>NW_020185328.1:4439757-4530359 GCF_003031525.2 Neophocaena asiaeorientalis asiaeorientalis
ACACACACACACACACACACACACACACACACACACACACACACACACACACCTTCAGCATCAATTCTCTTTTGTTTTTCTTCCCCTAGGTTCACTAAATATTTGGGTGGTAGTAAATCTCTCCCCACAGTGTATATGCATGCTATATCAAGAATGACAGAAAAAAATAAAACCTAGAAGAGTGTCAAGAATGCAATATTTTAAAGTCCAGAATTGTCTCTAAAGTCCAAATTCTAGTGATGCTATGGAGTTACTGTGTTCTCTCTGACTTGGTCAAATCATCATTATAACATCAAATACGTCTCTTTGTAACACCATTTCAGTTGCAAGTTTTCATATATTTGTGTGACTTTTGATTATGTTCTATATTCTGCATTAGAGTGTAACTCCATTCAGTCAAGGATCCTGGTTGGTTTTGTTATTCATTGTACTCTAAATATGTAGTAGAGCGCTGGGCACTTAATAGTTGCACAGTAAGTAATTATTGCGCATTCTACTGAATGAATTATGTCTCTACTTTTTTTTAATGCTTAGTTTTTTCATCTGTGAAATGGGAAAAATGAAGCCAATCTTAAAGTGTTGATGTAAGAATGTTTTTTAAATGTATAAAATGTAATATCTATGCATATATATATATATATATATCTATATATATACACACACACACATATATATCAAATGCAGTAGGCACTAGATATATGATAGGTGTTATTGTTGTTCAATGATAGGGTCTGTTTCTTAGAACGGATACATTTCCTCTCAGAGGGCAGGAAAATATTAAAATATTGAGCATACAGGAAATTATTTTTAAAGAAAAGATCTAGGAGAGTGACTGAAAGGATCATGGCATCATGATTTCAAGATGTGCCAAACTCAGTATCAATTACATGCACATTATCAACCTCATCTAGGCTTTTCACAGACGTGTAAGGTAAATTTAAAAAAAGAAAGTAAAAAGAGGGAGGAGTAGGAACTGCTAGAAACCAGCGAGAAATGAAAATTTATGTGAACATGCTGCTATAGCAACCTATTGGTTTACTGTATTGCTTGGCACTTAAGGCTCAAAAACAATGTATCATTTATTCCCAGGAACAGACTGAAGAATATCATGCATCGCTGTCTTAGCCCCAAGGGGTATCTATCTTTAGTTGTACATTTGAATAAATTAATGTTATTATAATATGTTAGGACATTTTAATGATTTTAGACTTTATTAGCCTATTTAAAATGTATGTCTTATTTATTTAATGAATTTTAATGAAATTAATAATTTTAGATTAGAGACCTTTGGGCTGCCTTACTTGTGACAGATTGATTTGCACAGGGAGGATATTGCCTTTTAACCCACATCAAATAAACAAAGGCTACAGAGCAGGTGTCAATCTCCTTGACTGCAGTGAGTCCTGTATCCCTGACAACCTGGCCTTGACTAGATTTCTCCTCTCTGCTTGAACTGCTTTTCTAATATCAATGTGCTCATGATTTTAATGTCAAGTTTCATCCCACAATATACCAACACAACCACTTTGCAGAGACCACGTTCACAAAGAAGAAATCCTGGGGAGTCAGAATTGAGCAACATATACCAGCTTCTCTTCTGTAATCACACATTGGGTTTACAGTGTTCCTCAGTCTAAGGGGATGATGCAATTCTACTAATATTCTCTTATCAATTTGAAAGTGTATTAAAATAAGAATGGCTCTACTTTATCAATATGGAAAGGCCACAATGCTTTCTTGCAACAGAGTGTGTTCCAAACACCACGTTAGATGCTGTGAACGTGAGGGTTAACACAGCATCTTTGTGCTTTGACAGAGGTGAGCAAATAGGAGTACATCTGGAGAGCTTCCTCTTCTAGGAGAAAAGGTTCAGGGTATTTTCTGAGAGAAGGTGACATCTGAATTGAGACTAAAGGCCTAGTGGAATACAGCCAGTCAAAGGTAGTCAGGGTTAGGGTATGTGGAAGGGGCTTATAAGCAAAGCGGCCAACATATGAAGAGACTTGAAAGACAGAGATCATGTCACAGTTTGGGAATTAAATATTTCAGGATGGCTAAACCCCTATTGTGAGACAGCAGAATGGCAAGATTCATAGCCAGAGAGGTCAACAGGTGCTAGAACACAAAGGCCTCCTATGCCATGCTGTGCTGTTAGGACTTGATTCTAGGGACAATCAGAAACCACTGGGGCTTCCCTGGTGGCGCAGCGGTTGAGAGTCTGCCTGCCAATGCAGGGGACACAGGTTCGTGCCCCGGTCTGGGAAGATCCCATATGCCGCAGAGCGGCTAGGCCCGTGAGCCATGGCCGCTGAGCCTGCGCATCCGGAGCCTGTGCTCCGCAACAGGAGAGGCCACAACAGTGAGAGGCCCGTGTACCGCAAAAAAAAAAAAAAAAAAAAAAGAAACCACTGAAGGATTCAAGGACCAAGTAATAAGATCAAATATTTACTTTGGAAATATCGCTATGAATTTTAAGAACACAAGCGAAATCCTGTTTGCTGGTGGACTGTGTATCCAGTATTAACACCTGATTTCAGAATGTCCCAAACCAAACTCAGCACTCAGATCTCTTCCAAGTCTCTTTTCCTGTGCTCTCAGCCTCAGCTAATAACTTCACTATTCAACCTTGTTATTGAGATAGAAAACTTGGAATTACCTTCAAATTATCCTTTCCTTGTATTTAATCAGACACTGAAACATACAAATACTACCTTTTTTCTCTCTTGCTTTTAAACTGCACAACCAATACCCTAGTTTAAGCCATATTTTATATCTTTCCCACCCATTCCTCCCAACTGCTTCCAGAAACATTTTGTGAAGATGGGGAGTAGATCATTTTACTATTCTTGCAAAGCCCTCCGATGGCTTCCCAATGCCTATGGAATCCAGCCCAAATGTCTTATCATGACATTTAAGATCCCTCAAGTCTTGCCCTAAGAGACCTTTCTAAACCTACCTTCTATTACACCATATTTCACATCCTGTACCCCAGAGTATAAAAAACTCTCCACACAATGCTCAGATGAATTGACTGCGTTCTTTTCTTGCTAATGATTATTCTTCACCCCTTGCGATATTTGGAAATACTATTCATTCTTTGGTGCCCAGCACAAAAGCTACCTTTTCCCTGAAGCACTTGTTAATGCTCTGATTTGAGTTGAATGGACCCTGGCTGTGTACTTTCAAGGACTTAGGATTCCCTTAGGATTTTCTTAGTACTTATTTCATTTTGGTGATTTTTGTAAGTTGTAAATTCTAAGTCAGGAGATGCAAACTGGAATTGGTCCACTTTCAACTTTGTCTGACTGGCCCAAAGTTTTCAATGTAATAATATGTATTTATGTCTTACATGTACATGTGCTCTCCAGTTCCCAGTAACTGAGATGCTCCCATTTGTTTCAGATATTTACCCTTTATCATCTTGGCCTTGGATGACCAAGTCATCACAGGGGTGATGGAGTTGTGTTGATAAGACTTTGGTTGTAAAAAAGAGTGAAATATCATCAGGATTAAATTAATAAACTAACAAACAAGCAAATACATAATAATGAGATAACATTAGAAATGCAAGTTCTTTCAACACAGGAATTTATTTCCTTTTCAAATTTTGCAAATTATCTCACAGATAAGGGCCCAATGAGAAGAAGTAAAATCTCAGGTCATCAGGGAAGATCATTTTTAACATGGGGTGGCAAAGAGGCTATTTCTAGTACCATTCTAAATCAAAATATGTAACTGCTACTCTTATAATAACGGCCTTGCAAATGAGAGGATGAAAGGGGTGATGGGCAGGGGGTGTGTGCGTGTGTGTGTGCATGTGCGTGTGTGTGTGTGTGTGTGTGTGTAGAGAATTATAATTCTAGTCTCTTCCTAATAATCAAAAATGTGGTATAAAATCTAGAAGAGAGATATCTTGACACAAGTGTCAGAAAATTAAGGATTTTTAAAGATTTATTTATTTATTTTTTGAATTTTTGTATTTTATTTTATTTATTTTTTTATACAGTTATCCCTTTCATACATATGTTAGGGTTTTTATTGTTTTTTAAATCACTTTATTGAGGAATAATTGATGTATATGAAGTTGTACATATTTTATATATACAACTCAGTGAGTTTGGGAATTACTAGACACCTGTGAAACCATCAATATCAAGACCATAAACATATCCATCACTTCCCAAGTTTTCCTTGAAATTAGATTTTACTTCCCATTCTGTACTTCCCTTCAACAAGTTATTTTACCTTTATGAGATAGCATTTTTCTCAGGCATAATCTAGTTAGAATTTTGCAAGGAATGGGTAAGTTAGTACATTAAGTTACATAATATGTGTTGTAAGACTGCAAAATCAGCATGTAGGGTAAAAGTTGCATGTCATTAAAACTGCCCTTGACAATTCCCTAAACGTCCTTACTTTAAACTAACATACTTTACAAGAGTCTCCAAAATGGAGGGCAAGTACTTCAAGGTGGGTAAAAAGTGATCTGTTGGAGTATGAGAAAATAATAATAAAATGTCCATTTATGTTGCATTTGTATCTCATCTTTTAAATTTTATCTGTTGTCGGTCATTTAATGTAAGCAATATACCAGTTCAGAAATGCATATACATAATTTACAAATAAGTATGCATATATTGCTAGTTTTGCTAAGTTTCAAATTTTACTCATAGGGATATATGTTCCAAAAATGTTGTGGACCACTGCTTTACATCATTCTCCATGGTTGGGCACTGGGTGAAATAGTTGCTTTTTGTTTTAGAACCATGTTATATTAGATACCCATTTTCCACCTGAGAATCTCACTTAGAATGGAGAGATACACTATCAGAGGCAAGTGGGAATGAAGCATGATTGAAGTTGTAGCAAGGAATATGTCTCCTATTGTACATCTTTAGAGTAGCAAGTCCATGTCATTTAAATTGTTACTATTATATATTTATCTCTTTCTCTTTTTCTCTCTTATGTAGCACCCAAAGCTTGAAGAGTTGACTCTACTGTAAGTGAAATGTAAAAACGCACACATTTTGTTAAACTACCATATATAAAAATGCTTTGAAAATTATAACGGGTTATACAAATGTGATGTATTCATAACTTTGACACACATAAATTAAATGAAAAAACAGCAAAGAAAAAGGATCTTTGAAGATACAGAAAAATATTTTAACTCATTTTTCTTGTCCACTTGAAAATAAAAGAAGAAAAGAAGACCCTCCCTCTTACATTCATTCATCAAAGTGAATAACTCAGATGAAACTTATGGCCCATCTAGATGATTCAGTAGTAAATAATCTAGAATAGGAAAAAGGAGAGGAAAGGTCACTCCACTTCACTATGATTTCTCAAGTTCACCTTACCTCTGTAAAGCCAATAGTAAATATCACCATTCCCTAAAATGAAAACCTAACCTGATTGAAAAAGGTCATCATACTTCTGTGTAATGTGAACCTGGCATTCTCTACCTGGTTGATTTTGGCATTTTTCTGTCCATTCAGTGGTACTTGTATACATTTTGTGACATGTGCATGCATGTTTTATGCACATAGATAATAAATCCTTTACAATAGGCAATAAGGTGATGCTCATCATATTTCCTCTGAAGCAGTGGTGTAGACTGAACCATTAACAGGATTCTGAAGTGAGAGGTGTGCTGACATGTTATTTGTTGTAAAGAATGACAAAAATTCATAGATTAAATTTGAAATTATTGCTCAAAAATTCAAAATAGTATAAGTTCTCATCATAAAATATAAAATATTCAATTTTTAGATACATGTTTGTTTTTTAACTGATATATTGATCATTTTAATGTTTTATAACATATTTGTTTTTCACTTATGGATGAAATTTGTATTTACCTATTTGTAACATTTGTATCCCTATCTTAAATCATAACAGAGAATTAAGAAAGAAACCCTGTTGTGATTAAAGAATTCTAAAAAGACATTGCTACAATTGTCCATTTGCCTAAAAATAGGCAAAGTGAATAAAGTATGTAGTATTTTATAAGACTGGAGCAGTTAAACTCATCATAAAAAATAAGAAGGCATGTCTTTCTAGGTTGCAGGCTTGAATTTGAGGAAAGCTAAAAAAAAATAGGAGGGAATTCAACTAAGTAAGCAAATAATAAAATTCTGATCTAAGACAAGATGGTAATACTATCTCCACAAAGTGATACAAAACCTATGTTTTTGCAATAGCAATTTAAATGTTGGTCCATTAAAATTTAGTTTATGTTTTTGGTCTTAATCCTAAGTGAATGTACTGCTCTCAAGCTATAGATGAACTTATTTCATGTTATCAAAAACATTATTTACTTAGCGTATTCTGAAGTGTCCTTTCACTGCATATAAGGAGTGTATTTCTTTTTATCATTCTTCTCTGTTATTAAGAAAAAAAGTTTAAAATTTTGGTTCTCTGTGTAATTGAACTCTGAACTTTAGTTTTCCCAATACTTATAATGTTTTTATATAGAAAGTAAAATTTAACCTATTAGAATTGTCCCTGCCAGGCATGCTGAAAGAGACTATAGTGTTAAAAAATGACCATTTTATACAAAGGGATATCTTAATAACAAGTATATAACTTTAGTCTTTCTCATAATGCTTACCCAAACAGTGCAATAGACTAAAGGTCAAATAGCTAATATTTCTAATATATAAACAATTACATCATCCATGAGGGAGACAATGTAACAGCCATCTTTGAAGATGGCATCTGATGATTCTCACCTCTTGATATTTATGTTCCCCTATTACCTCTCCCTTTTTGAATAGAGTCACCTTTTATAACCAATAATATATTGCAGAAAAGATAGAGATTTCTGAGACTAGATCATGAACAGCTTCTACGGTTTCTCTTGAATCACTAGTTCTGAGGAAAGTCAACTGTGTTGCCATGAAGACGTCTAGCAGCCCTATTTATAGGTCTGTATGGTGATTAACAGAGGCCTTCAGTCAATAACAGGCACCAACTTGTAGGACATGTGAGCAAGCTACCTCAGAAGCTGATCCTCCTGCCCTAGTCAAGCCTTTGGAGGATCAGCACCAGGTGACATTTGACAGGAACTAAGTCAAAGACCGTGAGCCATATCCCGCTAACTGCTCCTGGATTCCTGACCCACGGACACTGAGATAACAAAAGCTTACTGTTTTAAGCTGCTAAATTTTGGGTTGATTTGTACTTCGCAATAGATAACTAATAATGACAATGTATACGAGGGAAAAAACATGGGCTGAGAGGTTGACAAATCTAAAATGTGTCCCGACAGCATCTTTTAAGTGAGTGCTCTTAGACAGGTTAAGTCTCTTATGTTTCCGTTTTGCCATCAGTAAATTGAGGATAATAAATCATACCTCACAGAGGTCTGAAGAATAAATGAGAGAGAATTTAAAGGTCCTGGAAAGTAATTTATCCTCAGTAACGTTTCTTTCTTTTCTTTAAATTGTGCTTCATTTTGCAGTTGTTTTTTTTTTTAAAGGCTTTCAAGCATATTATTCCCAGCACACAGAAGCAGATTTTACAGGATGTGGAAGAACTATACGCAGAGATAAGATTAGAGATGATCAGGTACTTCCTCTTGTTTATTTGTTTGTGTTTATTTGTTTATATTTATTTGAATGAAGATCTGGCTTTGAAGATCTTGATTTAAGCGAGATGAGTTTTTATAAACATCCCCTTAAGTATAAGTGAAGAGAGTAAGTTATTTCTGAATGTTTTTTGTAAACCTCAAGTATAAAAGATTTCCAGGAAATAAAACTCAAGATCTTGTAAAAACTATGCTCTGCTCCGACAGTCTCTGTCAGCCTCATGCTCCTGGTAAGAAAACAACTTGAAAACATGGTGTATCTGTTTCTTTTCTGTCTTGTTACTTTGACTCCATTATTTCTGTGTCTTTGATGAAACCAATTGGGAAAGTATAAGTGAGTGTTCGTACGTGCAGTCTTTTATTTTGCTAACTTGTAAATTACCTGCAATGCCTTTACCCTGGCATTTAACATTGATATTTCAAATTATTTTTTATAGACTCTGAGGTCCCATGAACAATACTGGGTGCCATAGTATAAGGGTTAAATCCACAGACTCTGCATGAATATTTGCAAGACTTCCTGGGCTCAAATCCCAGCTCTGTCACTAACTATAGACTTGTGCAAATTACTTAAAAACACTGCTTTTGTTTCTCTTCAGCAAAAGATGAGTAGTATCTATCTTATAGGTTTGTTGTGAAAATAAAATGGGTTAATATTAAATATCAGGTGCTCATTACATAGTTTTTCTTTGTCTTTTTTTTTTTTTTTTTTTTTTTTTACCCGTTAAGGAGCACAGGCTCTGGAAGTGCAGGCTCAGTGACCATGGCTCACGGGCCCAGCCGCTCCATGGCATGTGGGATCTTCCCGGACCGGGGCACGAACCCGTGTGCCCTGCATCGGCAGGCGGACTCCCAACCACACATAGTTTTTCATTTTGATGAAATAAATATTTTAAATGGCCTGGGCCCTTTAGATAGCATGGTAGATGCTCTTAGTGAGTGTAACAACAATCATTCAGCAAGCAGAATTTTTCTCTCTCTTACTCCCTGCATATACTCAAACTTGCTTTTCTATAATTTTAAGAGGAATTTATAAATTCCAGTTGTATTTGAGAATTTGAATATTTCCTCAAATATAACTCTAACAAATGATAAATGTATACTTCATTCTGAAGTGAAAATGTGTTTGCCTTTGATAAGTGCATTTGATTTTCATAGCGGCTAGATTTTCTCATGTGTGAGTGTATTGGGGAGGGGCACTGACTGGGGGCAATCTATCTACCTTTTTTAGCAGTGATTCTAAACTCCTTTGAAAATCTAATAAAAACTATAGTCCATCGCCCCACTTGGAAAAACAAAAATCACTGAAGCTATGACTGTGGACACCAATTGGCTCTTTGCTACCTTTGCTATAGGCCAAGAAAGTGGGCTGAGGATTGTTGTAGCCTGTTTTGACAATAGTCACTGAATTTAGGAAAGGGGAAGAGAGAGGTATAGCAAAAAAAAATTATTAGAAACAAAATGGACTTTAGCAAAGGAGTTCTCACTTGTGCTGCTAACAATAATTCTGCTTGTTAGCCTTTAAGAAAGGTATGACACAGTTTCACAAGTGACTTTGAAAGATATGTAAAATAATTCAAGTCAATTTTTAAGACTGTGCTTTGCGGAGAACCCGAGATGGGGAGGAGGGGCTGCAAGGACATCCTAATGGAAGGGCAGGCTCAGAGCAGATGGAACTGAGGCTCCATTCACCCTTACTTTCACAGATGTTACATATTGGGCTTCCAAAAAAGATTGCATTTGAACAAAGGGTTTCATAATTTTCAAAGGACTGAGAACCACTCTCCCAGATGTTTATCTCTAAAGATCTTCACAAACTGAAGACTTCCCAGCCTGGATTATCAGAATCTGAGGAAGGTAATATTGCCATATATGTAATACTGTAACATGGGACAAGGGTGACCACAGACCAGTTTATCTAATTCTAGGTATATGAAAATATAGGGGCTTCCAGGAAGATACAAAGATTTAGAATTAGTAAAAGCATTAATTAATTAGTAAAAAGAAGTAGTAATTGAGCAGCCCAAATTGTAGAAGAGGTTGCATAAAAAACAACTATGAAAATTTTTAGGTAAAACCACTGTCAGTTATCCAAAACAAATGAGATAGCTATGGGGATATCTTTTATTGTTAAGCCTGATGTTGAAAGAGAATATCTTCCATAAATCCTCTTTTGATTACAGTTTAAGAAACAAAATACCTGCTTATGTCACATTCATACTCATCCATTGTGGCAACATCTAAGTTCTTATGTGATTTCACCTGTTTTCTGTTCAGACGTTTAGCTGTAATTAGTTATGAGCCATGACACTAATGAATAAACCCCATATGTATATGTTGAATAGTATGAGATTGCCAACATTTAGCCTTTTTGACTGAAAAATGGAAAGTTCATATGGTCCAAACTAACATTTTCTTGAATACATCCCTTCCCTGGTTTTGAAGCAAAAAAATATATATTATAGATAATACCCTCCCCTCTGCATTACATCTGCCATTTTACCCAGGGGGGCCTATTCTTCTTTGATGGCTTGATAAGAGCAGGTAAAGAGATCTGACTGAGCCCACTGGTTGAAAGTAAAGAGGAAGTCATCAAGTTCTGTCTTCTCTTGTTCAACAGCTCTTGCTAAGGCTTTCTGAAACTCCCCAAGCTCCTCTGAAGTTAGAGTAGTCCTCAAATCCCCTTGGTTAGTCATTCAACCATGTATTTTATCCCTCTACTGTCCCTTTAGTGATAGAATACTTAAATGCCACGTTCTATGAAACAAAATGTTAAAATGACTTGTGAGAGAGGGAAGCAGGTGAAAGGGTTGAGGATTTTCAAGGAAGCCAGGCAGAGTCCGCAGCTCTGACTGCTTTTGGAGTGCTCTCATGGAAACTGTGCCCAAGTCCTTTAAGAGCTGGTTTATTTCCCAAGTAAACATGGTTGCCGGCAAGAGCAATGGTGTGCTGGCTCAGAAGGGAGGGAAAGAAATGAAATGCACCAGTGATGGGGGATTTGAAGGCATTTCTGAGATCATATAAACCAAAGTGGACATTTCTTCTGGATGCTGTTAGCTACTCATCCCCACCACGTGGGCCTCTTCAGTTTGCCTGCCCGAGAAAAGGCTGCTGAGAATCATTCAAGCCAGTTAAAGAAACTGCTTAAAGTAAATATCTGAAACACAAACACATTAGCTCAAAGTGCTTGAAACAGAGTAATAATCACAAGGTCCTTACTTCTTCTCTCCTTTGTACCATTCAAAGGCCGGAGGCGGCACACCCGCACCTTCGCATCTTATCAATCCACTGCGTCCCGGGGCCACAGTGCCAGATTTAATTTCCTGAATCGTAGGAGCAACTGAAAAAGAAACAAAGAAAGAAAGAAACTGTGGGTAAGTTAAAATAATCTTCAACCAAAGTATAGAGCACACATATTTTTATTCCTTCTATATTCAAAGTAACCTTATGTCTGATAGGCCAATGCATCACATTTTCAGTGTTTTATGCTTCTCTTACAAAACTAGTAATTTTCAGCTTCATTTTTCACGTTGGACAATAGATGAATGTTCCCAGGGAGTGCAGAGTAAATGCAATACATTTTGGCCTTGCTTCCTATTGGAAAATGGCATTGTTGAGGGGAACATTTCATCTGTACTCCAGTCAAACTACACTCCAATAATAGCTCTTATTCACTGAGTGATGGCTGGGAGCAAGTCAGGGGGTTTGGTGCTTTATGTTCATGATTTCCTCACAGAATACTCTAGGCGAGATGGCATTATCCCAATTTTACAGATGTGAGAACTGAAACTCAGAGAGGTTAAATAATTTGTCTAAGGTCACACAGCTACTTAGCTTCAGAGTTTGGATTTGACGTCAGACATGTTGACTCAAAGTCTGAGTTCTTTCCATATTCTGTGGTTTTCCCTACTCCCTATGCTTTAGCACATTAGTGATTTTTTTAAATGTGGTTCCTTCTACCTAGAATGCTATTCTTCACCATTTCTACAGATCCAAGACCCAAATTTAGGGGTCACCATTTCTATACTCTTCCCTGTTGCTCTGGCTGGAAATACCTTTCCCCTTTGAGTAGTTTATCTAAATCTCTCATACAACACACTTTCTATCTTGTATTGTAATTATTTATGGGTATGCCAGGCGTCTTTGTCGCTGCCTAAAGGCAGGGTAAATATCTGATTCATCTCTTCATATTCAGAGGTCAAAGCACAGTGCCTGGCACAAAATGATGCTTAAAAAGCTTCATTATATATAATATATATATAGTATGCATATTATACATAACATAGCCATTTCTTTTATTCATCAAATAGTTATTGAGCCATTGATACATACCAGGCCTTTCTCAAGGCACAAGCAGTTAAACTCCCTGACATGATAAAGCTTACATAAAAAAAAAAAAGCACTAGAGCAAGG
This sequence comes from Neophocaena asiaeorientalis asiaeorientalis, assembly GCF_003031525.2. Lineage (NCBI taxonomy): Eukaryota > Metazoa > Chordata > Mammalia > Artiodactyla > Phocoenidae > Neophocaena > Neophocaena asiaeorientalis. The sequence goes on from NW_020185328.1 coordinate 4,451,762, forward strand.
TAAGAGGAATTAGAGCAAGGAATGGGTTGCAATTTTATAAAAGCTAATCTGAGTAAGACTCATTGACAAGGAAAGATTTAAGCAAAGATGATGTAGATGAGCGAGTTTGCTATGTGAGTATCTGGAGAAAGAGCCTTACTGGTAGAGAGAACAGCTTGCAGTAAGGCTCTGAGGCTGAAGCAAGCCTGGTTCAGTTGAGAAATAGCAAGGAGATCAGTGTGACTGAAGCAAAGAGAAAGAAGGGGCAGTAGCAGGAGACAGAGTGTGATGGTTCATTTTGCGTCAACTTGATTGGGTCATAGAGCATCCAGATATTTGCTAAACATTATTTCTGGGTGTGACTGTGAGGGTATTTCTAATGTGATTAGAATTTGAATCAGTGAATTCAGCAGCATACTGCCCTTCCCATCTTGGGTGCACATCATACAGTCAATTGAAGGCCTGAATAGAAAAGGCAGAGGAAAGGAGACTGTCCCTTCTCTACCTGACTGCTTGAGCTAAGGTATCAGTCTTCTGCTCTAAAACTGAGATTTACACAACTGGCCCCCCTGGTTCTCAGGCTTTTGGACTTGGACCGAACTACACCACTGACTTTCCTGGGTCTCTAGCTTGCAGACAGTAGTTTGTGGGACTTCTCAGCCAGCTAAGAAGTGAACCATTTCCTCATAATATAATCTCTCTCTGTCTCTGTCTCTCTCTATATATCTACATCATATATATATCACATATGTATGTATGTATATGTGTGTATAGGTATGTGTGTGTATATAGATACACACATATATTATGTGTTTTGTTTGTCTGCAGAACCCTGAATAATATATGGAGCCAAAGGAGGAAAGATCAGATAGGACCTTGAGGTCCATTTTAAGGACTTGGCTTCTACTCTGAGTGAAATGGTGAACCACTGCAGAGGAGGGATATAATCTGACTTTTGTTTTAAAAGTATCACCTCACTCAGGCTGCCGTGTTGAGAAGAGACCACTGCGAGACCAGGATGAAAGCTGTTGCAGTAAGAAGACAAGTGATGTTGGGAGCTCATACCTGGGTGGTAGCACCTGAGGCAGTGGAAAGTGACCAGATTTGGGGTCTATTGTGAAGTTGGAGCCAACATGATTTCTGGACAGACTTTTTATAAAAAACGAGGGTGATTTCACTTGACTTAAATAGAAAGTTAGAAATACCAGTTGATTGAGATGGGTTAGACTGGAGGTAGATGAGTTTTGGAGGGAAACATTAGGAGTTGTATGCATGTGTCATTTTTTTTTAATAGACTATTTTTAGAACAGTTTTAAGTTCACACAAAATTGAGTGGAAGATGCAAAGATTTCCCATATACTCCTTTCCCTAACACATGGATAGCCTCTCCATTGTCAATATCTTCTACCAGAGTGGTACATTTGTTGCAAGTGGTGAACCTGCACTGACACATTATTATGACTTAAAGTCATAGTTTACATTAGGGTTCACTGTTGCTGCTGTACATTCTATGGGTTTGGACAAAAGCATAATGACACACATCCATCATCACGATACCGTACGAAGTATTTTCACTGCCCTTAAAACCCTCTTATTCCTAAATTTTCCTATATCTGCCTATTCATTTTTTACTATCTCACCACCCTCATCAACCACTGATTTTTAAATTTTCTCCATAGTTTTGCTTTTTCCAGAATGTTAAATAGTTGGAGTCATATAGCATGTAGCCTTTTCAGCTTGGCTTCCCCACTTAGTAATATGCATTTAAGGTTCCTCTACGTCTTTACATGGCTTGATAACTCATTTCTTTTTAGCCCTGAGTAATATTCCATTGTCTGTATGTATCACAGTTTATCCATCCACCTGTTGAAGAACTTCTTGGTTGCTTCCAAGCATTGGCAATCATATGTAAAGCCACTCTAAACATCTATTTTTTGTGTGGAACTAAGTTTTCAACTATTTTGGGTAAATACCAAGAAGTGCAGTTGCTGGATTATATGGTAACTGTATGTTTAGTTTTGTAAGAAACTGACAAACTATCTTCCCGCCAGCAACGTATGGGAGTTCCTGTTGCTCCATGTCCTCACTAGCATTTGGAGTTGTCAGTGCTCCAGATTTTGGTCATTCTAATAGGTATGTAGTGGTATCTCATTGTTTTAATTTACATTTCACTGATGATATGATGTGAAGTGTCTTTTCATATGCTTATTTACCATCTGTATATCTTTGGTGAGGCCTTTGGTTCATTTTTAATTGGGTTGTTTGTATTATTTTTATTGTGTTTTAAGGGTTCTTTGTATATTTTAAATAACAGTCCTTTATCAGATGTGTATTTTGCAAATATTTTCTCTCAGTCTGTGGCTTGTCTTTTTATTTTCTTGATATTGTGTTTCACAGAGTCAAAACTTCTCATTTTAACGAGGTCCAACTTATCAACTATCTCTTCCATGAATTGTGCTTTTGGTATTGTATCTAAAAAGTCATCACCAAGCCCAATGTCATCTAGATTTTCTCCTATGCTATCTTCTAGTTTTATATGCATGTCATTTTCCATAAATATTTTCTTTCCTACCAATTTACATTTAACATAGTACATATTTCAAATAACACTATGGGAAACAGTTCAATACAACAGGAACCTAGAAGGTGCAAATACTAATTCATTCAGACAAAAGATCTGAGTAAGTGTGCACTTTGGATTTATTTTAAGTTTTTTTAGAAAGCAATAAAAAAAGTACAGAGTTTAATGAATTTTCAATATGCAGTGAAAGTGAAAACTGTAAACACTCTTACAACAGAATATTGCCTTTCATTTTAAAAATACCTGAGCAGAGTAATCATTTTCTGTTAAGGGTGATACTTCACTTTGAAATTATAGCACCTCTATTTCTCTGTGAGATTCTTATTCTTAATAGTAAAGGTTCAATTGGAAAAAAACTTGCAAATAAATATTTTTATAAAAGTGCTTGCTAATAACTTGGTGAAAAATAATAAAAAATGATTACCAGAGAAGTTTGAATAAGAAAATGTTATGAGATAATACACATACACACATTTATAAATACACAAATACAAACACATGCATATCTCTAACTCAATATAAGGAACCATTTGATAAATTTTAACTTTCTTTGTTAAGCAAAGATTCACATCCCCCCCTTATAAGGTAATAAAATTACAAAAGATATTTATAAATGAAAACCCTCTTATTGTCAATTACTATGATACTCTTTTGCTTGTGAGAAGTATGAGTAAGATTATATTTTTACTCTTGTTCTCCCAGGCTTTCATCTCTTTCTCTCTGTCTGTCACACTAAGAGGCCATAATCTTTTATGATATCCAACTATTATTGAAGATGAAATAACATATGCAACAGGAGATCCATCACAAGATTCTATTGATAACCTGGTTAGTTTAATTACTCCTTGTTTGTCAATGGGGCCATGACTCATTACAAACAAAACCATGAAATCTGGAACACTGCCTGAAAACCCAGGCATAATGAACCGAAATAAAAATCGAATTTGTCATTAAAAGGCTATTATGCAGTACAGTGTGCATATGGCTCAGCACTAGGTACCATACAAGTTAAAGGGGCATGATCATGTTGTCTAGGGGGTTCACAGGCTGCTGTGAAGGACACTGAAAATGGAGAGATACTAAAATGACATATGGAAGCCTAGATAAAGAACAAAACAGGAATTAACACTTGTGAATAAGAAAAAGGCCTAAGAGCATTTTATGTGTTAGAGAATTAAAGGGCTATGGGGTGTAGGTAATAAATATGGAGAGGGGAGTCTTAAGTAGATTTCATTTTGAGGCTAAAATTATAAACTTGAACTTGAAAGCTGTACTGATTTTTCTTGGGGACATGAATGAACCCTTATGCTATTATTTTGCCTCTTCTGAAAATGACTATTCAAGAGGAAGAGGATTCATCCACTTATTTATTCTTCATTCCTTCATCAATTCAACAAGTATTTTTACTGGGGACTACATTAATGAAAAAGTAACATTCCTGGTCTCACAGGGCTAATATTCTTGACTTTGTATGTGTGTGTGCGTGTACATGAATATGCAAACAGTAAATACACAGTACGAGAACCATATGAACTAAGATGGAAACTGAGTAGGGTAAAAGAAAAATGAATGCAAAGTGGGTTATTTTATATGGTGCAGTTACAGAGCTCCTTATTGATAAGGCAATATTTGAGCAGAGAATTAAATGATATGAGGAAAGGAATCATGTGGTTATTTGTAGGAAACTATTAAAATAAGAGGAAACAGAAAAGTCAAAGACCCTGAGTTGAGACCATTGAGGTAGAAACATGCTCAACAAGTTTGAGGAACAGCAAAATGGTCAACATGACTTGAGCAGGTGAGAGGAAGAATCCAGAAGAGAAGGTTGGGTGGGTACCTGGAACTCAGATTTGGAGGGTCCGGTAGTCCATGGTAAAGCCTTTGAATTTTATTGTAAGAAGATGAGGTTTTGGAGATTTTGAGCAGAGGTGAGACATGGTTTGATTAACATTTTATGCAGATTTTTTGGCCAATGTATGGAACATGTTCTGCATAGAGGCAGAAGAGGAAACAGGCAGAACAGCTAGGAAGCTGATGTAGTAATCTTTAGGATGATGAGAAAATCATTGGCCAATCCACAGAAAAGGCAGGAATTGAGAGAAAATTTAATTAAATAGATCATTGGTCACATTGGACCTGAGTCAACTCATTTTAGTTAACTGGCAGTGAGAAGGCATTTTTAGTGAAATTCCAAGTTTACCCCATTCTGAACCACATTACTTTGTATAAATAAAAGAGTTATATGGCCACTGAAATGTCTAATTAAACCCAATAGGTTTCTTTTCTAGAGCACATCCTAGAGACTGTGATGTCCATATATGCCTTATGAATCTCTTATAGTATGGAGCTTTTCCAAATTTATGAGACCACAGAATTATAGAAAATTTTATATTGGAGTTCCTGTGGGCCTAATAATTCTTGGGACATATTCTGGATATGCTGGACAGTTGGAAAAGTAGATGTCTAATGTCTATTCCACATCCTATATTATGTGATACATGAGTTTTCAAGTCAACAGTCATCACTGGTTCAACAGACTTCTGTGTGCTTATGAGCTATAATGGACTAATGAGTTTTATGTGATGAAATTATTTGCATCAGAAGGATAGGCTCACTTGTTTGCTAGAAATATATACCTCATAACAATTATGACTAATTAAATCTCCAGCTGGAGGTGTAACAGTGAATATTATGTATGCTTGGTTAAGTTGTACCAAACACTCATTTTCCACGGAATGTTCCATGTTTTAGGAAATCATATTGGGCTCTTCCTAGAAAAGACAATCAAATGGTAAAACCTGAGTGGTCGCTTGCAGGGCTTATTTCTTTCACCTTCACTATAGGCATTTTTATTTCTGGAACTGTTTTTCCTTCCACAGAGATAGTTTTTTTGTTCTACTCAGATGTAACTTCTTTTAATTACACCACAGCAGCAAAGAAGGTGATTACTTGGGCCCCTCAAATTCATAAGTACAAAGGTATCCTTTGGAATAGACTGATTTATGTGCAATGCTGAAATTTAGGCATCCCGCCCTTGTATCAAATTGTATATGGTTGTGAGCTGAAACAATTGCACAGTGAAAAAAAATCAATTTCAGATGAATGTTATTGGACAGATGTGGGGAATGGCAAAGGACAGATGTTGGGTAAGGTCAACAGTGAAAGGGTCAAGAAGGGATATTTAACACCTGTGTGATTAGATGCTCATAAAAAAAATGAGTCTTCCCTTTTCATCTACTCAGTGGGATTATTTCCTTTTATTGTTTAGCCAGTCATTTCAGGATGAAGATAATTAAAGGTTCTTCATTCAAAACTCCAGGCTCTGCAGGTGCAAGCAACAGAACCTCTGTGCTTGGCACCCAACAAGCCTAATCCAGATTCAAGTTTTCTTAGTTACATGACAATAGCCACAAAGACCTTCCTCTCTTGCCATCCTCAATGGGAGCTTTGGTTTTGTACAAAGTCTTATTATCAAAAAAAAAGAGTGAATTGGAGAATTGCTTTAATAGCTTTAGTGAAGTGAAGTAGCTTCAGTGAAACTTTAGAATTTCAAAGGCAAAAGAATTTGATCACCACCCTGCCACCTCAAAATAATAATGGACAATGATAAAGGTGCCATGTTAAATAATTACAACAATAAAGAAGAGTGAGAAATAATAATGAGAAGTGAATCATGAAGAAATCCATCCTAGAGAAGCTACATAGGAGAACACTGTGGTAAATAAGCATGTTGACCTTGGTCTAGATTCTGACACTTGTGAGCTACATTAAGGCAGCCTTGGTCAAATGCAGTTTTTGAAAAAAAAAAAATTAAGGTTTCCAGTACCTACCAGAGAACACATCATGTAAGACGTGCCTGTTCAACACACTACTGTCACAGGTGAGGATGATGATAGTTGAAAAATTTCTTCCTTGAAGATAGGTTGTAACTCAGGGTGGGAAATATATGAAAATCTTTCCAAGGTTGTCATAGCTCTCACATAAATGGATCACATGATCAATAAAACATTTCTATGAAGCACATATGTCCTTATCTTATGGACTAATTTGATTTTAAAGAAAACTAAGAACTCCATACTCTTGCTAAGAGAAAATTTAAAAAAATATATCTAGTTAGTTTTTTTTTTTTTTTAATCAAACTACTGTAGTATAGTTAAATCATAGTCTTCATGACATAAAGGACTTTCACATTGATTACACCTCTGGTCAGCTTTCACAGGGAGTGAAAATAATCCAGCTTGTAAGGTACTTCCTTCTTCCCCAAGACCTTAAACATTTACACAGTGGCAAAACAGTGTAGTAAAAAGGCCCCACTTTGCAGTCAAGAAAAAGTGGTTCTAACATTTATCATCTGAGTTACTTAACGCTTTTAAACTCCAGTTTTTGCGTCTGTAAATAGTGCCTACTTCATAAGATTGCTATACAGACAACGTAAAACACTTCTTTTAAAGTGCTTACCCTAGTGTTTTGCACTGAGCAGTCAATAAAATCTTTGGCTATTATTAAACAGAATTATTACAAGTGAATAGGGTATCACAGCTATGTTCCCTTTAAGAGCATAGAATCATGATAAGATACAGATAGAAAAGGAAACTAAAGTTTTTTTTTGTTGTTTTTTTTTTTTTTTGAATCATTGTCTTTGTGCTGCAAGCATGTGATTAATTTAATTCAAAGCTAGACTAGTATATCACTTTTTACTCTCCCAGAATTCCATCATTATCCTGCTTTTTTACTGTAGTTAACCAAGAAAAATTTACCTTGTAATGCATTTGTGGCAGACCTTGTCTTATGTCTCAGTGACTAAGAAGTAAGAGGTTTGGGTTCAATAATGTGATAGAACATCAAAAGTGTATGGAACACATAGGCGTCCCTTCTAGAAAGATGTGTAACTGTGGAGGTATGTCATGTGTTAGGGCATATACAAAATCAACGTACTAATTCAGTTAAGCATATGATGAGGTCATTTTCTCTTTCAAAAGAATGACAATGATAAGAATTTTGCATGTAAACTAAACTTCAATATTCAATATTCATTATGACAGTGTACTAAGCTGTGATCTCTAATTCCCTTATGTTTACACAGGTGTGTAAAAAGTAAAATATTTTGTAAAAAAAATCCAGAGCTAAGATCTATAACTGTGTAGTAAGTCTGATTTTTAGGGGCATTGGTGAAGGTCCTAGCACTGGTCCCCTAAACCCTCAAAGAAAAATCTGTGCATTGTTTAACATTACAACATAAGGGATTCTTTTCCTAAACTCATGGTTTAACGCTATTGTAATATTTAATCCTTTCAAGGGAGTTGAATATATCTAAGCTTTTATTAGTCAAAAATATTGTGGTGTGAATGATCTTATATTGTGTTATGAGTGTACATCTGTGAGAAGCCGTTTAAGGATGGATGGTTATGTTATTTGTGACTCATGAAGAAGTAGACAAAAGAACAGGGGAGAAAGGGTTATATAATGAGAAGTTTGTTCGTGATTAGGCAGAATTCATTCATATCATGCTTTTGGCAAGGGTCGACACTACTGAAATTACAGCCTGAAGTAGCTGTCCCCTTGTAGTCAGCAATGCTCACTCCAGTGATGCATCCACTGTAAAATATGTCTGAGATTTATTGGGCCACTAGCTGTATCAATAGGAATTAAATGGTTCACTGTTTTCCTAGCTGTTCACCAGACTTTCTTTCTTTAGACTTCATTCATGATTTGCTCTCTTCTCTGTTGTCAGTCATGCTGAATTATAGCTGTATGTGATTGATTTGGATATACTGAACAAGTTTGCAAGAACTGTGAAGTTGGGATTCTCTAAAGGCATCTCTTTTCCCAGCACATATGATCCTGTAACAAAAGTTGTCCATCGTACAAACCTTCAAATTCTTAAATATTTGAATGCATTCTTCTCATATTGAAGCTGTTATAAATTTCCTGATATAAAAATTATTTTTTAGTGAATCCTCCCCCCACCAAAAAAAAAAAAAAAAAAACACAGATTAGAAGAATTCAGATGCTTTCTATAGATTACCTGTAAAATGTGAAAATATCCTTGGGACTATTTTTCTCATGGGGAAATTTTTCTAGTTGTATTAATCAGTTAAGATATGCTGTTTAAGCCTCTATTATGTTTATTGTCATGCTTTAAGTCATGGTACATTTTTAAAGCTTAATATTAATCTCTCAGAATGTGAATAAACTAGACCTATATAAATTTAAGATTTTTGCAGTTAATCAGTGTAAAATAAATGATAGCAATAAAGATTTAATCTGTAATAGATGGGGATAGCATTGGTAGAACCTTTCCTTAGGCTAATTTTTAAGCTGTTCATGTTTCCCTCTGGTCTCAGGGCCAGCTTCCTCCAAGGACCTACTGGTAAATCTGAAGGCACCAAGGACTCTTGGGATGGTATAACTTCTGACCTCTGCAGAATAATCTCTGGATCAGATTTCTTAGTTGACTGAATGGTTTATTATTTCTTCTTGTTTCTGTGGCCTTCAATAATCTTAAAATAGCACATTTTAAAAGTTGATTAAAATTCAGTTATTAAAATTGTTTAATTCTGAGAAATGAATAATTCATATTACTAATATATTCTAAAGAATTACTTTCCAAACACACTGTCTTGGAGGGAAAGAAAAGAAAGCCTTTGAGTAGCTAGAAAAAAAAAGGGCGGAAATTAAAGAAAAAATAAGATTTATATTACAGAAATCTAATTGTAAACTACCCATTTCTCCCTGCCCACTGCCCTCAAATGTATGAAGGAGAGTGTTGGAAGTCTAGCAAGACTATAGGAAATATGTTAAGTGAATGAAATTTTCCAAGACTATAGGCACAGATTCTCTAGTAAGAAGATGAACATTAAACTGAACCACTTTTACCTCTTCATTTATTTCGAGTTGTCAATCATCTGTGTGCTCCGACCTGCAACCTGGAGGTTTTCCTGTTATATTACTTCTACATGGTTCAAAGAGTAAAGCCACAGAGGTCATGACTGTGAAACAGATGTGCTTTATCCATAGACTTGCCATGGACTTATGAACAAGGAGAAAAACAACCTAGCAGGAAGTGATACTAGTTGTAGAATTGAGAGGTAGTTTTTCTTCCTATTTGAAAAACACAGTCTTGGACACTTCTATTTATGGAGAATGAAAGCTAAATCAGAGCAAACACAGTAAGTAGTAACTAAGACCAAAAGAATAAGAAGAAAAAGTGGGAGAGACATTGTGCCTACAAATAGTGTATCTTAAAGAAATTTAAAGATGTGGGACGGAGGGGTGGTAGAAAAAATGTAATTTTCAGAAACAGTAGTATGGGTTTATTTGGGACTAAGAATGTTTTACAAGGGAAAAAAAATGTCATCCTTCTTGAAATGATTAAATAAAACGTGGTTTGAGAAAACTCTGCCTAACAGCAAAAGCAATTTGACAACTGATGGGTTTGTCAAGAAAGGAGAAGTCTGACTAACAAATAAGAAATTCCATGTCAGCAACAGCAGCATATGAATAAATTATTAGCAAAAATGTTTAGGCTCTTTCCTCTTCTGCTCAGAAATAAAAAAAATATATATATATATATATATATGCAGCTGATACCCTCCTTATAATCTCAATCTTATTTAGTGCCCTTTAAATCGAAATCACTAGATTCTTCTCTATTTACTGCTCTCATCCTGCAAAGCTTATCTCTGCATTTGATGAACAGTTGGTATTACCAGTTTAACAGTGTCATTACAAAATATTTCAAAGCCTTGAGGGAGTCAATAATATTGTAGGTTCTACCTTTAAAATGCATCTTATCACTCCTCACCACCCCATAACTCTCATGCTGGTGCAAGCTAACACTACTTCTTGCTTAGAATATTGCAAGTCTCCTAACTGGCCCCCTTGCTCTCTCCACAGGCCATTCTCAATATAGCTTATGTTTTTTCATCCCTTTATACTTAGTTAGATGAATATATATGTATAGATAATGCATAATATATATTAATAATAAATACATGTTGAATATATTTGTTATATATAAATATATTTATTTATATATGTAATTAAATTTAATATAAGTCTCTTCCATACTTAAGCCAAAGAGAGTTATATATGTCTGCCTTGAAAAGGAAAGTTTTTTATCTTCTGCTAAGGAAATGGAGTATCTGGAATGAATTATGGATTTCAGAGTAAGCTAATGTGAGGAATATCTGACTGAAGATATAGCATAGAGAACAGAGCTGCCATGGAAACCAAAAGAATAGCAAGTGATATGCAAACCAAGTACTGTGGAAAGCTAGCATGTCAGGAAGATGTTGTTAGAGCACCCCAGAAAGGCTGATGAGGACTCACTTTAGGAAGACTCCCCGCTTCTTCAGCCATTACAAGTGAAATGCATTTAAAAATTGGGAGGTTTTTCCATGTTCCTGTATCATCTACTGACAATAATTTTTCTTGAGTTATTGTCTGTTCTCTTAATCATTTATTTACTCAGTGCTATTGGTCAAGAATAGATTAAAACAACTCTTGCCTTAGAGAAGCTCAGGGCTCTAGTGGAATTAAAAACTGGCCAACGACGTGTCATAATCTTCTGTGTTTCTTTAACGCCTAGCCCAGTATGAGGGACATAGTGAACACTTAAAAAATGTTCATTGAATAAATGAACGTGATGAATGATAATTTCTATAAAATATTATAATTCTATAACTTGCTATAATTAATCCTCCAGGTTTTTCAGCTCAATACAGTTAATTCCAATGAGTTAGATTCAATGTTGTGTTTATTATGTTCAGGTAATATATAATTGATACTTAAGTACATATGTATTATATTGGTAAATATTGACATCATTGCCATTTGTAAATAATGTATATTTCTTAAAGAATTTTCTAATAAAGACATTTTTTTGAGCAGCATATGGAAATAACAAAATTTGGGGCATATTTCACCTAAAATGTAACCTAAAGCTAAAAATTTCTTTGAAAAAGTTCTACGTTCTAGAAATAAAGGGCTGTATGTTGGCCAAATAAATGGATATGCTTGCTAAGGAAATGAGTATTCATTTTGACTAGAAATCCTTGTTGTTAGTTGATCTGAAATATATTTATGAGTCCAAACAATTTATTTACTTTGTGTATAAATTGCAGGCTATGATTATAAACTAGAAAGGTGACCTGTATATACTGGGCATATTAGAAGCTGTTTATATGTTTGTGTATAAAAGAAGAAGGATGAATGGTTCCAGAACAATGTTAGAAGCAATGTGTCCTGCTTCTATTATCATTCTGGTTAAATGCTCAGTTTAGGATTTCTGTCTGAATCTGATTTCACCATTTTTTTTTAAAAAGTGGAAATTCATAGTAGGAGGTGAGTATGACTATAATGTAAAAAGTGTAAAGACTTGTCAAGACAATGCTCCCTGTTGGGTCTATTATCTTCAGGCTCTTTCCAGTGTGTTCCACTGTGTGCCCCATGAAATAATGGTCCATTATGGTTTTATGTTCTTCTTACTGAAGTAATCCTATGAGGTGGTCTAATAGCATCAAATAACTATTTCAATGTGGTTTTGTGCATGTGTGTGCATGTGTGTATTAGCTCTGTTCCTTCCAAATTGAAATAAGCCTGTATTTGGTAACTAAACCAAATGTTTCCAGGGCATTTTAAATGCATAATTCATAAAAAACAAAAATGGTAAAACAATGTACAGACTCTACTGGCATTCATTTAGCTATAGAAAATATGCAAAACACTAGGTAGAACAGGTTTTGTGTTTTACATTTTAATGAACTTCGGGATTTTCATGCATATTAGTTATGTTGCCCTAATTACTCATTATAATTCTAATGTGCGTTTTATATTTAATTGCAATGCTTATAAAGATTTGGTATGGACAGTAAATTATTATAACTAGCATGTGCATAACGATTATGAACTGAATTTATTAACTTTTATACAAGTATTCTGTGTTAGTAACTTTCAGTTTCACCTTGGTGATTAACCACATTGTCTGATTAAACAAATATTTGTGTGGAATTAATTGTAAATGTCAAACTTTTTTGCTTTTTGCCAATTGTCATCAAATTTTATTTTTAGTTTCCTTATTTAATTACTAGACAAGCTCATTTCAAAATATTAAAGTGTTATTACTTTTCTTAATTATTTAAAAGACTATAAACTTGTTAACACATTTCAACAGGGAGCCCAATGTCAGATGATTAGAAGTTTTCTGCTAGGGTAGGTAAAGCTAAATGGTTTTCCAAGATATCAGCTAATTTATATCCTAAACACAAAAGTATGTGATTTAAAAAAATTCTCATATCTTATTAACATTAAGAATTTGGCTTCTATCAACAAGAATTTCTCTTCCCATTTGGCACAGTGCATTTCCACAAGTCTTAAATGTTGTTTTTGCCAAATAATTGATAATTAGAATGATAAAATTTTTTCTTGTAAAATTCACATTCATTTTTGGAGGAAAAACAGTAACCAGAACCTGAATGTGAATTAGACAATAACTTTGTCAGATGAGGTCTACATTTTTTCACTCCAGATATTTTTTCAACTATCATATGATCCAGCAATCCAACTACTGACCCAGGTAATATTTATCGTCAGTGAAAAAAAGGAGGGTATAAAAGATAAAGATTATATAAGATTTAGCAAGGAGGTTTTTAATCTGAGAATTTCCTAAATATAAACATCTATATAGTATAGCATTAAGGATTCAATTCGGACCTTAGCTATGGATAGTTACTAGTTATGGGATGGTAGGCAAATATGGTAACATTTAAAATTTTAATTCCTGCCTATGTAATACAGGGATGATACAATCTACCTCAACAAATCTTTTTTGTGGCAATTCAATGAGATGTTGTATATAAAGAATGAGTATGTCTTCTTTGGAGAAATGTCTATTTAGGTCTTCAGCCCATTTTTGGATTGGGTTATTTGTTTCTTTGATATTGAGCTGTATGAGCTGCTTGTGTATTTTGGAGATTAATCCTTTGTCAGCTGCTTCATTTGCAAATGTTTTCTCCCATTCTGAGGGTTGTCTTTTTGTCTTGTTTATGGTTTCCTTTGCTGTGCAAAAGCTTTGAAGTTTCATTAGGTCCCATTTGTTTATTTTTGTTTTTATTTCCATTATTCTGGGAGGTGGGTCAAAAAGGATCTTGCTGTGATTTATGTCATAGAGTGTTCTGCCTATGTTTTCCTCTAAGAGTTTTATAGTGCCTGGCTTTACACTTAGGTCTTTAATCCATTTTGAATTTATTTTTGTGTATGGTGTTAGGAAGTGTTCTAATTTCATTCTTTTACATGTAGCTGTCCAGTTTTATGAGCACCACTTATTGAAGAGGCTCTCTTTTCTCCATTGTAGGCTCTTGACTTCTTTGTCATAAATTAGGTGACCATATGTGCGTGGGTTTGTCTCTGGGCTTTCTATCCTGTACTATTGATATATATTTCTGTTTTTGTGCCAGCACCATACTGTCTTGATTACTGTAGCTTTGTAGTATAGTCTGAAGTCAGGGAGCCTGCTTCCTCCAGCTCCGTTTACCTTTCTCAAGATTGCTTTGCCTATTCAGGGTCTTTTGTGTATCCATACAAATTGTAAACTTTTTTGTTCTAATTCTGTGAAGAATGCCATTGGTAATTTGATAGGGATTGCATTGAATTTGTAGATTGCTTTGGGTAGTATGGTCATTTTCACAATATTGCCAACAAACACATGAAAAGATGTTCAGCATCAGCAATCATTAGAAAAATGCAAATCAAAACCGACATTAGGTATCACCTTACACAAGTCAGAATGGCCATCATCAAAAAATCTACAAACAATAAATGCTGGAGAGGGTATGGAGAAAAGGGAACACTCTTGCATTGTTGGTGGGAATGTAAATTGATACAGCCACTATGGAGAACAGTATGGAGGTTCCTTAAAAAACTAAAAATAGAACTACCATATGATCCAGCAATCCCACTACTGGGCATATACCCTGAGAAAACCATAATTTAAAAAGAGTCATGTACCACAATGTTCATTGCAGCATTATCTACAATAGCCAGGACATGGAAGCAACCTAAATGTCCATCGACAGATGAATTGATAAAGAAGATGTGACACATATATACAATGACATATTATTCAGCCGTAAAAAGGAATGAAATTGAGTTATTTGTAGTGAGGTGGATGGACCTAGAGACTGCCATACAGAGTGAAGTAAGTCAGAAAAAGAAAAGCAAATACCATATGCTAACACATATATATGGAATCTAGAAAAGTGGTACTGATGAATCTAGTGGCAGGGCAGGAATAGAGATGCAGACGTAGAGGACACAGGGGGAAGGGAAGGCTGGGACAAAGTGAGAGAGTAGCATTGACATATATACACTATCAAATGTAAAATAGATAGGTAGTGGGAAGCTGCTACACAGCACAGGGAGACCAGCTCAGTGCTTTATGACAACCTAGAGGGGTGGGATAGGGAAGGTTGGAGGGAGGCTCAAGAAGGAGGGGATATGGGGTTATATGTATACATATAGCTGATCCACTTTGTTGCACAGTGGAAGCTAACACAACATTGTAACGCAATTATACTCCAATAAAGATGTAAAAAAAAAAAAAAGAACGAGTATAGGGAAGGCCTGGCATATAATGCACATTTGAAAATGTGAGGTGCTTTCACACAAACACTATTGCCACCATGATTCAAAGTGATTATTTTTCAGAGCAATGTAGGCAGCTAACATTCATCTTCCTCAAATCCTCCAGTGTGATCTATCCATTGATGAATGTGGTATGTGTATATGTACACATCTAATTACGTATTCATATATGTATTACATATTCATTTGTAGGTTATAGGCACATAAATATATGTATATATTTGCATAAATGTTTTATTAAAAACCACTAACTTGCCATTACTTGACCACTTAGGATATAGATATAAAATCTTATATACCGTTCCATTGTTTACCATGTACTTGAATTCCTAGTTCAACTTTTGCATTACTCTTATGAAAACCATCATCTATAGACTTTATGATACATATTTATGTATGCTATTAAATGATAGTGTTGAATTTCTATATCAGTATCATAACTTTAATAGTAAAGCCATTATATATAATTATTATATTACTATGTGCAAATTATATTATACAATTATGTATAGAAAATGCATATAGTTGTATAGTAATACAGCATATTATTTTTATAGCATCACTATCAATAGTAATGCTATTATCTAATAATGCTATATTATGTATCATAACTGCATAAGTCTTTTGAAGTATTTCTAACAAGATTAAATTCTAAAAATTTACTTTAAAATTACCATTGTGCCAAATTGTATATTGTTTTCGGTAATCTATTCACAGCAATACAATAGTAAATTAAAATATCTTTTGTTTGTTTACCCATTTCTTTGTCATCCATGCATTTGATCCAACATGCCCAATCTTACTACTCTCATAACTGAACAGTCTGTACTTTTTCCATACTTGGAGCTCCCTGCTACCAGCAGATGCCCAGGAATTCTTTGTCATCTCTTCAGTAATTAGCTGTTACTGTCTCTTGGCAGTCACACATCTAATGTTTACACTTCTTAACTTTCACTGAGTTATTTCAAAGGCCCGTGACTTGTACTGTTGGTCATTTTTCTGTGGTGCAAAATTGAACCTTGTGTGATTATATTGTGGGTAGGGTGGACTGGAGAGGTTTGAATCTAAAAATGTGAAATTGGCTCAGCTCACTTCAGCAGTCAAGGGTTGAACTATGGAAGTTTCAACAAGAATGGACAGTCCTGGGGGAAGAAATTAACTGAAGGTGGGAGCTGGGCAGAAGTGTTTATCTTCACGGAGAGTCAAGGATATAGGAGGGATGTTAATTTAATATATTTTGCTTCTCTCTATCCCCTTGTTCACTCCTAGCCAAGTGTAGGTGAGGAATGGCTGTGTATAGATTGACCACCTCTCTCTCTTTGGTCGTGGTCACCAGCTCTCAGCAGGACATAAACATTTTGCTCGGTGACTCCATGGAGGAGTTTTACAAAAGCAGGCAGCCCACGTTGGGCGGCTTGTGGTTTGCTATTTTGTCTGTAATTGGAAGATAAGTTCACTTCTCATGAGTATTATCACCTGGTGCACTGGACCAGAATCCTCAAGGAATAGGCAAGGAGAGTGGTTTAAGGAGCAAAATAAGCATTCAGAGGTAGAGGTTTTTAGAGGGCCCAGGTTGTTTTGGACTTGGAATTACAGGCACTCTGTGGACTGTAATTTTCATAGTCCTGTGGCTTTCTTTGAACTGCTCTGACCAGAATGCAGCTTTAAGTCTTAGGTGTGAGCTATATGGGATTTTCACACTAGCTTGTGGGTCTTTGCCCTGGGAGAATGACCTTCATAATATAGGTGAGCAGAAAAACTATATAGAAACAGAGCCATTTTTAACTGGAGTGGCCTGAAGCAAGCAGGAAAGCCACGCCTGACCTTAAGCAAAGAACAGGTGGGCCCAGTGGGTGGCCCTAGCAAAACACTAGAACAATAAGCCAGACCAAGTATGGCAAAGACAAGCAGCACGAGAAGGCCTTGACAGGCACCAGCCAAGCTGGCTTTAATGTGTAGGCTGCTGAAGCTTAACTTGGAACTCTTCCGGCACATGTAGCCTGGTAATGTAGATGCGGTGGGAATCTTCCACATTTCTATTGTGTTTTTTAGCCAGGTCTGTAGGATGAAAGCCCAGAACCTTTTCATAGCAATGATCCTGAGTTCCCAAATAGGTAGAAACTGCTAGTTCAGCTGCAGTTTGGTTTCTCTTTTATGATTTGAATTTGTATCAGGACTCAAAGAGAAGATTCTGAAGGGACTAACCTTGGAAACATGAGGCTTGTTCACAGCTCTGAAGAGTCATTTCCCACTACTGTGAGGCCAAGTTGAGTCTGGACTTATTAATGACACAGACTCAGGAACAGCTTGTAATTGCTGAGATACAAATTGTAGCTTTATTCACAGAAGAGCCTTAGATTTTATTAATAAGTAAAAAGGATTAAGGACTCTTATTATAAGGAGAATGTTCCATCTTCTTGGATGGAGGTGGAGAAACAATTCAATACTATTGCTGCAGATTCGAGCAATAAAAGAGGTAGTTTTAAAGCCACCTGGGCAGAAATAAGTAATCAGGTTTGTTCAGAAAGTTAAGGAAGAAATGGAAAGATACAAAACATTTGTTTTAGTCATAACTGAGGAGCAATGGATAATTCAAAACCGAAAAAAGGAATCCAGACTAATTAAATGGTAGAAGAGGAAGAAGGTATCAGCAAACAGTTGAAATCTTAGAAGCCAGTCCAGATAGATATGAAGGAGAACATGGCATATTAAAAACCTGAAGATGGTGATATATAAGAAAAAGGAATACTCAGTTTCAATCAGGGTATCAGGAAAGGGACATATGCTAGTTATTTACTAGCTCAAAACAAAACAAGCAACCCCATTCCCCATCAAAAAAACAAAACGAGAATAAAACAAGCTATCACTGGCTGCAGGGTGAATCTAATGTTGGAGGAGAGACAGAGGGGATGAGAGAGAAGAGTCAGGAACACATTGTAGCAATCAGTAAGGTTGAGGTACAGAAGTTGAGTTACAGTGGTAAAGACAGAAGATAAGGAAGGATTTGGGAGAATTATGTAAGAGGCAAAATTGATAGGACTAGTTATAGATTGGATATGAGGAGAGAGGATGATGGGGATGTTAAAAATTACTCCCGGTTTTTGGCTAGCACAACTGGATGGATGATCATGACAGTGGAAAATAATGTAAGTAGTTGATGATAGAAGGTGCCCGTGAATCCTAAATTCAATCTGGGAATATACTGAGTTTGAGATACTCTTAAGACATCCAAGAGTCAATATCAAGTGAAGAGATGGGTAGAAATGTCTCGAGTCCAGAGGAGAAGCTGGCCCACGTTATGAATAGGTCACCTGTGCAAAGGTATTAATTGATGTCATAAGTAGGCATGAGACTGCAGGATTGAGAGAGAGATTTTAAAATCTGGTGTCTCCTCTTTTGTTACTATGCACTGTAAGAATCCTTCACATTGTCTAAGTCATGCTACTCATATGGTATCTTGATTACCA
The DNA here is from genome assembly GCF_003031525.2 of Neophocaena asiaeorientalis asiaeorientalis. Classification (NCBI taxonomy): domain Eukaryota; kingdom Metazoa; phylum Chordata; class Mammalia; order Artiodactyla; family Phocoenidae; genus Neophocaena; species Neophocaena asiaeorientalis. The sequence goes on from NW_020185328.1 coordinate 4,470,431, forward strand.
ATAAATATATTAAGTTCTTGCCCTGGAAGAAATAACATTGTACAAAAACAGAGAATCTTAAAAAAAAAAAAAAAAAAGCAAGCAAACACTCAAAGACAAACTAATACAAAGATAGAAGTAACTGGTATCTCAGAAGTGCTCTTAATCTTTCTCAGGTACATGCAATGATCTGCATTACACAAATATAGATAAGTTTTTCATACCCTTTAAATATTTTCTGAATAGAAATCCTTAGAGTGGTAGTGTGAGGGGAGACCTAGAAATAACTAAATATTTTGTTTACAAATATATCACAGTAAGTTCTGAGAAAGAATAGTGTTGGCCTTGTCAAAAGATAAAGTAAATAATAGAAGGAATAAAAATTTCAAGAGACATGAAAAGAATAATTTCTCTTTCTAATTGGTTTTGGGGAAATTAATCATCTGAAAATTTTCTACATATATTTCATGCCTTCCTAGTCTTCATTAAATCATTTCATTTTTATGTCTTTTAGTTTAGTTTTTTTTTTTTTATCAAAATCGTAAAAATATTTTTTGAAAGGCAAAGGTAAATAGACATCCATTTGGTGAGTAAAACAAACTGTGAAGGATTAGAATTACTATCAGGGCAAGATATATCATGGAATGGTAGACTAAGAAGAATTAGCACTGAATCATTACCATCGAAAGGCAAGCTTCTTCATATTGAGAGAAGACTTCATAAGATTCTATCAGATTCTAATGCTTTCTAAGAGACATTTTCAAACAATATTTTCCAGATATACATGGTATATTTGTATTTAATTCTATAGAATGGCTTACTATTTTGATTTGACTACTATATTGTTTGGCATTTAAAAAAAATTGTGAAACGCTTTACATAACTGAATGTTATCCAGTGGAGACTTTAGTAACAACCATAAAATATGTGCGTTCCATTTAGCAAAAGCAGATGATATTTATAAATGTGCTTGGAGCTCTTTAGAGGAATCTTTCCCCATCAGCCCAAGGTCCTATTTCTTTAAGAGTAGCCCAGCTCTTTGAAGTCAGGGAAAGGACTGGAGTAAATGCAGATCCTTACAAGTACTTATGTGGGAAATAGGAGTAGGGTGAATAAGAAAAAATGTATAAAATGTAGAGTGTGAAGAGTACCAACAGATTTGTTCTATGTCTCCTTTTTCAATCAGAGGTGAAAAAATCAGGTTTAACATTTCCCACAGTCATGAGGTTCTAGTAATATAGTGTATGATTGTCTCCACGTCCTGTTGATGTGAACGGCTTTGATGAGCCTCCCTTAATATGCATACGTCTAAACAAACCAAATATGCCAGGGTGTTATTATATACTGTCAAGCTCTGAGTTTTTTTTTAGAAACAAATATTAATTAAGTAACATATGTCCTAGAACTTCAGGGCATTTACAGATGAATAAAATAAATTCCTCTCATTTCAAAAATTTACACATTCCCCATATTATTGTTTGATTATTTACTCAATTATATATGATCACACAAAAGTAAAATACCCTAATATAAAATTAAAGGAGTGCTTAGTTTAACTGAGAGGGGCTTTACAGTGATTATTATCTTTAGGTATATAACTTGGTATTAAGAAATCCGACTTCTATAGATAGCAAGGTAGTGACAGTAGAAGTCTAAATGTTCACTGCTTATAGAAATTATATAAAAATCTATATAAAACATTTTAGATGCTATGTAATTATAATCACAGTGAAGGTAGAATAGGAAAGCAGTCTCACTGCTGTTACTATAGTTAATCAAAATTTACTAAGTATATCTTTCTCTAGGAGGACTAGGAGAATAAAAGGAGAAGAAAGGAAAGAAGGCAAAAAGGATGATGGGAAAGAGGAAGAAAAAGAAAATCATCTGCGTAATAAGGTTGGTAGAGATTTACAGTGGTCACTTAACCCGTGTTACTGTCTCAAGGCATCATAAACCCAATCTCTCCTCATTCACAGCGTCCCTAGCCAAATAGTAATCATGATAATTAATGTAAACTAAGCATATACTATATGTCAGAAACAGCAAAATTCCTTAAAGGCACTCTCTTATTTAAGAACCACATGTGTCTGTTGCTATTTTATTTTTATCTTAAAGATGAAAAGGCTGAAGTTAGAGAGGAAGTTACCTTCCCAAGTTCACTTAGCTGACAAATTAGATTCAAGTCCGGATCTGTCTCACTTAGAAATTCTCATTATAGAGATAAACATAGATTATTCCACTAGCAGTTTGGTCTGTTCAATTAATTTCATCACGAGAGAATGAATATTCTTTTCATTCTCAATTAACATACCACCTCTTCTTTGAAGCCCAACTAAATCTTTCCAGAAAGACATCTTCCCTCCCTCCAGTGTGTTCTCCTCTAATGGATCACTTGGGACCTGTTAGCATGGCAGCACAGTACAGCTCTGAAATGGATTTAAATTTTGTATGAGTCTTTCAGCATGTTCTCTAACTTCCATAATACTGTTTACTCATTAGTTAAATGGGAATGACACTCTCCTTGTAGAATGTTGTAAAAATCGGATCATGAAGATAAAGCATTTAGCAAGTGTCTGGTTCAAAAGAGGAACTCAAAAACAAGAATTTTCTTTTGATGCTTGATTCTCCAAGTAGGACATGAGCTACACAGTGATAAGAACACAGTCATTCTTTATATCCTCAAAATTAACCAGAGAACCCAGTATATATAAGTACAGAAAATTAAAATTTGGCCAATTATATCCCATCCCAATGAAGACAAGGTACGTGACAAAAGCTATCATGGACTGAACATTTATTCTATGCCAGGACCTATTCTAAGCACTTTTCATGTGCCAACTTATTTAACTTTCACAAAGATTCTGTAAGTATTGTTATGATTTACATTTCACAACTGAGGCAAAGAATGTAAAATGTATCTGGGATCAAACACTTAAGCACTATTGTCTTATGGATCATAAACCTTTGCATTTAATAACCCTTCATATTCTCAGAGAGAGCCATTATTAGTATACTGTGGCATTTCCCATGTTTCACATGTGGACGTAATACTAGCCATTAATATTTTCTGGATCCTTTAAGAATCCCTTTGTTCCCCACATTCAGAATTTTTCACTGAATTATACCAAAGTGTCTAAATACTGACGGAAAATTGACTTAGCTTTTAACAGCTATACTCATATTCATTTCACCTGGTACAAGGGGAAGGAATGAAATAAAGACACAATGAGTGAGAATAAACCTATACCCCAAATTCATACCCTCACACAAGTGCTGAAGCCTCTTGTGGGCAGACACCACTGTGTCAAAGAAAATGCACATTCATTTTCTCTGCCACATGTGCCAGTGCTCAGAGTACTGTGGGAGTAAACAGACAAATAGACTATCTTTGCAGGGAATGCTTCTGTGTATTTGATGAATATATGTGCAGGGGGAAAAGAGGGTACAAAGCACATTCCCTATGCCCAATAACAGGCTTTGTCAACTAGGTGAGTTTATGCTTTTCATCAGCAAAATAAAGCTGCAATTACTGAGCATTTTCATAATTCTTCAAGGTGCAGCTACAAAGAACTGGCTCAACAAAGCTCCTTTTCATAGCAAAGATTCATGCTATTTCTTTTGTTGTTGCTCTTGCTGAAGACATTTTGTCAATATTTGCTCAGTTTCTATGTTTCTGGTGGTATGTGGGTTAGTGTGTATGATGGTCTGGCAGTGTGGTAGAAGAATATGTGTGTGTGTGTGTGTGTGTGTGTGTGTGTGTGTGTGTGTGTGTGTATGTAGGAAGTTGGATGGTGGGACATGGTCCTTGTACATTACTGTATTAAAAGCTTTTCTCAGAGCAAACACTGCACTGCTGGTGAAGGGGGAAATCAGAGTCACCAACTTTTACTCACTTGTTGCAGGCATTTGTGACCTGCCAAGTAATGTCATGTGGGCCCAACAAGTATGCATCATTAACACACCTGAGTACCAGAGGCAGCATGGATGCAGATATACATTTCACCTACAGTGTCTTCGTGATATATTAGTAGACCAGTGAAGGAATGGGATGGAAGAACACAAAACCAATCAGGACTTTCCAGGGAGAAAAATCAGGTCACTCATCTTAATACATATTTCCTCATCTCAGTCCTAAATTCACTACTCTTTTTGCAAACAAACATCCATGGATGGAGGCAGAACTTCTCTGCTTCTTTTCTAGAATAGTCAATTCCAGACTTATATATTACCTTCCCTCACAAGTCATACTTTCAGTTACCACAATTATGGGCCTACTGTGTGGTCTCTAATATTATTCCCTAAGAGCAAGTAATGTTTGTAACAGGAATGAAATTCTGTTCAGTCAAAAATTTCCAGTGCAGGAACAGATCATGTGTTAGATGCAGTTCAGTGTGAGAATCTCTCTTGGCTGACTTGTGGCCACACTGCTGTCACAATGAGAGTGAAAACCATGGCTACAGAGAGAGTTGTGTGGTATGCAAAATTGGCTCTGTAGCAACTAAGCTTCCTGGAACATGGAGCTCCCTTGAAACTAAAATAATGCTCTTGGTTTCAAAAGACACATTGCAGAGGAGAAGATGTCTCTAGATTGTCAAAGTGAATTACTCCCCTTTCCACCCTTCCCCAGTCTCCTCTAGTGATTCGAGCTAGGGAAACAATAGAAATGGAGTATCCTGGCTCCTGTTATTGGCAGGAAGTTCTTTTCTTAACAAAAGTGATGGAGCATGATAAGTAGTTACTAAATTTTCAGGCTTTGGAATTGAATATTCCCACCAATCTAAATTTCTCCCAAGGAGACAGTCACTTGAAAAATAAACTTGATTAAGAATTCAGTATCAACTAGAGGAAATTATTTCAAGAACTGACTACATAAGAGCTGAAATATTCAACCTCACATTGGAAAATTAAGAAGTCATTTATTATTTACAAAAAATTGAGAGAGCTCTGACTACAGCACAATGTCTAGACACTCTAGCTTGGAGTGACCAGATATCTGCTTTATTAATAGATTGGAACAAATGGGTGAAAACAGACATTATTCTTATTTTTTTTCATATTCCCAATACTTAAGAGTGCTGAACACATAGTTAAAAACTGAATGGATACTTATGGGATGAATGGTGGGTGACTCCTCACCGCTGGACAATTAATCAAAACTTCTGAAACAAAGAAACTCCTCCAAAATCTTTGTAGAAAACCAGCTGCTAATTCTGCTGGTGTTGATTTTGCAGAACCCATACAACAAAGTATGTAAATCCACTAACTCAGATTGTGTTTCTGAGGACACCGCTCATTACGACTGTATAATAAATGGGAGTGCACAAGTCACCATTAGCACAGAACAGATTGTTTGGGTAGCAAAGACAGCAGCTGTCACAGCTTGACAGCTTTCTTGTTAGTGAATCAGCTTTACTGACAGCCTGTTTGATTGAAAACCACTGTTCACTGACAGTGTGTTATAGCTGATATACATATGTATCTCATGAAAAATGAGACAGTTGCTGAATACCCATGAAAGGTTGAGAAGCTACAGCTTTATGAACTACATTAAAAAGTAATGAATTTCTTATAAAGCAGGTCTATTAGTGTATAAAAACATTTTGCTTACAGAAAAGCACACACCAACAAAAGTGCATGTGAAAGCATGACAGGTGACCCAGCAGAAGGTTTCCAGTGCATTGTTTAAATTAGTCTTCCTGTCATAGAAAATTTATTTGCAACCAAATGAGGCCAATGTGAAAACAGAACCTTTGGGAGACATACACTCATTCCACTTCTTAAGTCTCATGATTGTCATAGAACGAATGTCGGGGTTGGGGGAGGTCCCTTCTCAGGTTTGAACCTGGGGTAGAAGAACCATAAGCAGAGTGAGGATGACTTCCGTAAGCAGAACCAGTCATGTATAATGCAGGCAAGTGTGGTGTATGCTACCTAGCACAGACTTGACAATGTACTTCAATGCTGAGAAATTTCTGTTTCAGCAGTGCGGAGCCTCTGCATGAGTAGAGATGTGGGGCTAGGAATAGTTCAGATATTCTGGGGTTACCTGAAAAGTGACAAGAATGACATCTTCCTGCAACAGGAAGCAACAGATTCACTCATTTGGACTTTTCTGCAAGGTTCACTAATTTACGTTCCCCAAGGTCTTCCTGAGAATGATCCATATACTTGGGGCCTTAGGAAGTATGGTGAGTTAATGCATTTACCTTAGAGCTTTGTCCAAGCTCCCATTTGTCTTCATCACATAATTTGGCAGTTTCTGGCCTCTCTACAAATGAGAGGCAGGATCAGGATAACCAACATGCCTGCAGGTCAGGGAGGCAGAGTAGCTGCACTCAGACATTGATTGGGGTAGGCTGACAGGGCTGTGCCTCGCACTACTGGCAAAGCCAACTATTCTTGGTGCAGGTGTTGCTAATAATGAGTGCAAACATGGCTGAAAAACAAGTGCTTGAACCAGTGGTGAAATGTTTAAACTGTGGAATAAAGATAAATTATAAAACTGATCGTGTTAAAAAAAGTATAGTGAGGTGTAATTTGGTGAATGTGAGAAAGAAAACGAGAAGGAAGAGAGGGAGAAAGAGAAAGTGGGAGAAAAAGCAGAGAGAAAAAGACAAAATCAGAACAAAAGAGATCATCTGTGTATAAATAAAATACTTTTTAAATGGTAATGAGTCAGAAATCAATTAGAGAATCAGGGTTTTTTTGTTGTTTTGTTTAATTTGTTCATTCATTTGTTCATTCCCCAGATTCATTAGAGCTAATAAAGTACACTGTTCTTGCTTCAGTATTTAGTATGTGGTAGGAAATCTATAAATGTTTATTATAGCCTGAAGTAAGCAATTTATAAATATCTGTTCTATAAAAGATGACTGTTTCTCCCTCATCTCTTGATATTTCTTTTTCCAAGAGCCTGTGGCAGCAAGAGTCCTAGGCAGATAGATAGTCACTGTTTTATGTGGGATTGGGCTTGTGAGTATCACTGGGATTTTAAGACAGGGCTAAATATATTCAGAAGTGAATAAGGAAAGTTAAAAATAAAGAGGGAAAGTAAAAAAGCAAACTTGGTATTGCAAATCCCTTCAAATGGAAATAGTTGCTATTCTGATTTGGGCAACCAGGTCAGCCTAATAAAGAACGGAGCCTCTTCTTTAGTGTAAGATAAGGTGATATGAAACCACAAATACTTCCAAATATTTTCCCTTGCCTTCCCCCAACCTGAACTGAAGTTTCCCTATTTTTCTCCATGTTAGAATTTTCAACAAGTCTATGGAATACAATCACTAAAGTACATTAATGAAACTTTGGGGGCAGAAGTTTCATGTAACATGTCTTTTGAGTGAGGGTGGTGGTGGTGGTGATATAGTGATTGGAAGAGCATCTTAGGCCAGAAAAAAATGGACCATTGGAAAACTGGTGGTTAAATTTGGAACTTTATTGCAACGACAAGCAGCAAAGGTTACGCCAGATACATATTTCATTGACTTTTCAATTGTACGGGGCTAAATCTTCCTGAAAAAATACCTCATCCTGTTATGTTGTCTCTAAGTTCTTAAGACCCTGCTCTTAGGCAGGAGGAGAGGTAGAGAAGAAAACCAGCATTTCAAAAAGAGAAGAGAGAATACTGTTATTCTGAAATTGTCACTATTCCAATCATGATCCAAGCACAAATGTACATGCATGTGGGTGGTTGCTACAATGTGTAAACTCCAAGCTTCTTCAAATTCTGGCTCAGAAATATTGTAATTTTCCTAAATCCAATCCAGACTCATTTAGTGGTAAATAGAATGCCTTCAGGACTGGTATTTGATATGATTTGGAATCATAAACAGTCAATAGAAATCATTAATTAGCTTTCTTCACGGATTTTGCAAAAACTGAATCAAATTTAAATGAACAATAAACACTTGATGGCAGTTTTTATTACTTACAGAAAATATGATACGTTTCCTGTGGAAAAGCTATTCATCTGCCTCAGGGAAGCGAACACAAAATAATGAAGCATTCTTCTATTGCCGGGTTTAGGCTGACAATGGCAGAGATCCTAGCAGCCTGAGGGAGCTCCATTTTACCACTGGGATCAAAAGCCAAAACCACTACAATGGCCCTCACCATCACATACATTCACCCTTGTGATTCCGACTGCATCTTCTATTCTTTGACTGATTTCATTCCTCTGCAGCTGCAGTGGCCTCACCTCCAGGCCTTTAGATTTTCCCTGGGGCTGGAATGCTCTTCTCTCCGTAGCCACCTGGCCCACTTCCTTCAAGTCCCTGCTCAAATGTCACCTTCTCAAGGAGACCTACGTGGAAAGCTCCATCAAAAACATAATTCCCAACCTCCAATATCTCTTTACCTTTTCTACTTTAGAATTATTTTCCATAGTGCTATTATTTTCTAATATATAATTTACTTTTGTTGTCCTGTTTTTAATGTCAATTGCTTGTTGTCTGTCTTTTGCTGAAGTGGAAGTTTCATGAAGCCAGGTTCTATTTTATCTATTCTTGTATCCCAAGACTCTAAGACAGTGTCTGACATGTAATAAGTACTCGATAAATAGTTGTTGAATGAATATAATAGGTGTGAGTTCTTGAGAAAGGTACTTGAAATATATGCCTCAATTTCTACATCTTTTAAATGGAAATACTGTCTATTGTGGTGAGGATTACATGCGAGAGGTATCAAAGTGCTAATCATCAAGCTTGGTAGAACATGTGTAAAATGTAACATCCTTATTATTAACATTAAAAGTAGCTTCAACATCCTCTTGTGTTATTTCCAGTACTGAGTGATCTTATTCCAGGAGCTTATTCTGACAACTTTCCCATTCTGGTGTCTGTTCAGATATTGTAAAAGAAGGATTCTGCAGTCTGCTAGAAAGAACTAATTTTTCCCCTGTATGCAACTTCCTTCTTTAGTCATTTTCTTACTGGCTTTTCCTACCAGCTGCTCTCATACCATTTATACATTTGTACAACTCTGTATCATGCAATTTTGCTACCTTGACAAGTTATATTAAGACATTTTCCTATGCACCCCACCACTCGAACCCAAATTAGGGTTCCAACCAACCCATGTAATAAGTCAGGTTTGCATCATGCCCTTTCAGCTTTGCTTTTTTCAATTCTAGCACAAATCTTAGATTATGTTCCAGTTTGGATTATTTTTAGAGAAACCACACATTTTCTGACTTTTGAAAAATGCAAACACTTTTAGAGTGCTTTGCACACAGTATGCATGGAATACACATTTGTTGAACATTAGGTAAATCAAACTCTGTTGTATATTTTGAGCATAACAGCTCAATATACTAAATATCCAAGACAGTGGTATTTCCTCAAAAACTTTAATCCTTGAATGCAGAAAAAAAATAAGCACTTAATAATAGTGTTACTTATCACATACTGAGTTTTATTGATATAACTTAGTTTTAGGAATATAACATATTCCTGAAGTAGGTGTTTTTTCTCATTCCCAAAGCAGCAAATAATAGTAGTCCCTTAATAATTATTTTTATAGTTAAGTGACAAATGAGTGAAATAAATCTTTACCTTAGGACTTTTTACGCTTTTTAAATATTCAGTACAACCATTTTTGAAGCCCATGTTAAGATTTAATTTCTTTTAGGGGAAATGACTAAGCCTAAAGTGTCTGGATGTTTGAAGAATAGACCGGAAGTAAGAGGCTAACATTCATTTCCACATTGTCTGTAGTTCTTTGTCAGATTAGATAGAACAGGAAAAATGGGTATTAAATTTCAGTCAGTGTTAATCAGCAGACACACCTTGGGCTGGTGAGAAGTTGAGTAATGATTGGGAAGTTCCATATTTAATGATTGGCTGGCTGCTTTGCCCTGCATAAGTCATGCACTCTTGGCAGGTATTTTTGGATTATAACATTCTTCGGAAAAAAAAATGCTTCTCAGAAGGTTATCCTATTACTGCTCCCCTTACGTTAGAGAAGTGTAAATAGTATTGGCACTTTGCCTCAAAATGTAAAATTTATGAATATAGTATCTGGGTCTTTGAATACTATATATATAGTGTTCAAAAGTATACATATGTATATGTATATGTGTGTATACACACACACACACACACAAACACACACACGAATGATATAAACTAATTTTTAAGTGGCATTTCATTTTCTTTTCTGTGGTCTCCTAAGGGTTTAGTGGATCCAAATTGGTAGATCACCCTGGACTAGCATAATATCTCTTCTGGAAAAGGAGCATATCCTAGGAAGTTAACTCTAATATAACTCACCTGAACTCTCATTACTTAGGAAAATCTGCCAGAAATACCCAGAAATTAACTGATTTTTTTACCTGAGAACTATAGAACATGACAATTACGAGAAGATTAAGCTTATGTCAGACCTAAAACACTGGGTTCATCCTGGCTTTCCCACGTTAGAACGTGTACCAGGGAGCAAAGCAATCTGTTTGTATACGAGAGTATAGTTAATGAGCACTACGCATTTGAAAAATGGCTTCTTTCTGAATGTTTAGAAATACATACATTATTTCAAAGTAAGGCATAACTGAGTCTGTTTCTTTTTGACCAGAGGTAACATCTAAGTCTCAGAGAGAAAACCAATCTGTGTCTTGCAGCATTTCTGAGAGGGATCTTCTGGGACTTTCCAACAGAAATATTGAAAGGGTGTGAATGAAACCAAAAGAGAACAACTTCTATACTACTGAATTAATGTTTCTAACTTAAAATATTGTCCCTCCATATATTAATTTTTCTACTAATTATTATTATGGATACAAACCATGAGTGCATATGTTAAGAAACTGTTAGCTATGGATATAGTATTTCACTTTAAGGAAAAATAGTCTTCATGTTTAGAATGTGTTGACTCTAGTTATGTCACATTACTTTATTTAAAAAGATATGCCAAAGGAATAAGCTTCTTTCTCCAGTAGAAGCAAAACCAACAATTCTCTATATTGTACCAAATGTGTTCAGGACTCTTTTGATTCAAGCTCAGTCATTCTGCATACGCTATATCCAGTCCCAAGTCTAAGTCACAGGAAAGTTTCTTTTCTCACCATTTTCTGTCTTTGGGAACAAACTGGGTCCCCTGATTCATTTGGTGGGGTTTCTAAATGCTTGCCTGCAGTAATCATTCCTTTCTATCCCAGGGATCCATTAACCTAGCCTTACAAGAAACTTTCAGAAATTTGATCAGTAAAAATTTCACTGCATCTACAGATTTTCCATTGACCTCATCCCTGGTATGGAAGGAGAGCCATACATTTCCCCAATATTCTTAACTACATCACTATTGGTGAAGAGATAGTCATTTGCTCACAATAAACATTTGAGACGACATATAAGTACTTTGGTTCTGTGCTAGTAGATGAACTACCTTTAAGCCATGTTTCTTTTTACTTCCTCCTCCCTCCTAACAAGCTCCAATGACCATTCAGTGATTCATGTGTGAGCTTTTGTTCATTTGTTAGTTTCCCTCCAGTAGTGATAGATTTATACTACATCTTCTACACCTTCTTCTTTATTCACATTTACAACTAAGTTACTACAATCAGCTATGGGAGAAGGAGAACCAAAGAATATGAAATGAATGTATGACCTTAGCCTTGTTAGCACCATACTCTGATCTATGGCTGTCACTTCCAACCAACAAAGGTCAAACAGGTAGCTTCTGACAGTGTCTGCAATTAACACACTATGCACGTGAGCATGTCACTGATATATTTCCATGAAAATCAAATTATGTCATGGTTACTTCAAATATCATCCATAAAAGCATAAGAAGCAAGGAAAATAGGTAAAAATATATATGGGGAAAGCAAAGCAGGACACCTTCAATTATAACAAAAAATAATATTTAATATATCCTACTAGTTTTTCATGAGCCAGAAAAATATGTAGTCAACTAGCACTGTTCCCATTCACAGTTGTTTATAACTTTCTTAAAATAATGCTTTGGGGCTAAAATATCTCATAAGTCATCTTGGCCAAGAAACAATTTTGTTCAGAAAATTCAATTTAAAACAAAAAACCAGAGCAGTTTCTGAATTACCTGACCACAGGGAAGAAGAAAGCATTTCAACTATCTAAAAGTGTATATACAGGGAAACACTTTTTTTTTTTTTTTTTTAAGATTAGCATGGCCCAGAAAACAAAGAACTTGAATGTCAGATATAAGCAGGTAAAATTCAATCATTTTGACAAAAGCTAAGAGCGTTCATGTTCATTTGGTCCTGTCTTCTCATTTTAAAGATGAGGAAACTGAGTTTCAGAGAAGTTAAATTCATTGAGAATGAGGAGGCCTGAATTCTATTTCTGGCTCTTTAAACAAGATGACACCCTAGGCAAAGCACTTAACTGCTCAGTTCCCTCATGTGGAAACTGCACAGTTGAACTAGAACATCTCCAGAAGTCCCTTCCAACTCTGAAGAGCCATGATTCAATCACAGAAATTGCTAGATTGTTTCTCTTTCTTTTAGTTTGTTTTTCCATGAGCCTTTAAGGGTATCCTGACCACTACTCTTCCTGTCAATTATTCACAGGACTGGGAGCAGAAACTTTTACTTGTCTTTTCTAAATATTATATGTGTTTTCTGATCATCTCAGCTGAAATTGATTATTCTTTACCTTGTCCACAGTTTCTTAATTTTACCACTTTCTATTTAGTTATTTAGAGATATGTAGAAATGTCCAAGAAGCATGTGAAAAGTCTTCAATTTTACTTTTAATCAATGAAAATTAAAATTGGATGCTACATTTTACCTATCAAACATGAAATTATTAGGAAATGATAATATTCAATGTTAGCTGTATGTGCAGGAAAACAAAATTTTCATATTCTGAGAGTATAATTGTAAACTGGTATGGCCTTTTCAGAAGGATATTTGGCAACACATATCAGAAGGTTAAAATGAGTATCTCATGACCCAAGAAATCCAATTAAAATAATTTATCTTAAAGACATAAACAAAAATGTACAAAAGAGCAGTGTACATCATAGTATTATTAAATAAGCAAATTAGAAACAACCTATCAAACAATAAAACACTGTTTTAAGTTGTGGTACACCTATATAAGATACCATTCCACCACTAAAAAGCATGTTCATAAAGACAGATTAGGAAAAGGATAAAATGGGAAGGACACAAAACTGTATGTACAAAATGTATGAAAACATAAAATCCAAAATTTTAACAGTGATTGCTTTTGGATGAATATTCTTCTTCTCTTTATTCTCTGATTTGTAAAATCTTTGATGAACCTGTATTACATAATAATGAGAAGTCAGATATGCTATGTTTTCTCTGGCAGGGTTTCCAAGCCTAGTCAGTTTGAACACAGAGGTGAACACTAGTTGGGAACTCAGAGGTCTATGGCTTCTCTCTTATGTCTCCTATGAGTGGGCTGAAGGCAGGTCAGACAAACTTCCTGACCTTCAGTCTCCACATTTCTGAAATGATGTGATTGGGAAAGGGCAATCTTTTTTATATTCCCAATATCTATTTATTCTATAAGTCCATTAAATACTCAATTTATGAAAGAGAAAAGGAGTGTTATACTCTTGTAAACAAAACATGAAACAAAAATGAGTACACATGAAAAAATACAATGAGGGGTTGGTGATAATAGAGAATATTTTATTCTTAAATCTGACACTTCAGATTTTTAAATATTCCAAATAAAAATAAATGAATGGATGGATGGCTGAAAAATACCTTATTTTTTCCTGATTCATTTATTGGTGGAAAAGTTCTAAACAATTAAATCAGCCCATATGGGAATGTTGTGATGTTAAACAGAACTTCCAGTGACCCTTGCAGAACAGGAGCCCTGATTGCCAGTTTCTTTCTGGTTTGAACTGGAAGTTACAGCTCACACTATTTATGGTGTAATGATGCCATACAGATGGGGAAATCAGATCAAGTGGAATTAGAACTTTGGGTTCTAATTAGATCCAGCTGTTCCATGGAAACTGAATCTTTATCTCTAGATCTTAAAACTAGTAAGCACAAGTTTCACATTTTAAAGAGCATTTTGAACCTGTGAAGATATAAATGCAGAAATAACAAATTTTGAAATCTTGACTATGTCTGCCTTGTAAACAGGTTCTGTGTTTTTACTGCTGTTACTGAGAAAAGGTCATTAGCTTTCTGCCTACTGTTTGCTTATGAGAGTATGTGCTACTTTTCGGCCTTGAATATTTTAAGAAAACTTTCTACCAATGAAGGTTTATTCTTTTAGATGTATTTTTCTAAGTTTTGATTAAAATAAATATAATGTAATTACCACATTCACTAAAACAGAGCTGTGATTTTTGTGTGTGTGTGTGGCACACAGGCTTCTCACTGTTGTGGCCTCTCCTGCTGTGAGCACAGGCTCCGGACGTGCAGGCTCAGCGGCCATGGCTCCCGGGCCCAGCTGCTCCGCGGAATGTGGGATCCTCCCGGACCGGGACATGAACACGTGTCCCCTGAATAGGCAGGCGGACTCTAAACCACTGTGCCACCAGGGAAGTCCCAGGAGCTGTGATTTTTAGTGTAAAAAGAGAAAAATTTTAAAGTAAATACCAGCTAATACCAACCATATGGAGATCTCATCTTGTTTTCTTATAACTGTGAGACATCAGTATTTTAATATCTTTATTTTGGAGAATAGATTGATAATTAGATAACAAATGACTTTGTACTTTTCTCTAAGAGAAACAGTAACAGTGTTTTAATAATACATTCTTACCTCAATCTTTAAAAAAAATTTTTTTAAAGAGTAAAAATACAAACAAACCAAAGCTCATAACTGTGTGGCAAAAATATTTATCTGTTTTATTTACCGATGTATGCCACCCCCTAGAATAGTCATTGCACATGGTAGAAATTCAAAAATATTCTGTGCATGAATAAGGAAATTAAATTCAAATATATAATTATTTTTGATTAATGAATGAAATGTGAGATATAAAAATATTTACCGCATCAAAGAGTAAAAGCTGACCTACATGTGGTTATTAAGCTTCTACTAAGCTCCACCTGCTTTCAGAGAGTTTGTATAATGGAGCGGTAATAAACACTCACTTTGGAAAATGATCTGAGTTCAATTCCAGGATGAGCACTTTACTTGTATGACCTTGGGAAAGTCATCAAATCTTTTGGATCCAGATTGCTTTTCTACAAAGTATGTATAATAATATCCAGCACACAGGTTACTTTGAGGTCTGAATGAGAAATTAGTAGATTCAATAAACAGTATCATATTAGTTACTACTCACTGTACATACCTATCAAATCCCTGCTTCCTTTCTTTGCTCTTATCCTTTGTTTTATCTTTAACATCTTTCAGCTACTCTAACTGAAATACAATTCATTCTACCTAGACAGCTCAAATGTCATGTCTCTATGAATCCTTTTCTGATTCCCCCAATCAGATGTGACTTCTGTATCTTTGTCATATTATTTGTCACATTCTCTCCTACACATTTTAAACTCACGGATGAATGTATATAACTTGTGCATTACTCTGTTTAATAATAATAACAACAACAATAACAGCAGCAGCTAATATCAATTGAACATTTACTACGTGCCAAGCACTGTGCTGAGTGTTTAAGTGTTTTTTTAATACATTACTCCTATTTAATCTTCACAATCTTACATAAAGTACTATTATTACTTTTTTTTCAACTTTCTGTGTTGAAGTTTAAGTTACCCAACAAGTAAAGAATTACCTGTAAATTCCCTGAGTGCACCTACTGCATTCCAGGAATTATATCAAGTGCTTTACACAAGATCTTTTGCTTAAAGAATATAGCTATTTTATGATGTAGGATTTATCCATATTTTACAAATAGGGCAATTAAGGCTCAAAAAAGTTAAGTAACATTCCCAAGATCATATGACCCATAAACTAACAGTTAAGATTAAAAATTATGTCCAATTTCAATTCTAAAACCGCTATTTTTCTTTTGCCTAACATATAGCAGTGTCTTCTTTCTACCAAATGCTCAATAAATACTTCTTTGAAAAAACTATATTTTTTTCTCACACAAGTGATCTTTCATTATTTGCACTACGTTGTATTATGAAACTGTACCTTTCTTTATCTAAAGTGGGAATATTTGGCTAAAAACAGTTTGGTTATTTATTTTAGCTTGTAATCTGAATAAAATGTTTTCAGGTTAATTCCACATTTTTCTCATGTTCTAACCCAGAAGTCAGCAAACTGTGGTCAAATCCAGCCATCTAATTATATTCATAAATAAAGTTTTATTGAAATATAGCATACCCATCTGTTTACATATTATCTGTGGCTACTTGCACATTATAATATCAGAGTTGAGTAGCTGCAATAGAGACCATAGGACCCACAAAGCCTAAAATATTTACTATTTGGCCCTTTGCAGAAAAAGTTTGCCAGTCCCTGTCTTAAATAATCATGGGTTCTATCTTGTGGTCTTATCTTTAGTAAATTAACTCCTTCTCTTTGAACTCAGTATTTTAAACCACCTTGGCAGAAGTAAAAATTCATTGACTCATAACCCACTCCCCACCACTTCAAAATAGGTTCCAGGTCTTGAGGAGAGGTCTTGGAATTCAAAGTTCTGTCTCAGGTACTTCAAATACAGTGTATAACCAATAACAATGCTAAACATAATTTTATTTCTTCAATTTTTCTGTTTTAAAATATCAAAAATTTTTAGGCTCATAATTTATTATAATCTTAATAAAAGGCTGAAGAATAATGAGTGATAAAAGTGTCTGCCCATAAACATAGATAGTCTATGAATCTGCAACTCTTGATTCTCCTTTTAATCTATAGTCTTTGATTCAACTATAGCATTTCTTTGGAGTATTTATATGTATTTATATATATATACTTAATAAATATGAAGTAACTTTAAAATATTTTAGAATAGACTAATATTCATATACAATAAATTTTCTTTCCTGAAACTAAACAACTACATTGAAACTTTAAAAGCCTGCCATTTCAGAAATTCCTATCCAATTAGATGTATTAAATAGGAACTCTTTTCCCACCTCACACCCTTTATTTTGTATGCCTATTATTTTGTATTAGATTGAAGCCTTTTATTTTTCATTTATTATATATTTTTTCATTTGACTGTATAGCCTTATCTGATTGCTATTCATTATTGTACTAATCTATCTGTTTATAAAATAAGTGATGATCACAGCTGCTGCATCTGTTGCTGCTGGCATGACCAAGTGCTATGCTATGACTTTACATGTTATTTATTATCATGACAATTTCAAGGTAGATATCAATATTTTAATTTGAAAGATGGCAAGCTGCAGCTCTGAGATCTTTGTAAACTGTCCAAGCTCACAGTTAAAACATGGCAAAGCTACTTTTAAAACCCATGGCTAAAGGCTCCAAAGTCTTACTTTTTCCCCTACATGACACCTCAAATAACCCCATTTGTTCCTGGAAAACAGCCAATATATAAATATGGCTAAATATTATTAAGCATTAAATGAGATGAGCTATCAAGACTTGAAAAGACATGGAGCAAACTTAAACACATATTGTTAAGTGAAAGAAGTCAGTCTGCAAAGACTATATATGGTATGATTTTGACTATAAGGCATTCTGGAAAAAGCAAAATTATGGAGACAGCAAAAAAGATCAGTAGTTTCCAAGGGTTCAAGGGAAGGGGAAAAGGGATGAATAAATAGAACATAGGGCATTTTTAAGACAATGAAACTACTCTGTGTTATGCTGTAACAGTAGATACTGACATTATATATTTGTCAAAACCACAGTATGTACAATATCAAACTATAGAACCTAATGTAAACTATAGACTTAGTTAATATTAACATATCAATATTGGTTCATCAATTGTAACAAACGTACCACACTAATGCAAGATGCTAATAATAGAGCAAACTGGTGGTGGGAGAGGTAGAGGTGATATATGGAACTCTCTATACTTCCTGCACAATTTTTCTCAAATCTAACCCAGGCTCTAAAAAATAAATTCTAGGACTCCCAGTTTCCAGCTCTGCATATAAGGAGCTTGGAAGTCTCTAGTCAGTCCTAAAAATCAGTAAAAAGCTGAACAAAATGAAAAATCAAAAACTATTCTTGTATCTTAAGAAAGGGGAGGACACAGTGCAAACCACTGCACCCAAGATTGGAGAGATAGGTGAATACAGGGAATCATGGCTTACATGAGCAGAAACTGACCAGAGATACAGTGTTGTTACTGGTGAATTTCTGGAAACTTAGTGGGGAAAGCTCTGAGAGTTAAAAATTCTGGGAGGACTTAAAGGGGCCTCCATAGTATTATAAGATTTACTTCTAGGAGGTTAACCAGATTCCCACAGTAAATATCTGAGAAAAATCCCCTCAGGCTTCCAGCAGGGGAAGGGGGAAAGGAACCATTTTGAACTACATAATATACCAATAGAATCTTTGAAATCTGAAAAGCAAAGAGAAAAAAGACTGAATAAAACAGAACAGAGCATTCAAGGACTGTGGGACAACTATAAAGGAGTAACATATGCATAAAGGGAATATCAGAAGGAGAAGAAAGAAAGAAAGGAACAGAGGAAATGTTTGAAACAATAATAACCAAATTTTCTCAGATTAATGTCAGGCAACAAACCACAGATCCAGGGAGCTCAGAGAACACCAAGTATGATAAATACAAAAACAAAACAAAACAGAACAAAAACCCATATAAGCATATCATTTTCAAATTACAGAAAATCAAGCATAAGTAAAAAATCCTGAAAGAATCCAGAGGGAAAAAAACACCTTACCTACAGAGGAACAAAAACAAGAATTATATCTGACTTCTCCTAAGAAACCACATAAACAAGAAGAGAGCAGAGTGAAATATTTAAAGTGTTAAGAGGGGAAAAAAAAACAGAAAAACCCTAAAATTCTGTATTCTGTGAAATTATCCTTCAAAAGTAAAGGAGGGCTTCCCTGGTGGTGCAGTGGTTGAGAGTCCGCCTGCCAATGCAGGGGACATGGGTTCGTGCCCCGGTCTGGGAGGATCCCACATGCCATGGAGCGGCTGGGCCCATGAGCCATGGCCATTGAGCCTGCACCTCCAGAGCCTGTGCTCTGCAACAGGAGAGGCCATGTTGGTGAGAGGCCCGCATACCGCAAAAAAAAAAAAAAAAAAAAAAAAAAAAAAAGTAAAGGAGAAATAAAGACTTTCTCAGACAAATAAAAATTGAGGGAAATTGTTGCCAGTAGACCTACCTTGCAAGAACTGTTAAAAGAAGTTCTTCAGAGAAAAGGAAATTAACACAGGTCAGAAACTCAGATCTACATAAAAAAAGGAAGAGCACCAAAGAAAGAAAAATTGAAAGTAAAATAAAAACTTTTATTTTTCTTATTCATAAGTGAGCTAACAGATAACAGTTTGTTCAAAATAATAGCAACAATGTACTTAATTATTTAAGCTTATGTATTATATATATATATATATATGCATATATATGTGTGTATGTGTGTGTGTGCTTTATATATAAGCAAAGTGAATGACAGCAATAATACAATGGATGGGAAAAAGGAATTATAATTATTTTGTTATTATAAGGCACTTATACTACCTGTGAGGTGATATGATGTTCTTTGGAAATGGACTTGAATTAGCTGAAAATGTACATTGTAAACTATAGGACAACCATTTAAAAGAAAAGTATAACTGAAATGCTAAGAAAGAAAAGAAAAATTGAATCACATGAAATGCTCAATTAAAACCATAAAAAGCAGAAGAGTAGAAGACAAAAATAGGAACAACAGTCTGGGAACCAAGATGGCAGAGTAGAAGAACGTGCTCTCACACCCTCTTGCGATAATACCAGAATCACAACTAGCTGCTGGACAATCATGGGCAGGAGGACACTGGAACTCACCAACAAAGATACCCCACATCCAAAGAAAAAGGAGAAGCCACAATGAGACGGTAGGAGGGGTGCAATCACAGTAAAATCAAATCCCATAACTGCTGGGTGAGTGACTCACAGACTGGAGAACACTTATACCACAGAAGTCCACCCACTGGAGTGAAGGTTCTGAGCCCCACGTCAGGCTCCCCAACCTGGGCGTCCAACAATGGGAGGAGGAATTCCTAGAGAATCAGATCTTGAAGGCTAGTGGGATTTGATTGCAGGACTTTGACAGGACAGGGGGAAACAGAAACTCCACTCTTGGAGGACACACACAAAGTAGTGTGTGCATCGGGACCCAGGAAAGGAGCAGTGACCCCAGGGGACACTGAACTAGACCTACCTGCCAGTGTTGGAGGGTCTCCTGCAGAGGTGGGGGGTGGCTGTGTCTCACTGTGAGGACAAGGACACTGGCAGCAGAAGTTCTGGGAAGTACTCCTTGGCGTGAGCCCTCCCAGAGTCCACCATTAGCCCCACCAAAGAGCATGGACAGGCTCCAGTGTTGGGTTGCCTCTGGCAAAACAACCAACAGGGAGGGAACCCGAACCCACCCATGAGCAGTCAAGCAGATTAAAGTTTTACTGAGCTCTGCCCACCAGAGCAACAGTCAGCTCTACCCACCACCAGTCCCTCCCATCAGGAAATGTACACAAGCTTCTTAGATAGCCACATCCACCAAAGGGCAGACAGCAGAAGCAAGAAGAACTATAATCCTGCAGACTGTGGAAAAAAAAAAAAAACACTTTCACAGAAAGATAGACAAGATGAAAAGGCAGAGGGCTATGTACCAGATGAAGGAACAAGATAAAACCCCAGAAAAACAACTAAATGAAGTGGAGATAGGCAACCTTCCAGAAAAATAATTCAGAATAATGATAGTGAAGATGATTCAGAACCTCGGAAAAAGAATGGAGGCAAAGATGGAGAATATGCAAGAAATGTTTAACAAAGACCTGGAAGAATTAAAGAACAAACAAACAGAGATGAACAATATAATAACTGAAATGAAAAATATACTAGAAGGAATCAATAGCAGAATAACTGAGGCAGAAAAACGGAGAAGTGACCTGGAAGACAGAATGGTGGAATGCACTGCTGTGCAACAGAATAAAGAAAAAAGAATGAAAAGAAATGAAGACAGCCTAAGAGACATCTGGGACAACATTAAATGCAACAACATTCACATTATAGGGGTCCCAGAAGGAGAAGAGAGAGAGAAAGGACCAGAGAAAATATTTGAAGAGATTATAGTCGAAAACTTCCCTAACATGGGAAAGGAAATAGTCACCCAAGTCCAGGAAGCGCAGTGAGTCTCATACAGGATAAACCCAAAGAGAAACACACCGAGACACATAGTAATAAAACTGGCAAAAATTAAAGACATAGAAGAATTATTGAAAGCAACAAGGGAAAAATGACAAATAACATACAAAGGAACTCACATAAGTTTAACAGCTGATTTCTCGGCAGAAACTCTGCAAGCCAGAAGGGAGTGGCATGATATACTTAAAGTGATGAAAGGGAAGAACCTACAACCAAGATTACTCTACTGGGCAAGGATCTCATTCAGATTCGATGGAGAAATCAAAAGCTTTACAGACAAGCGAAAGCTACAAGAATTCAGCACCACCAAATTATCTCTACAACAAATGCTAAAGGAACTTCTCTAAGTGGGAAACACAAGAGAAGAAAAGGACCTATAAAAACGAACCCAAAACAATTAAGAAAATGGTCATAGGAACATACATATCGATAATTACCTTAAACGTGAATGGATTAAATGCTCCAGCCAAAAGACACAGTCTTGCTGAATGGATACAAAAACAAGACCCATATATATATGAATATATATATATATATATATGTATATATATATGCTGTCTACAAAAGACCCATATATATATGCATATATATATATATGCTGTCTACAAGAGACCCACTTCAGATCTAGGGACACATACAGACTGAAAGTGAGGGGATGGCAAAAGATATTCCATGCAAATGGAAATCAAAAGAAAGCTGGAGTAGCAATACTCATATCAGATAAAATAGACTTTAAAATAAAGAATGTTACAAGAGACAAGGAAGGACACTACATAATGATCAAGGGATCAATCCAAGGAGAAGATACAACAATTATAAATATATACGCACCCAACATAGGAGCAACTTGTGCTCCTACATAAGGCAACTGTTAACAGCTATAAAAGAGGAAATTGACAGTAATACAATAATAGTGGGGGACTTTAACACCCCACTTTCACCAATGGACAGATCATCCAAAATGAAAATAAATAAGGAAACAAAAGCTTTAAATGACACAATACACCAGATAGATTTAATTGATATTTATAGGACATTCCATCCAAAAACGGCAGATTACACCTTCTTCTCAAGTGCGCATAGAACATTCTCCAGGATAGATCACATCCTGCATCACAAATCAAGCCTCAGTAAATTTAAGAAAATTGAAATCATATCACGCATCTTTTCTGACCACAACGCTATGAGGTTAGAAATCAATTACAGGGAAAAAAACATAAAAAACACAAACACATGGAGGCTAAACAATATGTTACTAAATAACCAAGAGATCACTGAAGAAATCAAAGGGGAAATCAAAAAATACCTAGAGACAAATGACAATGAAAACACGACAATCCAAAACCTATGGAATGCAGAAAAAGCAGTTCTAAGAGGGAAGTTTATAGCTATACAAGCCTACCTCAAGAAAGAATAAAAATCTCAAATAAACAATCTAATCTTACACCTGGAGAAACTAGAGAAAGAAGAACAAACAAAACCCAGAGTTAGCAGAAGGAGAGAAATCATAAAGATCACAGCAGAAATAAATGAAACAGAAACAAAGACAAAAATAGCAAAGATCAATAAAACTAAAAACTGGTTATTTGAGAAGACAAACCAAATTGATAAACCATTAGCCAGACTCATCAAGAAAAAGAGGGAGAAGACTCAAATCAATAAAATTAGAAATGAAAAAGGAAAAGTTACAACAGACACCGCAGAAATACAAAGCATCCTAAGAGACTACTACAAGCAACTCTATGCCAATAAAATGGACAATCTGGACGAAATGGACAAATTCGTAGAACGGTATAACCTTCCAAGACTGAACCAGGAAGAAATAGAAAACATGAACAGACCAATCATAAGTAATGAAATTGAAACTGTGATTAAAAATCTTCCAACAAACAAACGTCCAGGACTAGATGGCTTCACAGGTGAATTATATCCAAAATTTAGAGAAGAGCTAACATCCATCCTTCTCAAACTCTTCCAAAAAATTGTGGAGGAAGGAACACTCCCAAACTCATTCTATGAGGCCACCATCACCCTGGTACCAAAACCAGACAAAGATACTACACCCTGGTACCAAAACCAGACAAAGATACTACAAAAAAAAAAAAGAGAAAATTACAGACCAATATCACTGATGATTATAGATGCAAAAGTCCTCAACAAAATACTAGCAAACAGAATTCAACAACACATTAAAAGCATCATACACCATGATCAATTGGGATTTATCCCAGGGATGCAAGGATTCTTCAATATACGCAAATCAATCAGTGTGATACACCATATTAACAAATTGAAGAAGAAAAAACATATGATCATCTCAATACATGCAGACAAGGCTTTTGACAAAATTCAACACCCATTTATGATAAAAACTCTCCAGAAAGTGGGCATAAAGGGAACCTCCCTCAACATAATAAAGGCCATATATGACAAACCCACAGCAAACATCATTCTCAATGGTGAAAAACTGAAAGTATTTCCTCTAAGATCAGGAAGGAGACAAGGGTGTGCACTCTCACCACTATTATTCAATATAGTTTTGAAGTCCTAGCCATGGCAATCAGAGAAGCAAAAGAAATAAAAGGAATACAAATTGGAAAAGAAGAAGTAAAACTGTCACTGTTTGCAGATGACATGATACTATACACAGAGAATCCTAAAGATGCCACCAGAAAAATACTAGAGCTAATCAATAAATTTGGTAAAGTTGCAGGATACAAAATTAATGCACAGAAATCTCTGGCATTCCTATACACTAATGATGAAAAATCTGAAAGCGAAATTAAGGAAACACTCCCATTTACCAGTGCAACAAAAAGAATAAAATAACTAGGAATAAACCTACCTAGAGAGACAAAAGACCTGTATGCATAAAACTATAAGACACTGATGAAATAAATTAAATATGATACCAACATATGGAGAGATATACCATGTTCTTGGATTGAAAGAATCAATATTGTGAAAATGACTATACTACCAAAATCAATCTACAGATTCAATGCAATCCCTATCAAATTACCAATGGCATTTTTTAAGGAACTAGAACAAAAAATTTTAAAATTTGTGTGGAGACACTTAAGACCTTGAATAGCCAAAGCAGTCTTGAGGGAAAAATACAGAGCTGGAGGAATCAGACTCCCTGACTTCAGACTATACTACAAAGCTGCAGGAATCAAGACAATATGGTACTGACACAAAAACAGATACATAGATCAATGGAAAAAGATAGAAAGCCCAGAGATAAACCCACGCACCTATGGTCAACTAATCTCTTACAAAGGAGGCAAGGATATACAATGGAGAAAAGACAGTCTCTTCAATAAGTAGTGCTGGGAAAACTGGACAGCTACATGTAAAAGAATGAAATTAGAACATTCCCTGACACCATACACAAAAATAAACTCAAAATGGATTAGAGACCTAAATGTAAGACTGGACACTATAAAACTCTTAGAGGAAAACATAGGAAGAACACTCATTGACATAAATCACAGCAAGATCTTTTTTGATCCACCTCTTAGAGTAATGGAAATAAAAACAAAAATAAACAAATGGGACCTAATGAAACTTGAAAGCTTTTGCACAGCCAAGGAAACCATAAACAAGATGAAAAGACAACCCTCAAAATGGGAGAAAATATTTGCAAATGAATCAACGGACAAAGGATTAATCTCCAAAATATATAAACAGCTCATGCAGCTCAATAAAAAAAAAAAAAAAAAAAAAACCCAATCCCAAAATGGGCAGAAGACCTAAATAGACATTTCTCCAAAGAAGACATAGAGGTGGCCAAGAAGCACATGAAAAGCTGCTGAATATCACTAATTATTAGAGAAATGCAAATGAAAACTACAATGAGGTATCACCTCACACCAGTTAGAATGGGCTTCATCAGATAATCTACAAACAACAAATGCTGGAGAGGGTGTGGAGAAAAGGGAACCCTCTTGCACTGTTGGTGGGAACGTAAATTGATACAGCCACTATGGAGAATAGTATCAAGGTTCCTTAAAAAACTAAAAAATACAATTATGACATGATCCAGCAATCCCACTACTGGGCATATATGCAGAGAAAATCATAATTCAGAAAGACACATGCACCTCAATGTTCATTGCAGCAACTATTTACAATAGGTAGGTCATGGAAGCAACCTAAATTACCACTGACAGATGAATGGATAAAGAATATTTGGTACATATATACAGTGGAATATTAGCCATAAAAAGGAACAAATCTGGGTCATTTGTTGACACATGGATGGATCTAGAGACTGTCATACATAGTGAAGTAAGTCAAAAAGAGAAAAACAAATATCGTATATTAATGCATATATGTGGAACCTAGAAAAAGGTACAGATGAACCAGTTTGCAGGGCAGAAATTGAGACACAGATTTGGAGAACTAATGTATGGATACCAAGGGGGGAAAGCAGCAGGGTGTGGGGTGGGGGTGGGGGTGTGATGAATTGGACGATTGGGATTGAAATTTATACACTGATATGTATAAAATTAATGACTAATAAGAACCTGCTGTATAAAAAATTAAATAAAATAAAATTAAATATAAATGAACCTAACTCAGACATTATATCCTTCACAAAAATTCACTCAAAATGGATCACAGGCTTAAACATAAAATGCAAAGCTATAAAACTCCTAGAAGGTAACATAGGAGAATACCTACATGACCTTGGGTATGGCAATGACCTTTTTTTTGTTGTTGTTTTTTGAGGTTGGGTCAGCCAATCTAGAGTGTTTGATCTATTGATTATTTTCTATATACCAGACAGATCATCCAAGGATGTTATAATGTAGGAAAGTGAGACTTAGAGTAAGTGAACGTCCAAAGCCTCAGTGCTGTGAGGAGGGGAGATAGGATTGAAGCCCAAGACTGTCTGGTCTCAGAGCTCATATCTTCCCACCATGCCCGGGGGACTCTAGGTTACCACTTTATTATGCAAGGACATAAGTCAGGAACAGCCAGGTAGAAGAGATGCATAGGGCAAACTATGTGGGAAGTGATGAAGAGCTTCTATACCCTCTCCAGGTGCAACACTGTCCTAGAATCTCTATGTGTTCACCAACCTGGAAGCTTGGCGATGACTTTTTTAGATACAACACCAAAGGCACACAATCCATGAAGTAAATAACTGATAAACGGAACTTTCATTAAAATAAAAATCTTCTGCCCTGTGAAAGATAATGTCAAGAGAGTGAGAAAATGAGCCACGGACTGGGAGAAAAGATTTGCAAAAGACACAGCTAATAAAAGACTGTCATCCAAATTATATGAAGAACTCTCAAAACTGAATAAGAATACAAACAACCTGTTTAAAAAAGTGGGCCACAGACCTTAACACACACCTCACCAAAGAGGATACAGAGATGGCAAATAAGCATATTAAAAGATGTTCCATACCCTCCACATCATTTGTTACCAGGGAAATGTAAATTAAAACAGAGAGAATAAAGAGAAGAGATCAATAAAACTAATAAGAAGAGATCAAAAAACTGATAAGCTTCTAGCCAGTCTAAGAAAAAAGAGAAAACACATAAATTACTAATATCAGAAATGAAAGAGGGGATATCACTCTTTCCCCATAGAACTTAAAAGAATAATAAAGGAATATGATAAACAACTCTATGCCTATAAATTTGATAACCTAGAAGAAATAGACCAATTCCTTGACAGGCAAAATCTGAGAAAACTCACATAAAAAGAAGTAGACAATCTGAATAGGCCTATATTTATTAAATCAGTTGAATCCATAATTAATTACATTCCAAAACAGAAAGCAGCAGGCCCAAATGGGTTTACTGGTGAATTCTATTAAATATTTAAGGAATAAATTATACCAATTCTCTACAATATCTTTCAAAGTATAGAAGTGAAAAGAATACTTCCTAATTTATTTTTTGTGGCCCTAATACCCAAACCAGATGAAAACATTTCAAGAAAAACTTTACAGACTAATAACTCTCATGAACGTTGGTGGAAAAATCCTCAAAAAAATTAGCAATTTCAGTTCAAAAATGTACACAAAGAATTATACACCACAATCAAGTTGGTTTTATCCTAGGTAGGCAAGGCTGGTTCAACATTCAAAAATCAATTAATGTAGTCCATGACATCAACAGATTAAAAAAGAAAAATCATACTATGGTATCATGACACACAAAAAAAATCATTTGACAAAATGTGAAACTCATTCATGATAAAAACTCTCAGTAAACTAGGAATAGAAGGGAACTCCCCCAACTTGATAAATACTATCAATAAAAATCCTAGAGCCAGGCATCCCTGGTTGCACAGTGGTTGAGAGTCCACCTGCCGATGCAGGGAACATGGGTTCATGCCCCGCTCTGGGAAGATCCCACATGTCATGGAGCAGAGTGAGGAACTTGCAGCTTTTACTCTAAGATCAGGTACAAGGCAAGAATGTTCTCTCACAACACTCCTTTCAACATCATACTAGAAGTCCTTCCCAATGCAATAACGCAAGTAAAGGAAATAAAATGTACACAGATTGGGAAGAAAGATATAAACTTGTCTTTATTCCAGATGATGATTATCTATGTATAAAATCAAAAGAATCAATTAAAAAAACTCCTGAAACTAATAATTGATTACAGCAAGGTTGCTGGATACAAGGTAAATATAGAAAAGTCAATTATTTGCCTATATACCAAAAATGAACAAATAGAATTTGAAATTACAAACACAATATCATTTACATTAGCACCTCCCAAAATGTAATACTTAGGTACAAATCTAATAAAATATATACAGATCTATATGAGGAAACCTACAAAATCTGATGAATAAACTCAAAGAACTAAATGGAGAGATATTACATATTCATGGATAGGAGGACTCAATAGTATAAAGATGTCAGGTTTTCCCAACTTTATCTATGGGTTCAATGCAATACAATCAAAAGCCTAACATGTTATTTTATGGATATCAACAACAGAATTCTAAAATTTATATGTATAGGCAAAAGACTCAGAAAAGCCAGTGTAATATTGAAGGACAAGAACAAAGTTGGAGGACTGATACTACTGACTTCAAGACATAAGGTGACAGTAGTCAGGATAGTATGGTATTAGCAAAAGAATAAACAAATAGATCAATGGAACAGATAGAGAGCCAATCATTAGACCCCATAAATATAGTCAACTGATCTTTGACAAAGGAGCAAAGGCAAAACAATGAAACAAAGATTGTGTTTTCAACAAAATAGTGCTAGAACTGGACATCAACATGTAGAAAAATGACATAGGCCTTACACCCATCAAAAATTAACTCAAAATGAATCCATGACCTAAATGTAAAACACAAAACTATAAAACTCTTAGAAAATAATATAGTAGAAAATCTTAAAGAACTTGTATATGGTGATGTCTTTTTAGATATAACAACAAAGACACAATCAATGCAAGAAAAAACTGATAAGCTGAACTTGATTAAAGTTTTTTAAAAAATGCCTCTGTGAAAGACAATGTCAACAGAAAAAAGACCAGCCATAGACTGGGAGAAAATATTCTGCAAAAGTCATGTCTGGAAAGGACTGTTATCCAAATGCCAAAAAAGCCCAACAAACAAAAAACAAAAACCTTTAAAATTCAACACTAAGAAAACAAACAATCCCCTTAAAAAATGGGCCAAAGATCTTAACAGACACCACACCAGAGAAGATACACAGATGGCAAACAGGCATAAGAAAAGATGTTCCACATTATATGACATCATGGGAATGTAAATTAAAACAATGATGAGATATCATTATATTTCTATTAGAATGGCTAAAATCCAGAACACTGACAACACCAAATGCTGGTGAAGACATGGAGCAACAGGAACTCTTATACATTGCTAGTGTGAATGCATAATTGTACAGCCACTTTGGAAGGTTTCTTACAAAACTAAACTTACTTTTACTCTAAGATCCAGCAATCATTCACCTTGGTACTTCCCAAAGGAACCGAAAACTTATGTCCACACAAAATCCTGCAGGCTGATGTTTATAACATCTTTATTCATAATTGCCAAAATGTGAAGGCAATGAAGATGTCCTTCAGTAGGTGAATGAATAAATAAGCTGTGGTACATTCAGACAATGGAATATAATTTAATGCTAAAAAGAAATGAGTTAACAAACCATGAAAAGATATGGAGGAACTTTAAATGCATATTGCTAAGTTAAAGAAGCCAATCCGAAAAGGCTTCATACTGTATGAGTCCAATGATATATCATTCTAGAAGAGGAAAAACTGTGGAGACAATAAAAAAGATCAGTGATTTCCAGCAGTGTAAACAGAAATGAATATGCAAAACACAGAGGATTTTTAGGACAGTGAAAATACTTTGTATGATATTATAATGATGGATGTGTCATTAAACTTTTGTCCAAACCCATAGAATGTACAACACCAAGAGTGAACCCTAAGGTAAATTATGGAGCATGGGTGATTATGATGTGTCAATGTTAAGGTTCATCCTTGGTAAAAAATGTACTCTTCTGGTGAGTGATGTCGATAATGGGGAAGATATGCATGTATTTGGGGTAGGAGTATAATGAGATATATCTGTACCTTCTTCTCAATTTTGTTGTAAACCTAAAACTTCTCTATAATATAAAGTCCTTGGAGAAATAATCTACTAAGAATAAAATAAATCATAAATATGGTTATGACTTCACTCACAATTAACTCCATTCCTCTGCTCATTATCTGATTTTGAAAGTGCATATTCTGTACCCTGAACATATTCAGTGGGGTGTGGAAAGTCAGTGCCAGCTATGAGATAGGATGCAAAATTTACTGTAGGTTAATATCAAATAAGTCCATGATAGATAATTTCTGAACTTATTCTGACAGAAATGACTAGTGATACTTTTAACACAAGTAGATACCTTCTAAGCATAAATAAAGTTTTGACATCATGGGGTGCTGGTTTTCAATGAATACATAAATTTGGGAGGGGACTTTCTAACCCATGAGTTCGATGATGGAATACTAAGTATTTTTCCCACTGACAAAAAAAAAATCAGTAGATAAATGGTGATGGAGAAATACAGCACATTTTATACTGTAAGATTCAGTGTTGAAGTTGCAGGAAAACTGCCCATCACAGCCGGTCTGTATACATTTGAATTTGCATGTTTGTCAAATTGAATTTTTAGTTCTGTTTTTGGCTATGTTCAATTGAAACTCCTCCTATGGCGTCAAAACTACATACTTTTAATTCCATTCAGAGGAGGATTTATTGTGCTTGTATTCATTTACACAAGAAGCATTTATTAAGTATCTTCATTTCAGCAGAGTCCAGAACTAATTGCTGAAGTGGGAGGTTAGAAAGAAATTATAGTGATGTTCTAAACCATTAAGAGGCTTACAAAAAGTTGAAGAGCCATCTCAAGCAAAGGAAATGATAGTGTTATGGCCCTGTGTACTGACATATCTGATGTAGAGAAATGATCAGACCAAATGTACGAAAGAGGCAGGGATTCCTATGAAAAAAAACACCATCTATAGCCTAAAGCCTTAAGATAGACTTAAAAGAATAGATCATTTGAATGAAAATTGCATAGAAACATTTACACTAATATGTTTGCATCCAAATTTAGAGAATTCAGGATTCCCTTTTTCCTACGGTGAATGATTCTTTAGCATTGGTAATCTCCTAGCATTTATGTATACAAACATAAATTTTGCACAGGTAACAAGCAGAATAGCTGTATCACAAAGCAGCCTTGCCATCCTAAAGGACAGGAGTATCTGGTAAAGTGTGGATTTTTGCTTTTCCGGGTGCTTGGGAAGGTCCTACACTAAACTGATTCAAATTTCTCTCTTCTTTTTGCCTTGGGAGGACATAGCTTTGCAGTTATGACCCATGGCACAGTCTTCTGAAGACCCACTACTCTCCTCCATTCTCCTCCACTCCACTCTTCCTCTACTATTTCAGAGTTTGAAAAACAGGATAGTTTAGAAGTTTGGGATTAACAGATGCAAACTATTATATATAGGATGGATAAACAAGGTCCTACAGGATAGCACAGGGCATTATATTCAATATCCTGTAATAAACCATAAGGGAAAAGAATATGAAAAAGAATATACATGTAATGTATAACTGTATACCAGAAACTAACACAACATTATAAATCAAGTATACTTCAATAAGAAATAAATTTTAAAAATAAACAATAGTAATATGTATTGTCTGTTTTCCATACACTGTGCTAGTTACTTGAGGAGTAGAATGGCAAGCAAGACAGACCTATCCTTGTCCTTCTACAGGTATAGAAGGAACTGAGAAAATTATGGCATAAATGACTCTTTAATTAAAATTTTGAAATATACCACAAAGAAATAGTAACAACTGTCATAATGGTCTATTACAAAGCACTATGACTTAATTTTTACCCCAAGGTATCCTGGGCAGTGACCCTAACAACTTCAGCTTAGTAACATTAAGTACAATTATTACTGCACACATTAACATTATTACTCTTTTGAGGTATTATATACCCTGCCAAATTTTAAGCTAAAAGCACTGTATATATCACTTAACCTTGCACACAACACCATGGAATTTCCTCCTGTTTAGAAGTGAAGAAAGTGAATAAAGCTTGCCCAGATTCAGAGTATTTAAGAACCAGAACTGAGTTCTCACTTAGGTCTGATTGGTCCCAAAGTCAATTCCGGTACTTCACACCCCCAATCTGGTGCATTGACTGTTTTAAACATCTACTGCATTGGCATAAAAATGGATTCAAATGGATTCATTATTATTACACCCTAATGGTGTAGTGAAAAGGCAGAATTTCCCAGTAGAAGGCAGAGCAGTTTTGCTGGCCCCTCTGTCCCATCTTCTGTAGGAAAGAATCTCTTAACCTTCCTGAGCCTTGGTTTATCTACAAAATGAGAGATTAGGCCAGATATTTCTTAGGCTTTTTCTATCATTGAATTATGAAAGCTTTTATTAATTAGCTTCTACAGACCTAACATAAGGGGAATGCTCCTCATAAAGGAGAGAATTTGGTGATTTGTTTCTATTGATAATTTAAGTAAAACCTTTTGAAACTCAATTATCTGGATGTACCTGGTTATGTTCTTGGGGAAGGTTTTGACCCGAATTTTCCAAATAACTGCAACATGTCTCTCTAACTCATTTATTAACACATGAAATGGGTGTCCCCAAATTGGCCCCAAGGTCATGATATTGCAACATGGACATCTAATAATATTGTTCACTTCAAAAATAATAGCTAGGATTTGTCACACAGAATACAGAAAGATGCAAGAGTATTGAGCAAGGAACCCCATGGGTCACTGCAGTTTGATAAAGGAGATCTGAAACAGCAGTCCACAAAGAATATCTTGAAATAGCTTTACACTCAGACAGTGAAGCACAATAGTATAAAGAACTAGTGAATTCTTTAAAAGGCAAACAAAACCTCATGTTTCTTCACAGGAACCATCTCTGGGAATGGGCTCTAACAATGGTTCAAAGGGATATTATCTCGACCTTCACAAAAACTGTAATAAGTGTTGGAAAAAAGTCTAACGATCAAGAATAAAATACAATTCTCTGCCAAACATCTGTCCTTTGGCGAATCAAGTACGCACATTAGTTCAAAACATTACACTAATAAGTAACATTAATATGTACACTGATTTATTTATTGTTTGAAATTACTATAAAGCCAAAACACGAGTCACAAAAGATGCCTGAAGTTTTGTTACTATATTTAGAAAGAAACACTCAGTTTTGGTCTCGTGAGAAATGCCCAACATGAAGAAACAAATTTAGAAACAAAAAGATCTTTCAGGAAAGAGGATTTTTATTTAATAATGGCAAAGATAAAAAGGGAAGGTAGCATTAGGGTCTGGCAAGAGAAGGGAGCAGATGCCAACATGTACGAACACAAGCTTACAAAGAGCAGGCTGGGGACACTGGGTGTGAACTTTATACATGCTAGCTTTGATGGTGTGATGTTCCCTGTGGCTTGCCTCCTTTGGCAACAGATAATAAGGAGGAAGTTTGTTACAACAAACTATTTGGAATGCTTAACAAGTGCTTCCACAATAGAGAAAAGGATTATTGTTTTCAAAATCCGTAGCTAGATTTAGAACTGAATTAATAACTACAACAGCACAGCTGAAAACCTTATACTCGCTTGTGTAGTAACATTAATCCAGAAACAGGTTCAGTCACTTGTCCAGCATCCCAAAGCTAGGCATTCTTTCTCTATTAAAAGTCTAATCTTTTCAGTCACAATTCAAATGTCATTTCCTTCCATGGCCCCTGCACGGCCCTGTCCAAAGCATAATTCTTCTTGCTTTCTGCATCCATAACATCAGATGCACAGTCCTTTTGTACTGCAAGTTCTCTTTCCATGTTTTACTTTATATTAGAGGGCCAGCTCCTTGGGGGCAGGGAGTGTTCATTTATCATCAGATCCACAATATTCAGCATAGTGCTTGATGCATAGAGATTACTCTACATTAAGGGTATCCTTTTTTTAAGGGAAACATGAGTATGTGATTAAATTCTTAATTAAATGAGCTACTTTTTGATGCCTACTTGCTTTATGATTTATTCATTAATTATCCTACGTGGGCAGGAATAAGCCACATTTTTTTTTTTTTTTCTGCACCAAAGAATTCAGAAACCTGAATTTTCAAGTCTCTGTCAAATGCCTTTGTAAATGTGCCAGACTTCTCAGTCACTTAATGCAGGCCAGGTGAAAGAGCTGCTGAATTGTTTATTATGGCAAGTGGTGGCTACTGCACCTCTATCTCATACATGTAATTGCTTTTTCTTCTGGGAAGAACAGTTTTAAGGTGAGGACTCTAATTATATGTAGGTCTATATTTAATAATTAAGTAAAATACTAATAAACAATTCGAAAATAGAAAATTAACAAGCGTTTCTACAAGAATATACATTTATTTTACCCATTTTAAAAGAACTCTGGAAAGCTAAAATCTTTAGAGAACTACAGGCTTCTGGATATATTCTACTTTAGTAAGTTTTATACTTGTCAGTTATTGTGAAAGTATTGTAGGCCACAAAATTGTTATTCAAACGAATTGTTCAGCAAAACCATAATGTTAGGTAAGAGGTCTCCATCTAAAAGGTTAGATGATTATTTTTTGTATCATAACTGTGCAGGCTATAAATCTTCCATTTTCTGTAGCAGGCTTGACCCAATATGATGAACAGAATGTAGTGACTTCATGGAAAGATCATTGGACTTGGCGTTGGAGGGCCTTTACTGATGTTCAACTTTCTTACTTATGTTAGCATAAGTTCATGTGCCTGACACACAGTGAGGCCAAACCAACCATAACGTCAGAGTTTGGCACAGAGAAAGGTTTATTGCAGGGCAATGCAAGGAGACGGGTGGCTCATGCTCTAAAAAACCCCTGAGCTCCCCAAAGGTCTTCAGCAAAGCATTTTTAAAAGCCAGGTAAGGGAGGGGGCTCGTGGGGTATGATTAGCTTGTGCAAAAATCTCTGATTGGCTGATGGTGAGGTAACAGGGTGGCGTCACAGGGGTTAACATTATCAGTCCTTAGGTCCCAGTAGGCCAGGGCTAAGTGCTCATGGTCATCAAGTAGTTAATGTCTTCCATTTAGTGGGGGGTTTTCACATCTGTAAAACAACTCAGGAAATGTGCATCAGATACTTTTATCTAGGTACTTCAGAGAGGAGCTAAAGTAGAGAATATGGGGGAAGGGCCTGTCCCAGGAAGGCCCCAGAGGGTCCTGCTCCGTTACAATTATTAGCCATTTGACCCTATTCAAGTTCTTGACTTCTCTGAGTGCCGTTTAAAACAGCCAAAGAAAAGTTTTAATCCTCGGTGTTACTTGAGTGGGGCAACCATAAACAGGTGGTGCAAAGGCACCCATACACGTGAACGAATGGGCTCAAGATCCAGTCTGTTTTTCAACAACCAAATCATAAGTCCTGGAGTGGGCTTCATCTGTCAGGAGCAGAGAGGGTATTTTTCTTTCCAAAGTTTCCTTCTACATACCCAACCTTATACCCTCAGGGCTTCATCTGCCCAGAGAAGGTGCTTTTTTATAGTTCACTCAAAGTTGCCATATAGGCTAGCTGAAGCCCAGGTTATAAAAAAAACAAAAACCATAGCTATTGAATTCTACACATATAGAAAATATTATTAATTTTAAACATTTTTTGGCTTTTTATGTGGTCTTTTATAATGCATGTTATGGCAACCAGATCACAAAATCATAGAACAAGTAATTATGCTTTAAATTTATATCATATAATGTAAATAAAGTTTAGTATTTTATGGTTAGTGCAAACTTTTTTTTCATTCTGTAAATCACTGAATGATTTCTAGTAGAGATATTTATCCAAAGGACGGATAAGTGAAAATATAATAGAAATTGTTACCATTTATTCGCCATCTACCACATCACATATATTACGTATATAGTCTCTAATCCTCATGACAGTTCTGATATATAATTATTATTATGACCATTTCAGAAGAGAACTGAACTCAGAAGAAAGAAAGAAATGTTCAAAGTCAGACAGCCAGTAGGTGACAAACAGAATTAGAACACATCTATCTGATGTTAAATTCTATGTCCTTTCTTTCCATCCTAACATCGTACCTATATTAATAGAGTTAAAATAGTTTTCTATTCTGTTTATTACTAGCTGCATGGCTTTAGGTTAATGGCTTAGAAGAAATGTAGCATGGAGATTAAGATTTTAGGCTCAGGAATCAAAGACCTGGATTTAAAATCCAACTGGCAACTAAATGGCACAGAACTGTGTGATACTGGAAAAAAATTTAACCTTTCTTTGTAGAACAAGGATAATGGTAGTACCTACCTCTTAGAGTTGTTGTAAAAATTAAATGAAATAATATATGTAGAGTTATTAGCACCATTCTTGGCACATCATGAGTGGTCAATAAATTTTTTATGGGAAGCAGTGTAGTATAGTGCTTAAGTGATCAAATTTTGGAGTCTGAAAGAATTTGTAGTTTAAATATAAATCCTGCCATTGACTAGGTGCCAGAACCTGAACAAGTTATTTAAGGCTTAAAATTCTAAGCCTCAGTTTTTCTCATCAGTAAATGGGACTAACATCAGTACCTATCTCATTGTGATTGAGAAAGAATCAAATAATCAAATGTAATTAACACAGTGCCAAATGCTAAAGTCTACTGGAATTCTATTTAATTATTTTTGCATATTCTTTGCTTCTGCCAGTTCACTCAGTTGTCACTTTTTAATTTAGCTCATGTCATCTTCTTTCTTACAGTCTTTTAAAATTTTACTGGAGCACCTTATTGAGAAATTGAGCTAAACTCTGTCTTTGCCTATTTGAAAATGTCTCTATTTTGCCTTTACACACGATTGATAATTTGGCTTGTATGGAATTCTAGGACCCAAAGTATTGCTTCTCTATTGTATATACACATTATTAAAGGGCTACGTTTACATGCCTGGTTAGCAGTCATGGGTTTTCTCTGAAGGTGTGTAAGTTGTCTATTTCTCTATTAGACCTCTCTGTTGAAAAATTAACCACCTCTTTTGAGAGATAATTATGGGGTCTATAAAAGTGTATATACTGACTGTATACTGACTGGCCACTTCTGTTTCATAATGCCCGAAAGTAAAGCTGTCACACATGCTGAGACCTTTTATTGTCAAAATAAAAGTCCATTTTAATTCAGCAATGGAGAACTCCAGTGCGTTTCCCTCTTAAGTACAGTTGACCACTTTTTAATTTTTTTAACTTGTGTTCTCCATGTCTCCTGTTAACATTTAGCATCCTTCTCTTTCTTAGATCCCCCATCCACATCATAAGTTTATTCTATGCAGAAAATTATCTTCCTAGAATACAGTACTTGGATTTTATCTGTACGTTGAGTGAAAGCAAGTGGGATGAAAAAATGGAGTGCTGCTATCCTAGCTGCTCTAGAAGTAGTTCTTTCATTAATTATCTCCCTAACTGCCAGAAAACTCACTTCTGAAATTGGCATATAATGTTTCTGAACTTGGAAAAGACAGATCCTATCCTTGTATTTTCTACTTCATTGTTTTCTATTTCAATCTTATTTCGTTTAATATTTTATGTTCTAAGTTTTCCTCATAACTTCCAGTTTGCTACTGCTTCCCTTTTCTCACCAAGACTACTATGATTTTCTCAAGTTCTTCATATATATTACATATATAATATATATATATATATATATATATATATATATATGGATTGCTAAAATAAATAATATTAAATCAATTAAAGTTGCTATTTATTGAACATAATTTACAATGAAATTGTATGAGAATTCATCAACTTTCTTTTTCTCACTATCAATCCAAACCTTGCCTTGTGTTATTTGGCCTCTTAGGGGGAAAAAAAAGATCATATCTCCCTGGCAAGGTTAGGGTATATTGTACAAAGTATCTCTTTGCGTTTCTGACATTCTTTTTACCTTGACATGTTTAAGTTGATCCTATTATTGCAGCAGAATAGCAACAGAGCAGTAGCCTGCCATTTGGACTTACTTTATGTAGAAAAATGTAAGTTTCTAGGATAGATAACCTTTAATAAGAAGGTATAAACACACATATTCTATAAATCTTTCTTTGGAATGACTATCCAAATGTGGAAATGACTTAAATCCAATAAGATCAGGCCAAAGTAAAATAACTGTCAAAAGGTTAGGTCAGCAAAAGAAAATTTAATAACAACATATCAAATATTTACCAAAGCTATTTGCAAAGTTAAATCATTCATGAAAATATATTAAACACTTTAAAATAGGCTAGCTTTCATGTGACAAATGAGGGATACTTAAGAAGAAAGAGTACCATCTTCTGTAATAATAAAACTAATTTTTCTAAAACTATAGTTTCTTTTATAAACAATTTTCATTCATCTTGGCTGTCTGGGGACAAAAATACATGTGACTTTAGTTCAATTCTTAAGTTCAGTGTACTTCTTACTGACTTTAAGTTATAGGAAACTAGTGGGGCTTCTGCAAACAAAACAGATGTATAGGTTAAACAGGGA
Organism: Neophocaena asiaeorientalis asiaeorientalis; assembly: GCF_003031525.2. Taxonomy (NCBI): domain Eukaryota; kingdom Metazoa; phylum Chordata; class Mammalia; order Artiodactyla; family Phocoenidae; genus Neophocaena; species Neophocaena asiaeorientalis. The sequence continues at coordinate 4,508,738 of NW_020185328.1, forward strand.
GAAGTGAGCAAGGCTACATGCCTGAAAGATTTCTACTGAGTCTGTGCTATATTCATTCCATAAACATGTGTTGAATATTTCCATGTGATAAACATGCTTAGAGATACAAGGGACACAACAAAATTTTTGGCTTTCAGGGACTCATAACAAACTTTGCTTAAACACTTGCAGTGATGTAGCATCCACTCACAGTACTCAGTTTGTTCCAATGCTGCACAGCTCTAAATTAAAAAAAAAAGTTTTCCTTTAAATTGAGCTCCATTGTTTTTCATTAAATTCTTATCCACTGGTTTTGATTCTTTTTCTTGGAACTACACAGATGTTTATTCCTCTTTTCACTGTGTAGAATTTCATACATTTAGAGACTAATTATAACTTCCTAAATCTTTGTTTTTCTGAACAGAATATTCCCAGTTATTTCAATTGTAGCTTACAGATCATGTGTTCGAGACCTCATAATACCCTAGTTATCTTCCTCTAAGGTATGCATTTTATTTTCTTTTGAAGCTCTATGGGCTATCTGATGCCTACAAGATAGAGTCCATATTCTAATACAGGGCTCATTCACGCCTTAAAATATTAAATGTTATTTGTCAGATTCTGTGCTGTACATTTGGAATACAGTGGTAAACTACAGATAGCCCCTGCCTTCAGGAAATTACCAGTTCAGTCATCAGTTTCATTTCATCTACTCTTCGTTCACATTAAACACTAACACTGCTCCTCAATGTCAATGCACAGATAAATCTAAAGGCTTCAGAGCATGGGTCTCAAACCCATGGCTTCCTTATGGTAGCCACACACTAAGAAAGCCCTCGAAGCGGGTTTTGTCTACTTTTAATTGCAAAGTGTGGAAAAGAAAACCCACCATGGAAATAGAAGAGTTAGTTCTTTTAGAAGCCAAAGCATAGGCAGGCTAACAGCGTTAAAAAAATGAAACTTACAAACATCCACTCTGGATCTGTTACTGCAGACCTTTAACTTTGATTGGGGCACAGCATAGGCAGTGTTTATCTTTGGAAATGCCATTCAAGCCTTTCACAGGCATAAGGACTGCTCCCATTGTGAAATATTTCAAGCCCAAACTGCAAATATGTTGGGATTTACTACAAATCCCCCATCTAGCAATATACCTACTCAGCAGTAAAAGCTTACTCTCCTTTTGTTCTGTAAATTTATGCCAAAGTATAGTTCTTGTTTTACTTCAGAGGTTGAACATACCAGAAGAAGCTCTGCAGACAGGGCTGAATAACTCTGCATTCCATCATCCTTTAAAGTGTAATTCTGAATAATTTTTAAGTTGCATTGTAAGCCACACTCCAATCCAAGATTTATTTTGCTACTGAAGCCATTCTATTATTTCCCAACTATAAGAGCTTAAAGAAAAATGTCTCATGACCTCATATTTAACAAACCAGTTTCTAGTATTCCAAAGGCATCTGTTGATAGGCTTTGACAAATATTTGGTAAGGTATCAACATTTTGAATATTATTATAGCATACCTTTCTATAGAGAAATATTAATTATTAAGTCTGGTCATAAATTGAAGTCTATAAGTCAAAAGAAACCAGAGCATGCTGTACAGAGAGGCAGTGTGCTTCACCAATATTAAGTGTTCCCTAACAGAAAAGATGAAAAACATATACTGAGGAAACAGAATCTTACCAAATGCCAAAATTAAATAATTTATTCCTTGGTAGGTTTAAGGCTAGAATTACAAAGGTTTAGTTTTCAATGTGACTGTTGTTAAGTCAGTTGAAAAGTAAATTCAGAATGTTTTGAGTGATCCACTGCAAACTGCCACAATGACAGTAAAAGCTGGTTTCCAAAACGTGATAATGAATTAAGCTCTTATGTGTAACTATGCAATAAAACCGAAGTCTGTGAAATACACATAAGTGAGAATGTGAATAATAATTGCAGAAATACGGTGCCAGATAGAGAAATCAGTGTTGCAATCTGGTGACGTGGTGGACAGAGGCCTGATGGGGTCAGGAGATCTGGGTTCTAGCTCCAATTCTATACCTTGGTGTTTGGTGGAGAGAGCTGTAAAAATGGGAGAAACGTAGTACAGAAGAATTACTGGAATGATCCTAAAGAAAATCTGTTATTTCATAATTTTGAGAGGAAGCCAGAATAAGGTGTCTCAACAGTAGATGGAAGTTTTACTAAAACTCGTCCTTTACTTTTGAATCTGTTATAGCAAAATGATTAAAGGGACAGCCTCCCAAACCAGACTGTCTGGGTTCAAATAGCCTCTTTATAGTCACTAACTTTGTGACTCTGGGCAAGCTACTTAATCTCTCCTATAATTAATTTTCACACCTATAAAATAAGCATCATAGTAGGTTGCGAAGAATTAATAATTGTTCACTGCTTAGAACAATGTTTGACCTGGTTTAGGCACTATATAAGTTTTAGCTATTATTTTATTGTCATTACAGATATCATTAATCTATAGGAAAGTATCGATAGATTTTATCTAATCCATCAGTTTAATCCCTGTTTTCCTTTTTTGCTGAAGTACCCAACATTTTTGCTTTTATTTATTTATTTTTAATACATGCTGGGAATTAGTTTAAAATCATTATTTTAGTTGGTTTTAGCCAAATATTTCTTCCTGATAAGAAAATCTTTTTTCTTTTAAATTGAAGTATAGTTGATGTATAATATTATATGTTACAAGTGTACAAAGTACTGATTTATAATTTTTGAAGGTTATACTCTATAGTTATAATGAAACATTGGCTATATTCACTGTGTTATACAATATATCCTTGTAACTTACTTTATACATAATAGTTTGGACCTCTTAAACCCCTACACCTGTATTGCCCCTCCCCTCCTTCCCTCAAGAAAATCTTTTTTTTGTGTTTCATCTGGACATGTTAGAACAGCTATCAGAGTATCAGAGAATTTCATTCAGCTGGTGAATTGCCCATTACTCTTGCTCCTCTTTCTCATGGGAGAAGAATGCATCCTCATTTGATCAGAAAAAACTGAAACTCTTTTACTCTTCTTTTATTAGAGAAAGACCTGGGTAATTAAAGCCTGTGCCATTCCCAGACTAGCAGTGGAAGCAGCCATTGAGAACTAGCATGTCATTTTTTGTGACTCTTAGCTAACAGAGAAGGAAAGAGCCCAGTGATTTTTAGCACAATGAAGAGGGTATAGGATTACTCAAAGCTAGAGTTAGGGCTCATTCTTGGATAACTATCTTTCTTCAATTGATAGAATGTTTGCCTTTGAGAGTTAAATGTCATTAAAGAGTTCACTAGCACTGGAAATAGCAGTTCCACATTCTCACTAATGAAGAATAGAACTTGACTGAGAGGTCTTATATTCATTTTCTTCTTGGGGCCTAGAATCCATCCTTTACCTAGATCCTGGAAAAATCAGAGTCATCTGGAAGACACCTGGAATTTCCTGGAGACTTAGGAAAGGACCAAAAATGAGAATGCCTTGTTTAAAATAGTTGGTGTTTTCTCAAGGAAGGTGGAGGCGGGGGAGCTCCAGAGAGGGATTCCTGTGATTATAGGTGTGAATATGCAGATGGAGAGCCAAGCCAGGAATGAAGGGAATGTTTCTGAGAGCAGCCTGCTTTGTGTCACATATGTTGTCTGTGTTGTTCTCACCTAATACAGGGTTACTGATTTTGGGTTTGCTTGTTCTACCAGTTATTTATTGAGAGTTTAAGTCCTCCATATAATTATGGATTTGCCTATATCTCTTTTGAATTGCACTGATTTTTTTCTTTATATATTTCGATGCTGTGTTATTGAGTACATGCAGTTATAAAATGTTGATGTAGTTCTAGTAGTAAACCTCTTTACCATTATGAAATGTTCTTTTCCCCTAATAAAGCTTCTTATTTTAAAATCTAATTTGTTTTATAGCAGTAAAGTTACACAAACTCTTGTTTTAGTTCATGGTTCTTGGTTTACCTTTCTATCTTTTTGTATTCAGTGCTAAAATCCTTATATTTAAGGTAAGTCTAAACAACCTTAGTCTTTTAATCAGAGCATACATTCCATTTACATTTAATATATTTAAGGAAATATTTGAGTATATATCTACCATCTTATTATTTGTTTTCTTTAACCTACTTAGTTTAAGTTCCATCTAATCTTCTTTCTTACTTCCCTTAGAATACTTAAGTATTCTTATTGTTTTATTTTTCTTCTATCACTTTTTTAGTTTAGGATATTTTACTATCCTTTGGTAGTTTTTCTAGATGTTAAAGCATACAGTCTTGATTTACTGAAGTCTAATTTAAATAATTATTTTTACCATTTTACGTATAAAACTAGGACCTTAAACACTTTAGTTTTACTAATCTCCTCTCACCTTTAGTGTTGTTGCCATCATATGTTTTAATTTTAGATATGATTTTAATATTCTAAGACATTATTAATGTTTTGTATCATCAATATTCATCTCTATGTACTGTATATTTACTTTCTATTGCTTTTCATCTCTTCCTATATTTTCGTATTACCCTCTGTAATCACTTTTCTTCTGCCTGAAGAACTTTTTTTTTTAGATTTTTTTTTTAACGCTCATTTGCCAGTGATGAATTCTCTTAGTTTTGGTTTATCTGAAAGCATTTTGATTTACCTTTATTTCTGAATAGTATTTTTTTGGTATACATTTCTAGTTTGGTGTTATGTTTGTTCAGCATTTACAGTTATTTGCCCATGATCTTTTAGTTCTCATTGTTTTTTTTTTAATTGAAAAATTATGTTAGTCTTATTGATGCCCTTTTGAAATTATTAACTATTTTTTTTCTAGCTGCTTTTAAGATTTTCCTCACTGGTTTCAGTTTTCAGAAGTTTGCCTATGATGTACTTAGCATAGACCTCTTTGTATTTTCCTCCATGTAGTTTATACCTTTTTTGAATTGTGATTTCATGTTTTTCATCAGTTTTGGAAAAATCGTAGCCACTATTTTTTCAAATATTTCTTCTGGTCAGTTATTTCTCTCTTCTCTTGAAATTCCAATTATCCATATATAATTAGTGTTGTGTCTACTATGACTCATATTCTTTTCCATACTTTCTGTCTTGTTTTTCTCTCTGGGTTTACTTTGGATATTTGCTATTGACTTATCTTCCAATTCATTAATATTCTCTTCTGCTATGTTTGGCATGTTATTTAACCCATCTGTTGATTTCTTAATTTTAGTTGTCTTATTTTTATTTTTTAGAATTTCCACTTGATTCTGTTCCACTGATGTCAATAAGCTGATAAGATTCTCCACCATTTCATCTGTTGACTTAAAAAATATATCCACAACGAGAGAGTTGTGAGTTAAGTTTTGTTTGGGGCAAGATGAGGACTGCAGCCCGGGAGACAGTGTTTCAAATAACTCTGAGAAACTGCTCTGAGGAGGTGAGGGGAGAAGCCAGGGTATATAGGAGTTTTGCAACAAAGGACAGGTAGTCAGGAACATCAAAGGTTATTGTTAATTAAAGAAACCAGATATCTCAAGTTAAGGAATTTAGCACTTTTCTATGTATGGGCAGATGCAAAAGTCTGGGGTCATTGAAATAATTCCTTTGATACGCACCTCAGCTATCTGAGGCCAGTATCCTGACATATCCTGGGTTTCCTCAGGGCTCACCACAGGGAGTGGCTGCAGTCTGATTGCTGCTAGATGGCAGGTATTCTTTTCAGCCCTGAATTTCCTGGCTCACAGGCTCACGTTGGAAGGCTGCAACCGTTGATGACTGTGACATCTTCTGTTTATTTGTATGGCAGGAAATATTCCATTTCTCACATCTAGTGCTTTGAAACTATCCATCATAATTACCTTATAGTCATTGTCTGTTACTTCAGCTTCTGGGTTATGTGTGGGTCTATATCTATTACCTGTTTTTAATCTCTTGGGTTTTGCCATTTGTACCTGTCTTTGGTATGCTATTTTTTACTTGAATATTTGCATATTAAAACTTTAGATCATGTTATCTTCCTCCAAAAAAAAAAAAAAATCACCTTTCTTCTAGAAAAAATAGGGTGGGGAAATGGTTGTTTTAATCAAATGTTCTGATCTCAATTAGGTCTGGGTTGAAGTTTTTTTAGAGCCTCCATATATCTCTGGCTGGCCCCCATTCACGGGCATAGCCTTCTGTGAGTACAAAATAAAAGCTGGGGTGCTTACCAGGGTCCTTCTTCTTGGTAGTTCTGGAATACCAAATCTTTTCTCCTTAGTAGAGAAAGAATTGTGAAAATTCCACTGTCTTTTTAAAAAATTATTAATTAATTAATTTATTATTTTTAAAAATTTTTTGAGTCTTCCTGTTTAGTTTCTTAAATTTCTGTCCTGTTCATCTTAAGAACTGGCATGTATTTTGAGGGTAACTGGCTGTGTGTTGGGCTTAATTCTTTAATACTGGTTTCTAAAGTTAGTAACCTTGCTGCTGGGAAAATCTGGGTTAATAAACCATAGCCATAATATTATCATTTGTTTAAATTAAGAATGCTTCAGGTGGAGACAAAATAAAATTAATGAAAATTATTATATTCATTAAAAAATTAACCAAGTCACATCTTTGTAACTTTTAGATAAAGATAAAAGATACCCTGGAGTAACACTTTTTAAAAATGTATTTCAAAGGATATTTTTTCCTTGCTGTATTGTAAATTCTATTAAGGCAGAGAGCATGTCAGTATTGTTCACCACTATGTATCCAGATCTTTCCATAGTTGTATAGTGTAGGTGCTTTTAAATATTTGTTATATCCATAAATAAATGCAAGAGAAATACTGATGTCAATAATGCCAATCAGTGTTCTATTCTTCACAATCTTTCAGAGCCTTTCATTGGGAAGTTCTCTGTGATTACCCAATACAGGGATAGAATATTCAATGTTTCCCAAACGTAGCTTTCAAAATAGCACGCTGTGGTAAGTACTTTGACAGAGGCTTATTATTATCATTTTTATTTTTAACACAGGCTTATTCTTCGAGACAAAGCTCAATTGACACCAGAAAAAAATATTGGTATCAATCAATAAATATGAAATAATAAAACTATAGATCATTAATGAGCTAGAATAGGGGATGTTAAATTGGAATTTTTATTGCTCATCACACCACAATTAACTGTATGGCAGGACACTGTGGGGGTTGAACCCAACAAATGCCACTTAGTAACTCTATCCATATGCTATGTCTAGGACATCAACTTATTAGCACACTAATGAGTACCTTTGTAAAAAGTCAACCAGGCATTGAGATGTAGACAAGACAGCCCAAATATATAATCCTCTGTTCACCTTTGAACATTCAATATGCTTAGTGCCTTCATCGTGTCAGGTACTGAGGACACAAATACAACTCCGTTCCTGCCTCTATGGAGCTTATGATCTATTATAGAAGACAGCTATAAAAACAAATACTCTAATAAAGCATTATAGGGTCTAGGATGGTTTGTTCATGCATATCAGTCCTCTAAAAATTAGAAACATTATTTTCCCTTAAAAGAGAATATTATTTCCTGTAAACATTGAAGGTGAGGTATATGAAAAAAGTGGAAAGCCTCAGTGCATTTTAGACCCAAATAGTCTGTTTTATAAAGTATAAAAGAGGTTTCACTTGACTTCTGATAATATGTGAAACAGCCAAATCAGTGCCGATCATAATCCTACAAAGCCGATATCCACATATATATGTTTCCATAGCAATATTCTTTTTTTCCCATTCAATAAATATTTGTCAAGAAACTACTATTCTCTAGATACAGTTCTATGAAGTTTAGTCTTTATGGAGAACACAGGCATGCAAACAATTAACAGAGAAATTTAGGGAGCCTATTAAGTGTTAGGAACACACTTTTTGTACATTACTTTTTTTTTTTTTGTGGTACACGGGCCTCTCACTGCTGTGGCCTCTCCCATTGCAGAGCACAGGCTCCAGAGGCGCAGGCTCAGCGGCCATGGCTCACGGGCCCAGCTGCTCCGCGGCATGTGGGATCCTCCCAGACCGGGACACGAACCCGTGTCCCCTGCATCGGCAGGCAGACTCTCAACCACTGCGCCACCAGGGAAGCCCTGTACATTACTTTTTAAAATTCATACAATTAAATATTAGTATTAATGTTATATTAATCCAAGAATGCCTTTGTTGGTACTTAATGTGGAAAAATGATCTCTCAATATTTTCTTTCTTAACACCAAAAAAAGAAGCTTTGGAAAATGTATTTATTTCTCAAAAAGCATTTGCCTATAAGGAATAGCATCATTTGTTTCTTCTATTTTAAGGGCAAATAGAGATCTAGACATACTCAACCTTCTCATGTTATTAACAAAGAATGTTTCCAGGAATTATCTAGAAGTCTAACTTCTTTTCACCTTTTGGAAGCATCAATATAAAATCTACACTATTATTTTAAATAGGTCAAAATAATGAAGTTACCACACTCTCTAATTTTTCACTTTCAGAAAGATCTTGAAAACTACAATTTGTGGTACGCGGGCCTCTCACTGCTGTGGCCTCTCCCATTGCAGAGCACAGGCTCCAGAGGCGCAGGCTCAGCGGCCATGGCTCACGGGCCCAGCTGCTCCGCGGCATGTGGGATCCTCCCAGACCGGGACACGAACCCGTGTCCCCTGCATCGGCAGGCAGACTCTCAACCACTGCGCAACCAGGGAAGCCCTGTACATTACTTTTTTAAAATTCATACAATTAAATATTAGTATTAATGTTATATTAATCCAAGAATGCCTTTGTTGGTACTTAATGTGGAAAAATGATCTCTCAATATTTTCTTTCTTAACACCAAAAAAAGAAGCTTTGGAAAATGTATTTATTTCTCAAAAAGCATTTGCCTATAAGGAATAGCATCATTTGTTTCTTCTATTTTAAGGGCAAATAGAGATCTAGACATACTCAACCTTCTCATGTTATTAACAAAGAATGTTTCCAGGAATTATCTAGAAGTCTAACTTCTTTTCACCTTTTGGAAGCATCAATATAAAATCTACACTATTATTTTAAATAGGTCAAAATAATGAAGTTACCACACTCTCTAATTTTTCACTTTCAGAAAGATCTTGAAAACTACAACATGAACAGTAGATCACTAAATCAGATGCATGGTATAATCCCAAAGTAGGATATGTCGGCACTTCCTATGGATTTATTATTGAATTCAGTCGAAGGTATTTTTCCAGCTACTCCACTCAACCCTTCTTTATTTATAAAAGATGGTTAAGTACTTTTCTGCCTATACTGTGTATATTTTACATTGCGTTGCACGTCTAAAGCTTCTATGCAGTGAATCTTTCCATAATCCCATTGGCCCAGTTGACAGATTCTGGAAGCTTTTATAGGGAGGGCACATGTCCACACACACACTCACACTTGATGCTGTAATTTAAAATGTGTAATGTCAGGCTAGCCTTCTCAATGAGTTCAAGAGTAGGAATTATAATGATAACCATGCACTGAAAACTAACACTGTATATATGATTGCCTTAAATGAACTGGATATACACGTGGTTCTTTCCATTACATGCCTCGATGAAATACAAATGTAAACTTACCAGAAGGCCTTCTCTGATCATGCTACTTAGAATTTCTCTGTCACTTTCTATCTAAGTTTTACCTCTTGTTTCTTCATAGCACTAATCATGGTCTGCCATATTATATATTTGTTCATTGCATGTTTTCATTCTAACAGAATGTAAGGATCTTAAAACTTACCTGTTTTGTATCCTTAATGATACCAGCAGTACTTGTAACATTCTAACACTAAGTACCAGTTGAAAAACTGAATATGTGCCAGATATTTTATATATATTACACAGAATTCTGAGAAGCAATATTCAAAGTATGGCCAGTTAACAAATAGGAAAGTTGAACTCAGTTAAGTAACTCTTTAGGTACAGAGTTAGGTATCTTTTAACTCAGGTCTGGAGTGACACCAGACCTAACACCTACTCTGCATATGAGTCTTCTGGATTCTGCAGGTACCCAGGAGTCATTGCACAGAAAAATCCATGACATCCTGAACTATTCTGTGGGAACAGTAAAGAGAAAAGAATTTCCCATTCACCACTAGGCCAGCAAGGAGAGAGAGGAAGGTATTTTATTTTAGTGGGTGCAAAAAGAACTGTTCTTGGCATCTGGGGTTACGAGCTTGAACTTAGGTTGGAGTTTCAAAACAAATACTGAGAAATTACTATTTAATACTAGGAATAGAGTTTAGATGCAATTAATTAGGTTCTGTGGTCCAGCTGGGAACCAAACATATATATGGTGTATAGCAGAAGGAGCTAACTAGATCTTGTACAAAAATACATTTCAGTCTCAATACTGATACTAAACAGTGGTTTGACTTTCAGCATGTTACTGAATTTTTATAGAAATCAGTTATTCAATCTGCAAAATAGGAAACAACATAGAATAGTTGTGAGAGTTAAAATGAGATAATGTATATGAAAGTGTTTTGTAAAGTCTAAATTTTAAAAAATCGCATTTTCTTGTTTGAGAAAAGTGTTCCAAGGCACTAAAGACATTTCTGGGTGAGCATACTGTAAATTGGGGCTATCATTATTCTAAAAGTTACTGTCAAGAATGATTTTCTTCTGCTGTGACTCCAAGGTTTTGTGGTTTAATAATGAAAATAAGGGAGTCACTGTCTTCTAAATTTTATCTCTCAACTAAATATTATTAGCAGCTGGTAAGAAAAAAAATATCACGAGCCCCCCTATGACATTTTCTCTAAGCCCCAAGCTCCAATGAGCTACAATCAATGCAAATACAGTGGCAGCACAATGAAATGATTGCTGTAAGACAAGGGAAAACAAAAACAAGGAAGGGAGAGTGACCCTCATGAAGTAGGATATTTCTTTTCTATCAGCACTTTCTATCAGCACCCTCATTGGGTGCCTTGCTTGGTACAAATCTCCCAGCCAGTGGTCTCCCCTGCCCTGCTAACCACAATTTTGTTTTAATGTAACCCAAAGGGTACATCGCAGGACCTTTATTATTGTTCTTTTCTTGTAAGATACAGCTATCTGATGAAATAGATGAAAAAGTAAAATAATTCTACTCATTAAGTCTCCCTTGCAAATCATGAAAGGAAGAAAGGGAGAAGAGAGACTTAAAAGAATTCTGAGGGAAAAAGGATATTCCTAAAAAACAGCTGTTAGAAAGTAAATTATAAATGTCATGGCTGGCAAGCACCAAGCACATTAAGACTGCATAGCTAACTTTGCAGATTTTCACTGGAGAGAGTGTAAATAGCAATACAAAGCTTGGGCTTTCCACTCAGAAATACCACACTCCCCATTATGCAGTGTATGACCATGTGTGGGTCTTAAACTCTCAGAACATCATTTCCTTCATCTGTAAAATGGAGATAATAATAGACTCCCTTGGATTGTTGTAAAGATTAAGTGAGATCATGTAAGTAAGTGTTTAGCTCGGGGCTGGTACATTGTTAGTCCTCTATAATGGCAGTCATTATTCTGCCCCACATGCTCGCAGGGCAACCCTCTGTTTCAATTTCCATCCTCCATGATGCATTGATGGTGACAGGAGCCATTTGTTCCCACAATCTGGTCCCTGGATAGGATAAAATTGCAACTTACCACCATCCAGGCAGCATTGTCTTTACTGCACACTTTTTAATGATTAACAATCAATTACAATATCATCCTTTAAATCCAGTCTATAGCACTGTCAGATGATTATGCACTATAATTAAATTAATGATATTGAACTTTAATTTTAGTTGCATGGCTGCTTTTATTTGATGTCTGCTGTACTCTCATTGAGTGAACATTGGGTTCTGGTGTGAAGTTATCGTATTTATTTTACAGCCACAAAAGAGCAAATTCTTTTAAACAATAAACACAAATAGAAATATTTCCACATAAGCCCATTTGGAGGTACACATTTGCTATTCATTAATTTAGGATTTGACAATTTAACATAAGTTAAAATAAAAGCCTGTTTCAAGGAGCATGTATCTCATTCTTCACTATCTCAGCATGACCACACTGATTCTCATGTTTAGTAATGTCCTTAAACATAATTTACAAATGAGGAAGTTAGTGGGGCTGGAGTAATGCATATATAACTTGCAGCATAGCTTCCTATGACATTAAAATCTTGTTAATCTGTGAAGGAAGAATCAAAATTATCAAGCATAAACCAGCATTTTCCATATAAAATGTAATTGAAAAATGCTAATAAGATTTATAGGTAACAAGAAATTGGATTATAACATCTATTTTAAGTCAATTTGAAAGTTGGCCTCAAAATTTGTGTCCTGATATAGACTGAGTCTCAGATTCTATTACATTATTTTTTCACAAAGCACATGCAGAAACACAGTAATAGATTTATAAAATACAGTAATAAAAGGAAAAGAATGCACACACCTCTCAAACAATTTATGCAAACAAGTAATACAAAATGTATGCATTATTAAATTTATACTATGAGGAAAGATAAGGAACTGGTCGTTTATGTCTATTTAGAGGTAATCAAAAGGAGATAAAGATAACTTAAACCACACACTTTTCTTATGTGTATTTGGAACAGTGAGCAGCTATGATATATGGTAAAATGAATATTCATATTAAAAGCTTTTCTCTTTATTATATTACATTGAAGCTTAGCATCTATTTCATCAGTCAATTACATGGTGTGGTAAGAATATGCTTTAATTCATAACAAAATTGGTATAATGCAGGAACTAATGAAGTGTTTATTCAAAATTTATCTAAAATGCTTAACTCTGAACACATTCTGAGTGACTGCTCATTGACAAATTTAGTAATATCTCCTTACAAACTGCTTGTCTGGTCTGCCCAGAGCAAGTTTAGTATAATGGCCACAGTAAAGAATTCAATTGCATATGCATATAAGACCCATGTGTGGAAATTTCCTTGAATTGTAAACGGGCTTTTTAGTAGGAGGGCAGAAAAGGAAGTCTTCAAGATGGTATGTTCAAACACTCAGAGCCAGGAAACCATTGTGAATTCAGGAAACTTTAAGTACCTCTGAATGGGTGGGACATTATACAAAGAAGAATAAGGAACAGGGAGTCTGAAAGGACACTGAGTAAACAGGCAGAGAACAGATCAAGAAGAGAATAGCATGGCACATCAAGAGATTGACACAGAAAGGGAAGCCACAGAAGATTTTAAATAGGACAGTGACAGTATCTGATTTGTATTTTGTAAAGATTACTCTGGAAGTTACATGGAGGAGCTTGAAAATCAAATAGACATAGATTTGAATTTCAACTGTAATGTTTGCCTATTACTTTGTTTCTGGTCTCTCTATTTATCTTTGCTTCCATCCATACCACAGTATCTAAATTATAATGATGTTATACCCCCAATTTTTTTCTTCTTTAGGACTGTCTTAAGTCTTCTTGATTTCTTGCTCCTCCATGTCAATTCTAGAATCAGTTTTTCAAGTTTGACAGAAGTATCTATTGTGATCATGATTGGAATTGTATTTAATTTATAGATCAATCTGGAAACAATTAACATGTTCACTACATTTACAATATTGAGTTTTCAGGTCCAAAAATACAACATACTTCTCTATTCATTTCAAGTCTCTCTTAAGTTCATTTTAATAAAGTGTGTAACTTTTTCCATAAAGGGTTTACATATTTTCTCTAATATATATTTATATATATTTACAATTGTAAATGAATTTTTAAAAAATAACTACAGTTTCTGATTGTTGATGGATTATACAGCATCACTGCTAAAATCTCTTATTAATTTTAATATAGATTATTTTGACTTACAATATAAAGTATGCTATCAGCCACAAATAAAAATAATTTGATAAGGGGTTTTTTTTTCCTTCTAAGTTTTTACATCTTTTATTTCTTTGTCTTTTTGTACTGCAAGTGTAAGAACCTGCACTAAAATGTTGAATATGGCTGCTAATTGTCAAGTCTTTTTCCTGATCTGAAATGGAAGCATATAATTTTTCAATATTAAGTAAGGTGCTTGATGTAGAAATTTTGTACATGCCTCTCATCAGGTGAAGTTCCTTTCTCTTCATAGTTTACTAAGAGTTTGTATAGTAAATATATGTTGAATTTTATAATTTTTTTCTTGAATATACTAAAATTACCTTATGATTTTTCCATATATTTCAATAATACTGAAAATATTCTGAGCCATTTTTTTCTGTATTGACTTTTGCCCACTTCCCCAATTCTGTGTAACATGTCCTTATGGAATTGTATTCTATGCCTTTTAGACATTTATACAATATTCTTCATATCACTTTCTTAAATTCTATCTTTTGTTATCTCTGAATAGTATTCCATATAATTTCTCCAGATCATTGTTTGAATTCACTAATTCTCTCTTTAGCTATAGCTAACCCATTTTTCTGGTTGTGATGTTCTTCATTTCATTTATTCTAATTTTCATATCTGTAAGTTCTGTAAGATTTTCATTCATAATTGCTTATTCTTTACTGATATTCAAACTTCATTCTTATATAAATTTATATTTCTGAAATTCAGAATCTGAAGTTTTTAAATTTACTTTTCTTGTCTGTTGCTCTTGCTGATTTTCATTCATGTCTTATTATTTCATTGTAAGTTATGTGATTTTTGGCTCTGAGATTTTCATTTTACTTGGCACTTTGCCTAGAGAAATTTTTAAGGAGTAGAATGAAGTCACACTTCTCCTGAGAAGATTTTTGTGTTTAGTTTTAGTTTTACTTTTCCAATTTTTGTTTTTTGATTTTCCTGTGGACTTCACCTATTTTGGACAAGAGCAAATTCAATTAACACCTTTACATTTTTAAAATAAAACTGCCTATGTGGCTGCAAATAAGTTGAGGTTATAGATTCTCAGAGGATAATTTTCTTCCATGAAATTAGGACAAGGTTTGTGATAGGAAAAATTCCTTAAATCTCCTTTTGAGACATGGAGTACATTTCTCATTCATCCTTATAATACTACAGATCTAGCCTTTCGGGGGTCTTAACTTTATGCAGGAGGGGTCTCCTATAGTTTTAATGAGTATTGAACTTAATCTCCTAATCCTAATAGAAATCTATTAAAATTATAAAGTTACTCCTGAATATAGTTTTCCTTGAATCTGGTCTTTTTTGCTATATGGTATACTTGCTCCTGCTGTTTCTTAAATGGGCACCAAAAAAAGATGTTTAAGAGTTTAATTTTTTATTTTCAGAAGTTTGGGATCTTGTTATTATAGTTTGGGGATTTAAACATTTATTATTAAAGTTGGATCAGAAAATGTGACTCATCCAATTTCTGCTTTGTGAGATCTATTGAGATTTTTTATTTTGTGTCCTGGTAGATAAACACTATTTATAAAAATTCTGTGGTTGCCATTAAACATAGCTTATTCTTTGAGGGTGCAAAATCCAATGTGCATATTAATTTAACATCACTAATATTATTATTAAAATTCTTTATCTTCTTATTTATTTCTACTTGATCCAGCAAAAGATGAGGACTTTTAAGTAAAACTTTCTCCAACCACTTGTGAATTGGTAAATATTTCCTATCTTTCTTTCTAAAAAGACTTGACATATATATATATGTATACATATATATACACATATGCACACATATGTATTTATATACATACATCCACACATATATTAATATATGTATTTTATATTACTTGACTAATAAGGTTCTTTATTCGTATGGATTATTAGGGAAGGCACTTCCATTTTCCTGATCTTATAATTCTATGTTGAGTGTTTTTCCCCAGAGTAATACTTCTGGCCTGTCTCACCATTCCCATGGGAGGAAGTTAACTGAATGTTGAATTGGAAGAAGGAATTATTCATGTTCTGTTTGGCACCTTCCATGTTTAGAACCATCCTTCCTGAAGAACTCATGCTTTGATTCCTGCACATGCTCTAGTGACAGAGGCAGGCTTTCCATTTTGTCAAGCTCCTGAATCTCTCTCTCAATTGGTTCCAAACTCATGAGGGAAACATTAATTAGATTATTAATGTGCTCCCTTGAAATGAATATTTTAAAATTATTTTTACTCCTCTTTTAATTTTCCTTGAATTGCTTTAACAAATCTTTATCCATTCTTTAAGTTAAATTTTTTATGTTACTTTGCTTTAGATTTGTCTTATATAGCAATATACCATTGATTATTATTGGATTGGCCAAAAAGTGCCTTTGGTTTTTAAGTAAAAATAAAACACATTTTATATTTTCACAAAGAACTTTATTGAACAAGGTATTCACCCTTTTGTTCCACTACCTTCTGCCATTTTTCAGGCAACTTCATAATCCCATTTTCCCAAAATTTTTATCTTTTTGAGCAAAGAACTGTTCCAGGTGCCTTTACAGTCTTCCAGGGAATTGAAATTTTTTCCATTAAGAGAATTTTGTAAAGCTGGAAATAAATGGAAATCCGAAGGTGCAATGTCTGGTGAATACAGAGGATGAATCAGAACTTCCCAACCAAGCTGTAACAGTTTTTGCCTGGTCATCAAAGAAATATGCGGTCTGCGTTATCCTGATAGAAGATTATGTGTTTTCTGTTGACTAATTCTGGACGCTTTTCGTCGAGTGCTGCTTTCAGTTGGTCTAACTGGGAGCAGTACTTGTCGGAATTAATCCTTTGGTTTTCTGGAAGGAGTTCATAATAGAAGACTCCTTTCCAATCCCACCAAATACACATCACCTTCTTTGGATGAAGACTGGCCTTTGGTGTGGTTGGTGGTGTTTCATTTCGCTTGCCCCATGATCTCTTCCATTCCACATTACTGTACAGTGTCCACTTTTCATTGCCCATCACAATTTGTTTTAAAAATGTTACGTTTTAAGTAGAGAATTGCATGCAGAAATGCGGTCAAGAAGGTTTTTTTTGCTTAACTTACGTGGAACCCAAACGTCAAAGTGATTAACATAACCAAGCTGGTGCAAATGATTTTCAACACTTGATTTGGATATTTTGAGTATGTCAGCTATCTCCTGTGTGGTATAACATTGATTGTTCTCAATTAATGTCTCAATTTGATCACTATCAACTTCAACTGGTCTACCCGGCCATGGAGCATTGTCCAGCAAGAAATCTCTATCACGAAAGTTCACAAACCACTTTTGACATGTTTGATCAGTCACAGCACCTTCTCCATACACTGCACAAATCTTTTTTTTGCATTTCTATTGTGTTTTTACCTTTCTTGAAATAATAAAGCATAATATGCCAAAAATGTTGCTTTTTTTCTTCCATCTTCAATATTAAAATGGCTACACAAAAATTCACCAATTTTGATGTCTTTTTTTATATGCGTGCTGATATGATGGCTGTCACATACAATCTAACAAAATTGTTTCAAATGAAGTTAAAGACAACTAAGTGCTACTGAAGCCATCTTATGGAAAAAAATGAATGAACCTTTTGGCCAACCCAATATATTAGCACATAATAAACAGTAGGGTTTTAAAATACAAACTCACTATTATTTTCCTTTTAAGAGCACCATTAATCATATTAGTTATTTTAACTGATGTTCTCAATTAGTTTTCTCTTTTTTGTGTGTGAGTTCAAGTGTTCATGCTTCATGGCTTTCCCTTCTCATTTTACTATATGTGGAAGAGATTTGCATTCATGCTTCCTGCATATATTTTTATTGGGGTTTACTTTTCACCTTTAACAATATTACTTATGTTTCTTGGATTATCAAAATTCAATAATTAAATTATTTTATTTTCTTTGATATATGAAAGATAACATGTAGCATGCTCTCTCTGTGTGTCCTCCTGCCTCCCCAATTTTTCTGCTCTCCATTCTTCCATTCACCTCAATGTCTCTGTCAATGCTTCATTTGAAGAGTATAATCTGAGGTTTCATACACTGATCTGTTGTATTCAATATATTTACATTATATAGATTTAAATGCAAAACGTTTTTTACGGAATTTATGAAATCTTGTTTATACCAATTGTTTGGAATTACATCTGAATTTAGCTAGTTTCAAAGACTATTGTCAGTACTTTGATTCTATTGTTTTTCTATTATTTAAACTATTAATGTTAATCTGGTAATTGTAAGCTAGACAGGCCTGTGAAGGGCATATTTGCTGAGATCTTGCATAGCAATAATCCCTTCCTGTTGTTATCAGACATTAATGATTGGTTCTTACATCACAACATACATCCCCCCAAATTCTATAAGCATTGTTCTATTACCAGTTGTTGTTTAGTACTGTAGAGGAGAAATATTAGGAGAGTTTAAAATTTTTTTTTAACTTCTCTGTAGGAATGAATTTTTCTTTTATTTTTTTTTTTGCGGTATGCGGGCCTCTCACTGTTGTGGCCTCTCCCGTTGTGGAGCACAGGCTCTGGATGCGCAGGCTCAGCGGCCATGGCTCACCGGCCCAGCCGCTCCGTGGCATGTGGGATCTTCCTGGACTGGGGCACGAACCCGTTTCCCTTGCATTGGCAGGCAGACTCTCAACCACTGTGCCACCAGCGAAGCCGGGAACGAATTTTTTAAGACCAAATTATTTTATATTTCATATGATTGAAAAAGACTTTTAACATGATATATCTAGGTTTGTGGGCTATATAGATATGTATTCTCAGTGCTTCTTTCAATTCTTAAAACTTTTCTTCAATTATTTCTTTGAATATTGCTTTTTTAGATGTTCTTGTTTCTTCTTAGAAACACATATAATTGTTAACTTAAATAGAAATTCAGAGTCCTCCAAATCATTCATCTTCCCTTTCATAGTTTTCATTTCTTTGTCATTTTCATCTGTATTCCAGAAAACATTCTTATTTAGTTTACCACTGATGCAGCCATTCCTAAACAATATATTGTATAGATTATTTTTGAACTTTATATCAACAATCTCATGTTACATGTATTTTCTGCCTATTTTTAAACTTAATATTATATTTTTGAGATACATTTAGACTGATTCCTATAGATACAATATATTTATTTTTACTTCTGTATAGATGTTTATTATATACCCTATTTAGTGTTGATGAACATTTAGGTTGTTTTCAGGTTTGTTGCTACTATAAAGAATCCTCTACAAAAATTCTTGTACATATTTTCTAGTTCATATGTACACATATGCAGGGAACATACCTCAGAGAGAAACTGCCAGGCTGCAGGGTATGCACATGCTCAACATTACCAGGTGATATAAAATTGCTTCCCAAAGTTATTATTTCAATTTACATTTTCCTCAAGAATACCTGAGAATTCTTTTAGCACTACACTGTCACAAAACATGATATTTTAAGATTTACATTGTTGCTAATATGTTTATGTGAAATGATAAATTGATTATGATTTTAATTTGTATTATTTCCATTTTAACAAAAATGAGCTTGGACATCTTTTTTTTTTTTTTTTTTTGCAGTATGAGGGCCTCTTACTGTTGTGGCCTCTCCCGTTGCGGAGCACAGGCTCTGGACGCGCAGGCTCAGTGGCCATGGCTCATGGGCCCAGCTGCTCCATGGCAAGTGGGATCTTCCTGGACCGGGGCACGAACCCGTGTCCCCTGCATCAGCAGGCGGACCCTCAACCACTGCGCCACCAGGGAAGCCCTGGACATCTTTCTATATCTTTATGATCCACTAGACTTTCTTCTGCTATGAAATGCCTATCATGTGTCTTTTCATATTATGAGATTTCTTGGTTCATTTTTAATAGATGTTCTTTATATTTTCTGTATATTTAATCTTTGTTGGCTTTATGTATTTCAAAACCTTCCTCAGTTTGTGGCCTTTCTTCTTGCTGTCTTTCATAAAAAAAGTATTAATTTTAATGTGATATAATATATATCATTGTCTTTATAGTTTTCCTTTTCCTATTTAGTTTAAGGACACTATCCCTACCAAGGGTCAGAAAAATAGTCTCTTATGTTGTCTTTTAGAGGTTTTTAATAATTTACCTTTCACAATTACATCCTCAGTTTATCTGGAATTGATTTTATGTTGTGAGGTAGAGTTTCATTTCCTTTTGTTTTTTACTTATGAAAACTAATTGTTCCCAACCATTTATTAATGGTTTATTTTTTCCCTACTGATCTACAGTATCTTCTCTTTGATATATCAGAATCCTATATATTCATAGATCTGTTTGGGGGCTCCCTGTTCTGCCATAGTTATATATTTGTCTAATATCTCACTTTAAACTTATCATATAGTTATAATACATTTTGACATCTGGTAGGGTATATTTCCCACCTGATTTATTTTTCCTTAGATGTTTCTTATACTATCAATATAAATTTTAGAAATAGCTTGTCAAATTTCATGAAAACAACAAGTTTAACTTTTTATTTGAATTCTAATGAGTCTGTATTTTGTTTTGAGAGTAACAACATCTCTAAATATCCCTGGGTATGCTATACGTCTCCATTTAATTAGGTCTTCTTTAATGTATTTAAATAATACATTGTATATATATATATACATATATGTGTTTGTGTATATATATTTATATCCTCAATACATTTATATTTTGTGGATATTCTAAACATTATTTTTCTTAATTAGACTTGCTTTTCTTGCTGATTTTTTTTTTTTTTTTTTTTTTTTTTTTTTGTAATTTAGGCAATGTGGCTGGGGTACCCTGGGACTAGTGGCACGCTTTTCATGGATTATATCATCACTGATCAGGAAACTTCACCTGCTGAAGTTGCTGAGCAGTATTCTGAGAAACTGGCTTATATGCCCCATACTTTCTTTATTGGTGATCATGCTAATATGTTCCCTCACCTGAAGAAGAAAGCAGTCATCGATTTTAAGTCCAATGGGCACATTTATAGCGGTACGCGGGCCACTGACTGTTGTGGCCTCTCCTGTTGCGGAGCACAGGCTCCGGATGCGCAGGTGCAGCGGCCATGGCTCACGGGCCCAGCCGCTCCGCGGCATGTGGGATCTTCCCGGACCGGGGCACGAACCCGTGTCCCCTGCATCGGCAGGCGGACTCTCAACCGCTGCACCACCAGGGAAGCCCTTCTTGCTGATTTATAGTAATACAACTTAATTTGGTATATTGATTTTATATCTATTAATCATGACAAACTCTTATTTATTCTACTTATCTGTAAATTCTTCTGGGTTTTGTACATAGACAATCACATCATCTTGGAATAATGGCAGTTTTAGTTCTTTTTTTCAAATAATTTTACCTCTAATTTTTTCTTGATCTTGTTGTCCTGGCTTGGCTAGGGAAAGTAATGAAAGGAATCATCCTTGTCTTAGCTGATTTTAAAGGGAATGTATTTACATTTCTTCCATGTGTATGATAGTTGCTGTAGCTTTTTATTGATGTCTTTTGTTAGCTAAATATATTTCTAGCTTGCTAAGAGATTATTTTTTTAAATTGTTCAATTTGGGTAGCATCACATTCTTTTATCATACTTTAATTCTCTTTTTATTTCTTTGAAGCATATTAATATTTTGTTCATATTCTATTTGGAGTATCTCTAATATTTGTATTACATACGTCTTATAGTTTGTTTTTCTGCTGGTGGCTTGCTTTCTCATTTGTGCACTGTATTTTTGATTGAGAACTCATTTTACTTAAACACTCCTTATGGAAATTTTTTTTTTTTTTTTTTTTTTTGGGGGTTGGGGGCCTCTCCCTGTTGGG
>NW_020185328.1:4531465-4578275 GCF_003031525.2 Neophocaena asiaeorientalis asiaeorientalis
TTTTTTTTGGTGGTATGCGGGCCTCTCACTGTTGTGGCCTCTCCCATTGCAGAGCACAGGCTCCGGACGCACAGGCTCAGTGACCATGGCTCACGGGCCTAGCCGCTCCACAGCATGTGGGATCTTCCCAGACCGGGGCACGAACCCGTGTCCCCTGCATCAGCAGGCCGACTCTCAACCACTGTGCCACCAGGGAAGCCCCTCCTTATGGAAAATTTTTGAGGTCTGTGTTTAAAATGTGTTCTACAGAGGGCATTAGTTTCTCTTCTCTCAGACACCTAAGAGGCCAGTCACCCTAGAACCACTTTAAACTAAAATTTCTACTTAGCATGTCTTAGACTTTACAGGGAATGTGAATCCAGTCTCAAATCTATCAATAGATGAACCTTGTGATTGGGAATTCTCGGAGAATAATTTTCTTTCCTATAACTCCTGTCCCATGCCCCATACCCTGTATCAGGATGGGCACAGGCATAGCACAGTGAGCTTTTCTGTTTGTTTGTGTTCTGTTTCACCCCTGAGTGTGTTACCCTTTCATTGCTTCACATTTATGGAAGGGGGGGCATCATTAATGTGAGTTGCTGTGCCCAAAAAACCCAGCTTTTGTGTCAAGTCTCTTAAGATTGGCAAGTTAAAACCAGATTCCACACCTCCAGGGAGCAGCTGGTCAGGGCTCCTTGCCTGATGGAATAGCATTTTGTGACAACTTTCAGGCTTCCAATTTGTTTTTCTTATATTGACACAAGCTTTGCCATGCTGAAAAAGACATATTTTCATGTTCTATTTAGTTTCTAGCAATTTCAGATGTTCAAGACTGGGAGGGGTTTTTCTCCACATCTAGTATAGTTGATGGTAGGAAGTAACAGGTCACCAGTTTTCTCTACATCAAAATTGGTCATTTTTATAATGCACCTTATTGGTTTTTTCCTTCTCCTTTCATCTCAGCCTATTTCCTATGCTTTGTGATATCATTTTTGTGGAGGAAATGCCTTTTTGTTTCATATAAAGTATGTTTAATAAGTTTTTGAACATTTTCTCCCTTTTGCTATAGCCAATCATTTAAATAACATATTCATCTTCAAGTTTTTTAACGTGTACTCTTTTCTTTCTTATTCCAGTGCATATTTGTGTATTTACTTAAGTTCCCCGCCACACTGCATTTCTTACTGTGTAGAGTTCTGACTTGAACTGATGCTTCCCAGCACATAGGTATGTAGTTTGTAAATACCCTATTCACTGTCTCCCTGGTTGGATGCATTTTTTAAGTCAAAGTGTAGAACATGGTCACAGCTGTTCTCCCCTGTCCTGTGTCTAGCAGGATGAATCAAATACAATTTACAGGATCAACTTGAGTTCCTCTCCTACCTCTTGTTCCTGATATTATAATACTTGGAACCAATGGAAAGCTACAATCCCCAACATGGTCTGGTTTTAGTACTCTTCTTTCTCTTCCTACATACAAAGTTTTAAATTCTGAAAACATACCCCATAAAATGCAATGGACCAGTGGATAAAGGAAGGTAGGGTGAGAGGAAGGGAGTAATATTCTGACTGCCTTCATAACTGCAACCATATACAGAGAGGAGGCTGTCCGGTTTTGTCTTTGGTACAAGTTTTGGTACAAGTCTGGAAGTTTCTAAGCCAGGAAGCAGAAGATCAGGGAGAAAAATTAAGTTCTCTGTTTTCTTTCAGGAAGGCTGGGCTGTATCTTCCATGAGGCTAAGCGAGGTATAGCATTGGTTTTTTGTTTGTTTTTTGTGTTCTAACTCCATAAGCTTTTTACTTTGTAGAAATGCCTTCTGAATACCGGCTTTGGGTTAGTATTAAGTTTTGGAGATTTTCCAATGTTGTTCCATTTTCTATGTCTCCAAGTCACATTTTGTCAGGAAAGTTCATATCAGAGGTTGATGACCAGATGCTATTTTGAATCCAGTTGTATTTTTTTAGCAAAATCATATGAAGCCTCAAAGGCATGATATTCATAGATTTTTTTTTTTTTTTTTTTACCATGACTAACAAAATTTGCAAATATAAATTCAGTAGGCTATGCTTCATCTTGGAGGAAGAAGAGATCCATTATCTCCTTACTCTTCTCAGGAATCTTTTAATCATTGCTTTTGGCTAGATTTTTTAAGAAAGATATGAGGCAAGAATGTCTAATCTATACAGAAGATTTGAGCCCATATCTTTGATTATACTAGTCAGAAGAGGCTCAGCTGTGGTAACAAATAGACCCAAATGTGCAATGAGTCGATGAAAAGGAAGGTTATTTCTCATTCACCTAATAGTTCATAATGTTTCAGATCAATGAAAGGTTAGGAGTGAAGAGAGGTAATGAGGTAGTGGTATTCTTTGGCATAAAATCACTCAGTGGCTCAAGATAATGATAGCTTTGTTTTCTTCAACCTGTAGCTTCCCAGATCACCGTGGGGGGTTACTATTCCAACTAGCCAGGAAGAGTAACAAGCATGGAACTGAGCATGGGAAGCTTCATAGGCCAAGCCTGGAAATGGCCCATGTCATTTCTGTTCACATTTCATTCACTGGAACTCAGTCACAGGGCCAAAAGTAACCCTTAAACAGGTTAGTCACTGTAGTCCAAGTGGGGGGAGGTGGGGGCTGGGGGTGGGGTAGGGTGTTCTAGAAGGAGATAAAAATAGGTTTTGATAAACAACTTGGAATTTCTACCACATTGGATTATCTAGAAAATTCTATCAGGACACTAGATTCTTAGAGTTATACAACTTGACTCCTAAAAATCCATAGATTATCAGATTCATCTCTTTCCTGTTGGGTTGTGCAGAACAGCTCATGCCACGCTTTAGCAAAGACTGCATCTGCATGAGGATTGCACTGAGCTTCAAAGTCCTTTCGACACTCACAGAGAAAAATAGAACAGTTTGTAAAACCAATATGCTCACAAATGTGAAACAGCATTAACAAATGTAGTATTTGTGAACTTCAGCTAATTGCTGATACACCTCCTCCATCCTGACATGTCAAGGCACACTAGTTGGTTGAAACAAATGTGGAAACACTCTCAACATCTGTTCTAGGCTACAGAATGCTGATATGTTTGGACTAGGTCAAAGTATGATTTATTGAAGAAAAATATTAGTATGAATTAAGCTAATATGTCTCACTATATTATTTAAAAACCTAGAAATATTATCCGAATCCCTAACTCTAACTCTGAAACAACTGGGGAGTGAGCATAAGATATAAATTACCACCAAACTACTTTTAAGTTTTTGATAAACTGAATGAAGTATGACCTCATTAAGCCTGGAGTATACAGAGAGTGTTCTAAATAGGACTTTATCATCTTTCATTTTACCTATGAAAACTAACTGTTTAATGCCCCCAGAACAGTGGGCATTTTTTGGGAGGAGTTGTTTTTATTTTGGGGGGTTTTTACATTGCTGTTACCTTTACTGTGTAGAGCAAGCAGGTAGGTTGCTGAGACTTCATTACATTCACTACTGAACAAAATCTCTTATTTCAGACAATGTATGAACAAACCTATTTTGAGTGCAGCATCATTCCCAAGGTTTATTTACTGTGATTGTTTTATCTATTCACTGGAATCCTAATTCTCTCGGTTCTTCACTTTATTTCAGTGACAGCCATTCTGACAGGTAGCACCTGTGTATATTCTCATTATTCAAACCTTTTCCTCATTACCCACAGTGATCCTGTCTCCTTACCCTTCAGACTAGGCTATCTTTCTCAAAGACTCTGAAGTTTACAGAGTTTACTGAAAATAATTAAATCTTATTTTGATTTACATGGAGGTAGGCTGGTATAATGAAATAGCCTCAGACCTAGAATCAGGATTTCAGGATTCCATTTTGAGTGCTTCTGTGAACTCTGTGATCTGATTTCAAAAGCTATCTAAGCATACATCCATAACACGAAGGAACTTGGGTGATCTTACAATACTATCAACTTTCAAATTCCATGTGTGCTTATATTATATTTATTTATTTATTCAACCTATAGACATGAATCACCAGGCAATATGTTAGGTACTGAAATTAAAATAATATGTTCTGGGCTTCCCTGGTGGCGTAGTGGTTAAGAAACAGCCTGCCAATGCAGGGGACATGGGTTCGAGCCCTGGTCCGGGAAGATCCCACATGCCACGGAGCAGCTGAGCCCGTGCGCCACAACTACTGAACCTGCACTCTAGAGCCTGCAAGCTACAGCTACTGAGCCCATGTGCCACAATTACTGAAGCCCACACGCCTAGAGCCTGTGCTCTAAAACAGCCACCGCAATGAGAAACCTGCACACCGCAACGAAGAGTAGCCCCCGCTTGCCACAACCAGGGAAAAGCCTGCACGTAGCAATGAAGACCCAACACAGCCAAAAAAAGAAAAAAAAATAATACTAATATGCACTAAACCTTCTATATGCCTTAACTTAGTTAAATGCTCAGTCCCCACTTAATAGTTGAAGAAACTGACACACACAAAGCTTAATAATTTGAGCAAGCTGGCATAGTAGTAAGTGGCAGAGCTAGAATTCAAAGCCAAGGTGACCAGCTGCAGAGCCTGTCCTCAAAACTATGTGCATACTGCCTCAAGCACAAAAGTGAATACGAGTTGTCCCCTTCTTCAGAGAGCTCACAGGCCACAAAGGAAGGTTGACATGTAAACAAAAAGGGCAGTGTGATGCGTGCTATATATCAATACTATTACTTACAATGTAGGTTGTTTGCTTTGTGCTAGTTGCACTGTTGTTTTACATATATTATGACACAATTCTCAGAAGAAATCTTCAAGGTAGGTATAATTATTTCCAGTTTTTTGTTTTGTTTTGTTTTTTAATGTAAGAAAACTGAGCCTGTGAGAGGTTAACTAATTTTCCCAGTACTCCATAGTTAACAAGTGACTGAGCTGGGATTAGATATCATGTTTGTCTGATTTCAAATCCTGTTTTTGTTACCCTCTGTCACATTCCACTGCATAAACAGCAACCTTACTTCGAAATTCTCTGAAATTTATTTCTCCATTGTTGTACTTACTCTTTCCATGAAATTACAATTTTAAAGTTAAAAATATAGTTTGCCCAAATTTGCCAACAGTGCATGAGAGAACAAAATTATCATCCTTAATAACTTCTCAAAGAATTTACAAACCAAAATAATATTATTTAGAATCATTTGACACTAAAGCCGAACAGTTGCTTTAAACCTTTGCTTCCTGTCTGCCTGCAGTTGAATCCACACTGTCCCTAAAATACTTAGATAGTTGTATCAGAGAAACACATCAGAATCTCAGAATGAGGGAATACCATAGACATCATTACCTCATTTTACAAATGAGGCAATTACTACTAAGAAGTTTAACTACTTTGTCCAATGTTGTATAATAGGTTAAGTAACTGAATTAAAAATAGAATTCAGGGGCTTCCCTGGTGGCGCAGTGGTTAAGAATGCGCCCACAAAGGCGAGGGACACAGGTTCAAGCCCTGGTCCGGGAAGATTCCACATGCCGCGGAGCAACTAAGCCCGTGCATCACAACTACTGAGCCTGCGCTCTAGAGCCCGTGATCCACAACTACCGAAGCTCACGTGCCTAGACCCTGTGCTCCGCAACAAGAGAAGCCACCGCAATGAGAAGCCTGCGCACTGCAACGAAGAGTAGCCCTCGCTTGACGCAACTAGAGAAAGCCCACGCGCAGCAATGAAAACCCAGCGCAGCCAAAAATAAATAAAATAAATTAAAGGGCTTCCCTGGTGGCACAGTGGTTGAGAGTCCGCCTGCCGATGCAGGGGACACGGCTACATGCCCCGGTCCGGGAGGATCCCACATGCCGCGGAGCGTCTGCGCCCGTGAGCCATGGCCGCTGAGCCTGCGCGTCCGGAGCCTGTTGCTCCGCAACGGGAGAGGCCACAAAAGTGAGAGGTCCGCGTACCGCAAAAAAAAAAAATTAATTAATTAATAA
Source organism: Neophocaena asiaeorientalis asiaeorientalis (assembly GCF_003031525.2). NCBI lineage: Eukaryota > Metazoa > Chordata > Mammalia > Artiodactyla > Phocoenidae > Neophocaena > Neophocaena asiaeorientalis. The sequence continues at coordinate 4,537,418 of NW_020185328.1, forward strand.
ATTAATTAATTAAAAAATAGAATTCAGATCTTCAGCCTTTCTGTCTTACACTCATTATGCTGTAATCTCTAAACATACATGTTTACTATAATCACCTAGTAAATTTTCAAATATTTATTCATTTATTTATAAGTAAATATAATAAAGACTGAATAATTCAGTATATTTGGGGAGTGGTTATTCAGAAATCTGTATATTTTAAATATTTCCAAGGTAGCAAGGAAATTCATTGCTAATTCCCGTTATATAAATGTTTTTTTTTTTTTAATTTTGGTTTAGTATTTTTATACATTTGGGTAGAAATAAGAGGAAAGGAAAGGGAAGAAACAAACAGAGAAAAAGATAATGAGAAAAATGTAGCAATGGGCTACTGATGGTGAGAAAGAAAGAGAAAATGCATACAAAAATGAAGGAAGGAAAGAGGGAAGATGGGGGAAGCAAGCTCTAAAGTACAAAGGAAGTTTCCCAACAGTTTGACCCCTTTTTCCAAATTTACCCACCCTAACTCTTCTACATATTGCCTTTGTTTATACTATTTCTACCATATATTTCCCCTAATCTTCACTCCCTTCAAACACACACATACACTTACACAAAACACACACATATGTGCAAGAGCAGACATGAGAATACTTGACAATTCTTGTGAAGTTCAATCATGATGATGTGGAAAAGACCCAAGAAGATTAATTCTGTGTTGCTCTCAAGTGTTCCATTAAAAAATAATTCAATTCCATAAATTATCTGGCTTGATATACATGCTCACTGAGGAAATTTGCTAATAAAGTTGGACTTAAATAAATATGGGTTTATAAGCTATATGTTTGTTTCAAATTTCAAGATCAGTTTGAAGAATATATTCAGAAGGAGGCATCTCGAAGTTTTCAGAGTTTGACCCTTGGGCAGCTTACTAGAGCATGGATCTAGATGAGAACACCATCACAGAAGCAAAAGCACACACAAAAGTGTGTGACAAATATATTTGTTATTTCTTTCCTGACTTTACCACTTTTCTTCAGTTTGGCATGGAATTATTTTCAACCTAAAGCATTTTCACTCTTAGAAATTGCTTTCTTACTGCTAATTGATGGTCAATCTCTATTATATCTATTGCTTGACAAATATCTTTTTTTTTGAAGCAATAAGTGCCAACCTAGGCAGAACAAGGCAAACAAAACAAACACAGACTGTCCTCTAGCAAAAAGTCTTGCTCATGTACTAAAGCAAGAAAATTGTTTCATCTTTCACTTTTAGAAAAAAATAGGAATAATAAAAATATGCACATTTGGTTACTGCAGATACATTTTGACTTTCTATAAACAAAAGGGTCAGAGATCACTCACAGACCCTTAACACTAAAACTCCTCTCAAAACCTCTGATAAAAGTATGAGAGAATACATTTAAGTTAAATTGGGTAATAGATTCATTAAGTAAAAATAGCCTTGGCACCTTAGTCATTAACTGAAGTGTAAGTCTTAGATTTAAAACAAAGGACCAATTATGTTTCCCTCAATAGAAGAAATCATGTATTCCGTAACTGCATGTTTAATAACATAGTTTACCTTCAACTAAGGAATTATATAAACCATAGAATTAAATCTGAACTTTTTATACCATGAAAGTCCTAAGGTGAAAAGAAAAGGTTTAATCTGTAGATATTTATGTCGTTCTATTGAGTAGAAATGTTTTATTTAAAAATGTTTTCTGGGTGATTATCCATACGTTTCTAATATTCAGTGCTCAATATCCATAAGGATTTTCCTTCAAATTTCTTAGTTCCTCATGTCTCTCTTAGCTGTAGTTGTTTTCAATAGTGTCATTTTAATTTTTTCCTTTACCCTTGCAATGACAAAACAGAAACCTTCCAAGTACAATCCATGGATGTAGGGAAGAAAAATATCTAAATACATTTCTTTAATATTCAGATGTGTCTCTGAATAGTTTTATCATCTCAAAGTTATTCTTCTTTGATTGTGAAGCACTGGATCTATGTCTGCCTATGAAAACTCATGAACTCCCATTGAATCTGGCCCTGCCTTCCTCTACACTACCCATCCTCCTTTCTGTTTCCCTTTTTGGTCTCCTTCAGGTCACCGCAGCCTGACAGATCCAGCAGTGCCTTGTCCCCTAATTCCTATGGGGTTAAGCAAATGCTGCTGCTATTGCCACGGAGCCCTCACTCCTTTATTTCCTGGTTTTTTATTTTTTTAGTGTCTATCAAATTCAATTTTATCCTTCAGACACCATCAGGGCCAAGGCCTCTTGGAAGCTTTCACTGATACCCCAAGGTGTCTTTATGATAGCCTTGCATAGCACCTTATGATTGGTTTATCAAAGTACTTGCCACACTTTGCTACAACTTCATGGTTCTTTTTTTTTTTTTTTTTGAATTTTTGAATTTTATTTTTATTTATTTTTTATGCAGCAGGTTCTTATTAGTCATCAATTTTATACACATCAGTGTATACATGTCAATCCCAATTGTCCAATACATCACACCACCATCCCCAGCCCCCTGAGGCTTTCCCGCCTTGGTGTCCATACGTTTGTTCTCTACATCTGTGTCTCAACTTCTGCCCTGTAAACCGGTTCATCTGTACCATTTTTCTAGGTTCCACATACATGTGTTAATATACGATACTTGTTTTTCTCTTTCTGACTTACTTTACTCTGTATGACAGTCTCTAGATCCATCCACATCTCAACAAATGACTCAATTTTGTTCCTTTTTATGGCTGAGTAATATTCCATTATATATATATATATGTACCACATCTTCTTTATCCATTTGTCTCTCGATGGGCATTTAGGTTGCTTCCATGACGTGGCTATTGTAAATAGCACTGTAATGAACATTGGGGTGCATGTGTCTTTTTGAATTATGGTTTCCTCTGGGTATATGCCCAGTAGTGGGATTGCTGGGTCATATGGTAATTCTATTTTCAGTTTTATAAGGAACTTCCATACTGTTCTCCATAGTGGCTGTATCAATTTACATTCCCACCAACAGTGCAAGAGGGTTCTCCACACCCTCTCCAGCCTTTGTTGTTTGTAGATTTTCTGATGATGCCCATTCTAACTGGTGTGAGGTGATACCTCATTATAGTTTTGATTTGCATTTCTCTAATAATTAGTGATGTTGAGCAGTTTTCATGTTCTTCTTGCCCATCTGTATGTCTTCTTTGGAAGAAATGTCTATTTAGATCTTCTGCCCATTTTTGGATTGGGTTGTTTGTTTCTTTAATATTGAGCAGCATGAACTGTTTATATATTTTGGAGATTAATCTTTTGTCCATTGATTCGTTTGCAAAGATTTTCTCCCATTCTGAGGGTTGTATTTTTGTCTTGTTTATGGTTTCCTTAGCTGTGCAAAAGCTTTTAAGTTTCATTAAGTCCCATTTATTTATTTTTGTTTTTATTTCCATTACTCTAGGAGGTGAGTCTAAAAGGATCTTGCTGTGATTTATGTCATAGAGTGTTCTGCCTATGTTTTCCTCTTTTGTCTTTCTCTTCTCTTAGATGTTGAACTCCTTGAAGACTGATATCCCTTGCCCTAAGACCTCAATAGTATCATAGTAAGCAATAAGTAAATAGGCAAATAAATACATATATAAATGTAGATATACTGAAGTAAATCTTTATTATCACATATGAACTAGTACTTCATTTAGAAGAAAAACAATATGTGGTTTTTAATGTCCTGAGTTGTTCCAGGTAAGTGTTAATTGGCTTATTAAGAAATTTAAAAACAGGAGAGTAGCTTATATTATAAGCAGTATAAAATGATGAGGAAAATGGAAAATAAATGTAGGGGCACAAAATGGAACCAGAAGTGAAAACTTAGGCGATAATTGTGAATTCAAATAATTCTCATTTTTCTTCTGGTCCTATGGTAGTATCTTTGTCCAATTCCAACCCCGAATGCTGAGCTTTTCTCTTTTTTTAGGGTGATATCTATTTGTCATCTGCAATTTCTTCTAGTCTTAAGTCTGATGTGTCTGCCTAACTTACCCAACGTTTTGGAGAAAACTTTATGAATAGCCTAAGAAAACTGGTCCCTTCGCTAGAATCTTCTTCCTCCTCTTACCTCTCCCTGATGGCCCCTCATTTCAGGCTTTGATACAATTGTAATAAGTTATACTAATTGGTACATTCTATTCCACATGTTTGGAGCTAGTTATATTGGAAGATAAAGTGCAAATTTGCATAAATGAATATGTATCAGATGCAAAGTAATGTACAAATATGTGCTTGTGATTTACTGGATAAAATCTTAGTTCACAGTGCACTCAGAAATATCTTTACTGTTTGACCATAGGAAGAAGTACTCAATTCTATTTTACTGGAAATTGTGCATGCAAAATAATTTCTGATACCAAATACAACGAATGATCTTACTGACATGAGTGAAAACTGAAATAATATCTAGGCCTCTTTTTACCTTAATCTAATTGACTCTATATTTTTTCTGGTTAATTAATACTTTCCTTTGTTCATGTCTTTTCGCCCTTGAAAATCAGGGGTGTTATGAAGTATTTTAATCTCATCAAACTTCAGTTTTCTTATCTGTAAAAAAAATGGAATTAATGCTTTCTCCTTCTGGGTGAAAGCACTATATAAATGGCAGGTTATTTTTATTGAATCCACCTGAAAATTTTGTTTAAAAAAATGGTATCGGAAATAAATTAGTCAACATACCATTTACTTATTGTTCTGGGAGAAAAAAATATATAATTGTGGAACAAACCTAATTATCTCTTTCCTGTTTTGCCTAGTAGAATAATACACTTGGTGAATGCTAATCTTTTAAATAATTCATCTGATAACTATTTTTTGAGTGCCTCCTATAAACCTGGTGCCGCTCTGTGTGACGGGAACACATCATTGTACAAAGGAAAGGAAAACCCCTTAAGACATAGAGCTTACATTCTAGAGTAAATACGTGCAGAGAGAGATGTATATTTTTTCAATTGCCAACGGTGGGCCAGTCACTGTGATAGGTGCTATATGTATATTATCTCATTTAATCCTTACCCAAACCCTGAAAATTATTTGTTATTGCCCCAAATTTACAGAATTGGAAATTGAGACTCAGAGAGGTAAAGTGGTTTCCCAAGGTCTCAAAGTCCAGTAAATTATAGAACAAGAGTTCAAATAAGTTACACCTGACTATAAGGTCCGTATTTCTAAAAGAGTTACTCTTAACTGAAAAAGTACATATAAATAGAATGGAGAAAATACAACCTGTCACAAGATCAGAGAATCCTGCCACTTTTACCAGCAATATTCATTTTGAAGCGTGAGGTCTTGCAGGCTTTCCTGATTTCTAAATCTGGGATTCTGCTTCCCTATAGAGATCTTTGTTATTTGATTAGTCTATGATACCATCTACATTTTCCAGATTCTAGATTTGGCTTCCATGAATCAACTTTACTGATTTTTTAGACCCTGGTCTCTCTTTTCCTGTTTTTCCCAGTTTAATTGAACCCATGGACTTTCTGGACATTCATTCTTCCACTTTTTAATTAACAATAAAAATTATGGGACTAATATCCTCTAGGCTGCTTCCAGGGATGGAATACAAACGCAAATAAGACAGAGAATCTATCCAACTCCAATCCACTAGCTCCCTCTGGCTTAGCTAACCAACTGGTTCAAATTTTTTTCTCTCGTGTTATATGTGTGTATGTATATTAATTTCTCAAGGTCTGTTTATGATAACTGTCATGATTCCTTTTCATTTTTTAGTTTGTTTTTCAATTTGATAAGAAATATATATACATACATATGTAATATATATGTAAGTATATATACATACATATGTAAAAATGTGTAATATATATGTAAGTATGTAATATCTTTCTTGTCCAATTGTGTGTAGGTGTGTGTCTATACATATATATGCAAATATATAAAGAAATTTACATATTCATATGTTTATTATAACTATATTATATCATAAATTCATGAATATATTCTATTCATATACAAATGAATAAGAGAAAATACAGAGAAAAACAAGGAGAATAATCACCTACAAAATCTCCCTACTCAGAAACAAGCTTTTGTATAAAATCTTACTATCTATAGTAAGGCTTTCTGTAAATAACTCAAAATGAACTTATTTATTCAATCAATCTAGTCCAATCTATACAAAATAAGTCAAATATGCCAATCATTTCACTAAAGTGCTGTTTAATTAAATTAAATAGAAATCTACATGAAAGTGCTATAAGTACAAAGTGTGTGGCAAAATATGATATTTATTATATGTATGAGATATATACATATAGTGAATGCGGCAAAGGTATTAGATGAATACTAAAACATTAAACATTTCTAACTTACAGAGAACCTAAATCTCTTCCTCAAATTGACTTACGGAATAACTGAGTCAACCAGAGCTTATGAAAATTTATTACATTTCATCTTGAACCCCATTTGGGAACAGGGACAAAGTTTCTCTTCAAATTATAACTCACAAGCTACTGCAATTTTACATGCACCATCAATATTGATTAAGAACCATGAAAAGAAGGGCTGTCTTGAACCTGACATAATTCTATCTTCAGGGAACCTTCAGGTTATCATGGGACGTGAAGTTCCATGTTTGTTATAGAGCACTGTGCTCAACTTTGGGTTTTGACAAACTAAAGTTTGTTCAGTAGGTTTTGGCTAATTTCCTTTGGGAAATCAGTTCAGTAAAATCCATGGATAGTGCTTCTAAAGGGGTAAAATCACAAAATTAATACTTTCCAAATTTCCTCATAACCAGGAACATACACACTTACACTCACACACCTACGCTACTTAACTATCACTGGTATACGCGTGATAAAATTATTCCAAACTAAGGCAAATTTTAGATCTTGACCAGAAGTCTGAACAAACTTACATAAAATATTGATTCAAGAGATGTAAATTTAATTGATCAATCAGTATTCAATACAATTCTTCATGGCACATTTAAGAAAATGTGAGCTATCAAAGGTATAATTTGAGAAGCAGCAGAAAACAACATTGAGTGTTTAAAACCATTTAAAAAATCCTGTTGAGTCCATTTTCTTAGTATTTTTAATACTGTGTTGGCACCAACATTTCCACTTATGATTGTACTTTAACTGAAATTAGTTCTTAATAAACATAGTCTGTATTATGACTATAATAAACACATCCTTAGCCTTTTTTTTTTTTTTTTTTCCTTTTTCCTTTTTCCTTCTGGTTTTCCTTCTTAAGTTAAAATTGGTTAACAATGTTTTCTTTTCTACCAATTTTTAGGTGTCTAAAACTCTGCAAAAGCCACTGAAGCACCCTTTTCAACTGATGGAATGTTTCTAGGCTCTGCTTCAAACTTTCCTGCTTCCATTTTGTGTTGGAAGACAATTCTCCATGGGTCTCTTGTGTTTCTGCACATCTTGTGAGCAGAGGCACTGACAGCTTTTGTTCCTGACAATCTTTTCAAGGAAGTTTGTATAGAGAACAGTCCTGGAAGATAGAAGAGGTAGTTCTCTCCGTGGAGCAAAGGGCAGGTTTGTTTACAGTCCAGTATAATAAAGATAATTTCTCCCTCTGTGGCAAAGGGCAGGTTTGCTTGCTGCCATTATACAAAAAAAATCGAGTTTCTAAGCTCAGGGAGCCTCAGCTATGACACAAACCTACTGTGTGTATAGGCATCAGCTAGTCCTCATCATATCACCCTGTAGTAATTAGGGCTTGGGGAACGGATGTAAGACAATACTCTGGCTACTGCTATCACTATGAGTAATAAACTGCCCCTTGTCTCTGTCTTCTGCCAGCAATCATGAAATTGTGGCAGATCCTTCATAGTTCTCGACACCTGTTTCCTTAATTTTTGTCCTTCTGCTTTATATATGGATTCTTTCCTCCACACAAATCCTTTAGATGATGACTCATTGGTTGGTGTGTCTTTCTTTCAATTCAATTTCTCTCCAAATTTCTGCATCCTTACTTGACCTTTATCAGTCTAAAGTACCCACTTGTCCAGGAAAAAAAAGAGAATCGGATTACATAATAAGTGACAATGAACTAAAGTCAGAGAGATAAAAAGGATAGAAAAGAAAGTGTGAATGCAAAAAATAGTGAGGATTATACATGGAGAATAGGCCCATGAAAATCCATATGGCAGCTTGTGTTCAATTGTATCCTCATTGGAGACATGAATTTAGAGATATGTTGTTTCTGGGGGCTTGAAAGTAGGCTGCATCGCCAGGCTGGGTGCCTTGCTTGTTTGACAGATTGACTCTACCTTTTTTTTTCTTAGTGCTCACTGCTAAAAATATTACTTCCCTTGTACTCCTATTTCTCACCTATTTTCCCAACCCTCCAACAATATAATCTGTAGACTCATATTCAGATAAGCATGGTTAGTTATAAAATAATCAGGGATTTTTATTTGCTTATTAACTCTAATCTCAGAGAGTTCCAGAGGGATGAGCAGTAACCCTCTGCAAAAGGAGTCCTGAGATTCAATGAGAACTTATAAATGCATAAGTCCAGGCCGTATACCTCAAAGATTTTGATTCAGTAGGGCTGGTGGGGCACAGAAAATTTCCATTTCTAGTAAGCTTCTTGGGTGCTCTGTGGAAGTTTGTCTCAGAATATTATATGAGAAACTCTGCTCCAGAAACTGCCTCCTTCTGGCATTATGCACATTTGCTCAGAGTCAACTCCAAATGTATAGCTTAGTCACTGACAAATGTTAGTTGGTTGCAATGATTTGCCCTGGCAGACACTCAACTGCCTAGAGTGTTTTTGTTTTTTTTTTTGTTTTTTGCAGTACGCAGGCCTCTCACTGTTGTGGCCTCTCCCGTTGCGGAGCACAGGCTCCGGACGCGCAGGCTCAGCGGCCATGGCTCACGGGCGCAGCCACTCCGCGGCATGTGGGATTTTCCCGGACCGGGGCACGAACCCGTGTCCCCTGCATCGGCAGGTGGACTCTCACCCACTGCGCCACCAGGGAAGCCTGCCTAGAGTGTTTTGATAGTCATTTTTTGACCCATGAAACTAAGATTCATATTAATATGAAAAAACTGCTTAGTTTTAGCATTTGGGGATATATTTGGAAAATTTTCCTTCTGATCTATGGTACAATACAATGTACTCATTATTAGCAATGGCCATATAGAGAAAGATGTATAAATGGGAGGAAAACACATTGGAAGCTATAGTTTGAAACCACTTTTGGTAAAATACTATTATCCCCAAAATATTCTATTTGAATAAGTTAAACAATGTGAAAATTTTTGAGAGAAAGACTAAAAGGGATTGTTTTTGAAAAGTAAAGACTATCGCAGTCATTGCTGTTGAGATCATAAGATATGAAATAAGATAAATGAAAAACGACTTTCATCACTGTTTTGAAATATATTTAGAGAAAAGGTATAACATAATGACACTGATGGTTCTGCAGGTATCTCTTAATATTCTAATTTCCTACTAATGACGTTCATGGGAAAATTACTTCTTCATTTTCTCAATGTTGTCCAAACTAAATAGAATTAAATACCCACATAATAGGAGTATCACAGTAACAGCTTTTCTCTTTAAGTAGAATAGCACACTTCATGTCCATCAAATTTGATTGGGAATTCCACACTTAAATTTAGTCAGAATACACTCCAGGTGAAACACATGAGAATGAAGATAACACCATGAGTATAGGATGCTTTAGAGATAAGGATACCACAGTTGAGAATGCCAGGGACTAGGATGATAATGGAAACACTGCCATCTAAACATTAAACTGAATTATTGTGGAATTACTTGGGGCAATTGATGTTACATGAACAATTTGATCAATATTCTAACATGTAAACATTTTCACTGCCAATAGGCAGTGTTTATCAATAGACCACCTCTTAAAAAATTGCAACATATGTTTCAGACAGTATTTTTCAGGTGTTTTATCTTTTCTTTGAAATTATATTGATAAAACGTTATGGGACTTACAGTTTACGACAATTTTCACTTTTTTCACATCTGGAAATGACACATCATTTTCTGCACTGCATTCATATTCTCCAGCCTGGTCCCGTGTAATTCCATAAATGTCCAAATATTGTCCATTTTCAAATGGTTTTGCTATGTGAAGAAAAAAGTACAGCGTGTTTAATTGTAGCTGCTTGAGGCTTCATTCAAGTAAAACAACGATGGTGTGTCTTCCTATTAGATATTGCTGACAAAATAATTCCAAATGTAACTGGGGAATTATTTATTTATTTATTTTTTTTTTCTGTACGTGGGCCTGTCACTGTTGTGGCCTCTCCCGTTGTGGAGCACAGGCTCCGGACGCGCAGGCTCAGCGGCCATGGCTCACGGGCCCAGCCGCTCCGCGGCATGTGGGATCTTCCCGGACCGGGGCACGAACCCGTGTCCCCTGCATCGGCAGGCGGACTCTCAACCACTGCGCCACCAGGGAAGCCCACTGGGGAATTATTAAATCTTTTGTTCTCTTATATTCAGAGGTAAAGTCAGAGAAAAAAGCAGAAACTGAACAAGGGATACTATAACAACTGTTTTCCCACAACAGGATATACATGTGTTCTTTTTAATTGATTGTGGTCTCTTAACCTCCTCACACATCAAATCAAGCTCTGCACATTTCTGTAATTGAGTTCAACAACCTCCTAGCAGTGTAGATGAAATTCACTAATATGACTTGCTACATATTGACTTTTATACAGTGTAAGCTAGCAACTTGACACTTAACTAAATGCTACTTTTCTTTTGGGGAAATCTCACACTCATTCTCAAAGTTTCAAGCTAGATGGATTGATAAAAGTATGGAGATATATTAAACCGTTGTTATACTTCAGTTTCCATATTTATTAAGGTTTCTAAGGGAGATATACTATGTACACTATACATAACCCACCTAATAAACCTCAGGAAAAAACTTTATGATTCTCAAACTAAGAGTTAAGTGGCTGTAAAAACAAACTAAATTACTTTTATTTTTTAATATTCCAGAGAAAACATTCTATTTGACTAAAAGTGACAGATTAAAAATACAGAGACATAATCATGGATAAAAGAATATTCCCAAGTGAATGGGATTTGAAAAGAAGACTCCTTTCTGAAATAATGGAATTTTTATTTATTTGAAAGTAGAGAATCATCGGGCAGGAGGTTCCTGATTATTAGAGATACTGCAGAGGAAGAATGGGCCTATATGAATTTTAGGAGGAGGGATTTCATATATAATATCTATGTTAAATTTTTTTTTATCCTTTGGGTTCCCTTGTCTGGGTATATCAGTTGCTGCATTGTTGCCCTCCAGGTAACTATGACTTTGCTAACTGAAATCTGCAGTGTTTAGAATATAGATGATTAAGTCATTTCTCTGGCTGATCACAATTTGTAGACAGAGGAGAGTTATATTTCTGAGATGATAGTTGGCTGATATGCTATTGTAGGTATACAGAGGTAAGCGCACAAAAGCAGCAGTTGTCTTCAAATTCATGTTCCTAAAATGTGATTTTATAATCATTTTCTTTGCTCAACTTGGTACCTTTTATCTGACTCCAAACACTAACATAATATTAAATTTTAATGTTCCCTTCTATTTCTCTTATTTTTAATTCTTACAATGAAGATAATCTAGGCCTAAATGTGTCCATAAAAAACTATTGAAATATAGGGAGGACAAAATCTTTATTCATATCTAAGAATTTTTAAAATATAACTTGAATTATAAAGGGGGATATTAAACAGAAATTAAAGTATGGGGAAAATTAATCTACTATATCAGAATTAAATAATCTCATTGGGCAGTATAAAATGAAGCCAATCACAAGTGAAAAGGTATAATATTGTAAAAATTTGTAAAACCAAAATTTATAAGGGTCTAACTTATTTTCAATATTAAAATATTACATGTAAATTCCCATTTTTGTGAAATGACATAATTTTAAGAAGTGTTAACCCCCAAACACATGTTTTTGATAAATAAATCATTAAATATGGTGTGTATTAGAGTATGTCATTGTTTAAAGAAAGAAACACATTAGGTTTGAAATAATAGATTTCAGAAATATAAAAAGAAGCAAGCATGTTTTGTCTCTTAAATGGTTAAATGGCAGACTTTGTAAGACTGACAACAACTACAAGAAGCTGTGTGACAAAACATCACCAATATCAAAACCACCACCTCATTCAACTCGAGAGCACCCGTTACATCTATTGAATGTTTGTTCCTAGAGTTCACCGCACAATCTATGCACCCAGATTCAGGGATCCTTCTCCAACCCCACCAGAGAACAATGTCCTTATTTACATAGCAGAATTATCAATAGATGTCTATGCATTGCACAAATCAATACCTATAGAGCCAGTGAATGAATGGGTGATATTGCCAACGCTAGCTATTGATAATAAGACACTAATATAAAGAAGCATAAATGTATGGTCAACACCTTAATTTTCCCCACTGGATTCTTGATACTTTAAGCCATTCCCTTAATTCCATTCACCATGCATCAGCTCTTCCCAAAGGTGTGCTCTAAGTATTCTCTTGTTTTCACACAACTGTAGTTCTGTTTCCATCCTGAACGCATCTTGCTCTTTTCTCAGTCTAATCTTACCACGCTTGAATTTCAGATTTGAAACTTGGAGCTGCTTTGCCTAGAATTTATACCCTGGAGTGTCCTGGCTGTCTGTGATTTGCTTGGTTGCCTCTTTGGCTTTTGTTATACTCAGTTTTCCTGAGTAGTAATTCTTTACCTTAGTTTTAGACCCAAGGAAACCAATCTTGTCCTTGGACACTTGTCAGTGTCTCTCTCTATTTCCATCACTCCCCTAGTAAGGGAAGACGATTTGCACATAGTACATTGAAATGCAAAGAGTAACATTTCAGTTCATGGAATCTAACTCAACTTATCCCCAGAAACCAGAGGAGAAAGACCAAGGCTAAAGGGATATAGGGAGCTAGTGACTTGGCATCATCACCACTGCCAAGACTTTACAGTGTTTATGAGGGTTATGTACTATCCTAGGGTACTCTTTCTAAATCTAGAAAATGTATAAAAATTGTGTAATATTTTGTAGGGTACCAATTATAAATGTTGGTGAAACATAAGCCATTGTGACTTGGCAGCCTTCTTCTGGTCACAGGTTTTACCATTCTCCATGTGTGCAACAACAATTTCTGTTTTGTTTATCTGCATCCTTAGCTCTACCATAGTACTTGAAACAGTATATACTTGGTAAATATTATTGAATAAATAAAAAATACATTGAGGGGCTTCCCTGGTGGCACAGTGGTTGGGAGTCCGCCTGCCGATGCAGGGGACGCGAGTTCGTGCCCCGGTCCGGGAAGATCCCACATGCCGCGGAGCGGCTGGGTCCGTGAGCCATGGCCGCTGAGCCTGCGCGTCCGGAGCCTGTGCTCCGCAACGGGAGAGGCCACAACAGTGAGAGGCCCGCGTACCACAAAAAAAAAAAAAAAAAAAAAAAAAAAAAAAAATACATTGATTAAGGAATTAGTAAAGTGCCATTAGGATAGTGCACAAAGAATCTAAACACATATTTGTAGAAGTTGCCACTTCTCTTTCAGAGTCAAGAAAAAGGGAAAGAACTTTAAAGAATTGCCATCCTTGCTGACGTCTTGTAGTGATAAGTGATGGTGATAAGTGATGGCAGTGGTGAGAACAGACCTTGGTACAGCTATCACAGATCCTTTTTATGATTATAAAGACTAACAAAAACTTCAAATACAATTTTGAAGAAAAAGCGATAAGTACTTCCTGTAATCTAAACAATAGTTTTCTTTTGTGCTTAGTCTCTTCCAGACATGGATAGACTCGTCTCAAAAAAAAATGGAGGGGCTTCCCTGGTGGTGCAGTGGTTGAGAGTTCGCCTGCCAATGCAGGGGACACGGGTTCGTGCCCCGGTCCGGGAAGATCCCACATGTCGCGGAGCGGCTGGGCCCGTGAGCCATGGCCGCTGAGCCTGCGCGTCCAGAGCCTGGGCTCCACAACGGGAGAGGCCACAACAGTGAGAGGCCCGCGTACCGCAAAAAAAAAAGAACTAGAGAAATTCCACAGGCTTTCAATGATGCCACTATTATCAACATCTTCAAAAGAAAGGCTATAAAACAGGATACAGCTATGCTTTATAATATCTCTCTTATACTGATTTCTGATAAGAATCTGGCAGGAAAGAGTTCTGTATTGGCCATTAAATAATATCTAGAGTTGGCTTTATGGTTTGGTAAATCATGTGAAAATTGTTAGTAACAACATTATATTTCTACAAAGTGCTAATATGTTTGAGAAAAACGTTTGACAAAATAAATCTCCCTTCCCTTAACTTCTAGTACATTATCCTTCACTAATTTTCCTCTCACCTCCCTGCCTATTTCTTTTCACTTTTTCAAAACCCTTCACATCTTCACATCTCCTAGATACTGCTTCTGTCCTATGACCTCTCTTCTCCTCATTCAGTACACTTTTAATGATTCAAGGGATTTGTTCATTCATTTTCATTTCACTATTATCTATATATTGATAAGCATCTGATTGATCTATCTATCCTGTATCTATTTCCTGAATCTTGCAGACATTTATTTAGCTGGACATCTCCACTTGGATGTCTCACAGGCATCTCAGAATTAAAACACCAAAACCAAACTTACTTTTCCTGCTATACCTGAAACTCCTGCCGAATTCCAATCTCAGTGAGTGCTCTGATTACCACCTAGTTGCTCAAGCCACAAATCTTAGCTTAACTTTGACAGCACATTTTGTTTTAGTCCATAAACCATCAGTCACTGTGCCTTGTCAATTTTACCTCCTAAGTAATTCTCAAACCCCTTCTAGGAGCCTCTGTGTCTCAGTTACTGATCTCTGAATGCACATACTCGGATGATGTGCCAATGACTACACACTGCTTTGCAGAGTCATTTCAATCATTTCCCAAAATCCTTGCTCAGAAACAGTCATCCATTTTTCATGGCTGCCCTGCAAGAATATATTTTATTAGGTTCTCATAGCCATTTATTACTAAATAGTACTCTGCAAATGAATTTTAAAATACCCTTTGAATGATTCACTTACATTTATGACTGTAATTATTTCCTGTCAGCTTGTTATCCACCAGCATATTTAGTATCAGGCAAGTATCTCCTCTATGCATTTTCCCATATTGAGTGGTTAGGGATGTGGGTTCTAGAACTGGCCTATATGGCTTCAAATGGCAGCTCTGCCATTTACAAGCTCTGTGACCTGATACAAGGTATTTGACCAATAGTTTACTCATCTGTGATGTGTGAGGATAATAACAGAACCTGCCTCATACTTATGGTTGTTGTGAGGATTAAGTGGGTTAATGCAAGCAAAGTGCTTAGAACACTGTGTGACACATCATAGGAAATATATGTATGTTGTTATTACAATGTACAGGATTAGGCATGCCAGGAAGGTTAGTTTAGATAAATATTGTTTCTGTGGTGAGAGGTTACTGTATTCAAGGATTGATGCTTCTGTCTTAACATGATATTCAATGGAACTAGAAGTGAAAATAAAGAAGTCGCTGAGAGGTGTCAATAGCAATGACCAGTTAAGTTCTCATATCACTGTAGGAGATCAGTAAATATATCACTCTTGTAGATCTGTAGATGGATTTGAAGGTTGATCTCATGTTGGAGTCACTTTCTCTCTGCCTGAATTCCCAAGGACAATTCAACCTTAATTCACTTCTTTCCTTTCTTAACAAAACAAAACAAAAAATCCTGCACTAATCTTATATGGCATACACATGCTTGCTATTAATAATTTTTCCTTTTTATTGTTTATTGAAGTATATTTGACATATAATATTATATTAGTTTAATGTATATAACATAGTGATTCAGTATTTATATACATTATACATTGGTCACCAGGATAAGTCTAGTATCCATCCGTCACCATACAAAATTATTTCAATATTATTGACTATATTCCTTAAACTGTATATTACATCCCCATGACTTATTTATTTTATAACTAGAAGTTTATACCTCTTAATCCACTTCACCTATTTTATTCAGTCTCCCACCCTCCTCTCCTCTGTTGACCACCAGTTTTTTTCTGTATCTATAAGCCATTTCTGACTTGTTTTGTTTGTTCATTTTTTATTTTTAGATTCCACAAATAAGTAAAATAATATACTTGTCTTTCTCTGCCTGACTTATTTCACTTAGCATAATACCCTCTAGATTTATCCATGTTGTCACAAATGGAAAGATTTCACTCTTTTTTTATAGATAGTAATATTTCATTGTATATATACCACATCTTCTTTATCCATTCATCTGTCAAACATTCCTCTATTAATGGACACTTAGGTTGCTTCCAAACCTTTATTGTTGGTAAATAATGCTGCAATGGACATTAGAATGCAAGTATCTTTTTGAATTAAATTTTTTGTTTTCCTCATATTAATATCCAGAAGTGGAACTGCTGGATGATATGTAGTTCTAGTTTTAATTTTTTGAGGAATCTCTATGCTGTTTTTCATAGTGGCTGTACCAATTTACATTCCCACCACAGTGCACGAGGGTTCCCTTTTCTCTTCATCTTCACCAACACTTGTTTCTTGTCTTTTTGATAAAAGCCTTTCTGGCAGGTGTGAAGTACTATCTCACACAGAAATCTTACATGTGTTTCCTTGTCCTTACCGAGGACTAGGCTGTACATACATAGCAAGAAATCTCAAAAAACTGAAGAAAGAACAACTCGGGAGTTTGTAAGCTGAACAATTCCTAGAGCTCAAACAATGTGAGGAGTCATTTGATCTCTGACCATCAAGAATGAAAAGACCTCTGTAATTATCGGAGAATTCACTGCAGACTTAAGAGACTTATGTCTTAGTAGAAAGGTTAAAGAAAAGCTGGAATAGAGATTCTTCTAGATCTGTTCCTTTAAAGCTTAAAAGTAGGATTCCATGGACCAAAATTATCTATAAGTAATATAGCTTCCTGTAAGAAAAAAGCCCAACACTTTTTAAGGGAACAAAATGAAATCTAGACATTCAACAATGTAACAAACAAAATTTCCAGTTTCCCATGGAAAAAATCACTATATATTCAAAGAAGCAGAAAGCTGTGAACAGTGACTAAGATAAAAATGAGTCAACAGAAATAGATCTACAAATGAAAGAGATGATAGAACCATCAGGCAAATATTTTTAAATAGCCAGCTATTATAACTATATTTAAGTATTTAAGTAAAAAATAGTGAATATAATTATGAGAGGAATGGAAAATAGAAAAAAATTACCAAAATTCTTGACATAGGAACACAAAATGTCTCAAACGAAATATTAATTGGCTGAAATTAATTGGCAGACTAGATACTGAAGACAAACTTTATTAAACTTGAAAGTATTTATTCAAGCATTTTAGTGTTTATCTAAACTGAAGCAGAAGGAGAAAAGAATACAAATAACCAAACAAATAATTAAACAAACAGAGCCTCAGTGATATATGGAAAATATAAATTTCTCTCATATATGGATATTGGAGTTCCCTAAAGGGGATAGAAAAAATATTTGAAGAAATAAAGGAGGATTTTTTTCCAAATTTGATGCATACAATAAAATGTCAAATATAATAAGTTGATAATCTCCAATCAGGATAAACACAAATAAAAATCACTCAAAAGCACATTATAATCAAGTTGCTGAAAACCAGAAAGAAAGAGAAAATTTAAATAGTATCCAAAGACAAAAAAACATTACATGCCAAGAAACAGAAACAATTATTTTCCAGACTTCTTGTCTGAAACTACATAAGCCAGAAGACAGTAGAACACCACCAAAAAAAAAATAAAGGTCTAAAATCAATCCTGTGAGCTTCAACCTTAAGAAGCTAGGAAATGAAGAACAAATAAAACCTAAAGAAAACAGAATTATGAAAGTAATAAAAAGCAGAAATCAGTAAAATTAAAAATGGACAATCAATAGAGAAAATCAATGAAACCAAAGCTAGTCTTTTAAAAGATCACTGAAATGGATAAAGCTTAGCCAGGCTGATAAAAAGTAGAAAGATAACACAAATTACCAATATCAGGGGTGAAAGAGAGGATATAATAACTATAGTCATAAGAAAAGTTGAATAGCTACTAAACAAATACTAAGAAAATCTCTCTAACATTTAACTCAAGAATTTAGATTAAATGGGCAAATTCATTGAAACACACAAATCTCAAAACCGACCTAGAGGAAATAGAAAATTTAAATATTCAATATATTTTCAATTATAAGAAATTAAATTTATAACTTAAAATTTCCCACATGGAAAACTCCAGGATCATGTTTATTAAGATTTTAAGGAAGAAATAATGCCAGACTTATACAAAGTCTTTCTGAAAATGGAGAAGGAAAATTCCCCAAAGCATTTTATGAGGCTAACATTACCTCAATATCAAAACTAACAACAATGAAAGAAAAAAAAATCATGAACATAGACACAAAAATCTTTTAACAAAATTTTAGTAAACAAATCCAGTAATACATAAAAATGATAATACACCATGGCCAAGTGTGGTTTATCCCAGAATTGAAAGACTGGTGATACAACTGAAAAATCAAACAATATAATTCACTATATTAAGAACAACAACAATAATCTACAAGTATCTGTAGATGCAGGTAAATCATTGAAAACATTCAATATTCATTCAAGATAATATGTTTCAGAAAACTGAGAACTGAAGGGAACATTCTCAACTTGACAAAAACTTCTGCAAAAACCCTACACACCTAACCTCATACTTAATGATTTAAGAGTAAATCCTTTCCCCCTAAGATGAGGGTCAAGGTTGTCTACTCTGACCCATATCTCACATCTTATACATAAATTAACTCAATAATCATCATTGACCTAAATGTGAATCATAAAACTATAAATATTCTAGAAGAAAACAAGGGGAAAAAAAATCTTGGTTTTGGGCTAAGCGTTCTTAGATATGACACTAAAAGCATAAGACATACAAGAAGATATGAATAAATTGGATTTCATCAAAATTAAACAAAACTTTGCCTTACAAAAGACACTATTAATAAAATAGAAAGGCAAGCCATATAATGGGAGAAAACTTTCTAAATCATATTGGACAAAGGTCTTGTATCAAGCATATATAATGAACTCTCAAAACAATAAAAACATACAATCTAATAAATAAATGAACAAAAGATTTAAATAGATGCTTTTTGAAAGAAAATACTCAAGTAGTAAACAGATATGTCAAAAGGTGTTAGACATAACTAGTCATTAAGAAAGTTAGGAAAAGCAAAACCAAAATGAGATTCCACTGTACATGTATTAGAATGGCAAACAAACAAACAGAAAACTCACACACAAAACACATACATGAAAAAACCACTGATTAGTGCTGGTAGAAAGCAGAACACCTGGAGTTCTCCTATATTGCTGGTGGAATGTGAAATGGCACTGTCCCTTTGAAAAACAGTTTGTCAGTTTCGCATAAAATTAAACATGCATTTACCATGTTTCCAAACAATTTTACGCCTAGAGAAATAGAAATCTGCATTTGCATGAAAACCTGTATAGAACGTTTATATTGGCTTTATTGGCAATGACTAAAAATGAAACAACCCAAATGTCCTTTAAATAGTGAATGAATAAACAAATTGTGGTACATCCATACAATGCAATACCATTTGCCAATAAAATTATTCATATTATATAACATGGATGAATCTCAAATACATTTTACTAAATGAAAGAAACTAGACCCAAAAGACTACATGTATGAGTTAATTTATATAACAGTCTAGAAATAGTGAAACTATAGATGTGAAGTGTAGATCAGTTTTTGCGAGGGTTGGGGAAGGGAAGGCTGGTTGACTACAGAAGGACATCATGAAGGAATTTCTTCAAATACTTAAACTGTTTTGTATCTTGATTGTGGTGGTGAATACATGTGGATGTGTTTGTTAAAACCCATAGAATTTTATGCTACAAAGAGTGGTTATTTACTTTATATAAATTTAAAGACAAAGCATATTGATATGTAGTATACCACTACATACTCAATAAAATGACCAAAATTAAAAAGGCAATACCAAATGTTGATGAGGAAGTGGAGCATATAACACAGCTCTCTCCTAAGAACTAACATGAAAATCCTTCTTTCCCAATCCTTTCAGTCCTACAGGGAAGGAGATAGTTTTAGGAGTATTCTAATTGGCTGATGGTGAATCATATTTTAGAAGTTTGGCAGGGGTAATGTGAATTACAACTCACTCTGCTATCTGTTGCCTTAGGATCTCAGCTGAAGGTTCCATTTCAGCATCGTATTATATTAGCTTTGTGACCCAAGGCCCTCTGTGAATAATACACTCTGTACTCCAGGGTCCATCCAGAGAATAGAACTTTGATTTCTATTATCACAAGTTCACTAGAGAATGCTAGAGAATGCTAGAGAAATAGCATTCATAAGGGATTACATGAAGGAAATTCATTCGTTTCTTCAGCTATTTAAGTTTTTTTCTTTTCAGAATAAGCCAGTATATTAGAAGACTGTCCCCTTTCATTACTTTATTATGGTTCCTATTAAAATTTCCTTTACCAAACTTTGCTTTAGTGTTATCATACCAGTCTTCATTGCAGGACATTATAAGAATGGCCATATGAAATTTCCCATTACATTTTTATTGGAAAAGTTACTGAAGCCCTACTGCTATAATCAATGTGTCCACTTACTGCAGACCCACGGGAGAAATTCATTGTGCATCTTAGTACCTGGAAAAGCTCTACTTCTGACATCCTAATTTGCTTTGATATTATGATACATGATCTTATAAACTGTTTGTTACCCCCTTCATTCTTTTTTCTAGGCCAAGATACAGGAAAATATATTTTTGATTCTCTATATCTAGTATGTTTTGAGTATCATTAAGTAATATGTGGACATCATAAGAAAGAATATAAAGCAAAAGATATTTGCAAAATGGTTATATTACATATAATGGAGCAGAACTGTGTTAAAATAAGTAGATTAGGTAATTTTCTATTGGCTATTACCATAGAGCTTTTGAATCTACTTTGTTTTTTTAAATATTTATTTATTTATTATTTATTTATTTGGTTGCATGGAGTCTTAGTTGCGGCAGGTGGGCTCCTTAGTTGCAGCACGTGGGCTCCTTAGTTGCAGCACTCCTTAGTTGTACCTCTAGGGCTTCTTAGTTGGGGCCAACCAGCTCCTTAGTGTGGCACGTGGGTTCCTTAGTTGTGGTTCACAGGCTCCTTAGTTGCAGCACGTGGGCTCCTTAGATGTGGCACACAAACTCTTAATTGTGGCATGCATGTGGGATCGAATGCAGGCCCCCTGCATTGGGAGCGCAAAGTCTTATCCACTGCACCACCAAGGAAGTCCCCTGGATCTACTTTGTTTACAAGCAGAAATATTTGCTGACCATACAGAAAGCAAAGCAGCATGGTGCCTAATAGGAATGTTACAATAATTATGACATCACCTTGAGATCATCAAATAACATTCAACTAATCATGTTGAGGGTTCTAAAAGTCATTTAGCATCTTGAGGAAATAGACACATACCAACAGTTAACTCTAAATGTGTTCACATCAATACTACAAAGCTACCGTAACCAAAACTATGTGGTATTGGGACAAAAACAGACATATGAATCAATGGAACAGAATAGAGAGCCAGAAATAAACCCACATATCTATGATCAATTAATCTTTGACAAAGGAGGCATGAATATACAATGAAGAAAAGACAGTCTCTTTAGCAAGTGGTGTTAGGAAAGCTGGACATCCACATGTAAATCAATCAAGTTAGAACACCCCCCCCACACCATATACAAATATAAATTAACTCCAAATGGCTTAAAGACTTAAATATAAGACATGACACCATAAAACTCCTAGAAGAGAACACAGGCAAAACATTCTCTGACGTAAATTGTACCAATGTTTTCTTCGGTCAGTCTCCCAAGGCAATAGAAATTAAAGCAAAAATAAACAAAAGGGACCTAATCAAACTTATAAGCTATTGTACAGCAAAGGAAACCATAAAAAAAATAAAAAGACAACTTACAGAATGGGAGAAAATATTTGCAAATGAAGCAAGCAACAAGGGCTTGATTTCCAAACTATACAAACAACTCATACAACTCAACAACAACAAAAAACAAACAACCTGATCGAAAAATGGGCAGAAGACATAAATAGACATTTCTCCAAAGAAGAAACACTGATGGTCAATAGGCACGTGAAAAGATACTCAACATTGCTAATTATTAGAGAAATGCTAATCAAAACTACAATGAGGTACTACCTCGCACAGGTCCAGAATGGCCATCATTAAAATGTCTACAAGTAACAAATGCTGGATAGGATGTGGAGAAAAGGGAATCCTCCTACTCTGTTGGTGGGAATGTAAGTTGGTGCAGCCACTGTGGAAAACAGTATGGAGGTTCCTCAAAAAACTAAAAATAGAGTTGCCATATGATCCAGCAATTCCACTCCTGGGCATATATCCAGAGAAAACTTTAATTTGGAAAGACATATGCACCCCAATGTTCATAGCAGCACTACTTACAATAGCCAAGACATGGAAACAATCTAAATGTCCGTTGATGAATGGATAAAGAAGGTGTGGTACATATGCATAATGGAATACTACTCATCCATAAAATAGAATGAAATAATGCCATGTGCAGCAAGATAGATGGAGCTAGAGATGATCATACTAAGTGAAGTAGGTCAGGCAAAGACAAATATCATATGATATCACTCCTATGTGGAATCTAAAATATGACACAAATTAACTTATTTATGAAAGAGAAACAGACTCACAGACAGAAAACAAACTTATGGTTACCAAAGTGGAAAGGGGGTGTGGAAGGGACAAAATAGGAGTTTGGGATTAGCAGATACACACTACTAGGTATAAAATAGATAAACAACAAGGTCCCAATGTACAGCAAAAGGAACCATATTCAATATCCTGTAACAAACCACAATGGAAAAAATATGAAAAAGAATATGTAAAATATACGTATAACTGAATCATTTTGCTGTACACCAGAAACTAACACAACATTGTAAATCAACTACATTTAGATAATAATAATAGGAAAAAAGAAATAAATATGTTCATTTGGATGTCTTTGTCAGGAAAAAAAGATTTTGTTAACAATAATAGGTAAAAAAGTAATTGAGAATGTGGACTTCAGAGTAGATGCACTGGGTTTCGTGTGATATGGGGTAATATTTTTAACCTCTCTTGGGGTCACTTTCCTCATATGAACAAAGAAAACAATACCTACCTCATAGAACCATTATAAGCATTAGATGTGAGAATATGTATAAAGTCCTGTGCAAAATTCCAATAAAATTAAAATTTTTATTGGTAAAAGTATTAATAAAAATGAAACTGAAATTATGACGTGTTGTTTAGTGCTTATAGTGTTTGTATTTAAGAGGTAGCAATTGTGTTGTGTGATCTCATTACTTAATTTTGATTTTACCCAAAGTCTACAGAGCCAAAAAAAGTAGTTTAAAGTGGAAGAAACAACACCTATGCCTATTCCTGTCATGTAGGGATCAAATTCATTCAATAGAGCCTTAGCAGAGCCATAGCCTTTCTAACTGCCACCTCACATTTGGATTTTGTGACTATTTTTCTGGCCTCTCTACATGTGGTGGTCTGAGACTCATTTTCCCCAGAAAGTAAGAGATTTGATTGAAATGGCAAGTTTAGTCATTGTTTTTCCTTTCAAATTTTAAATTGCAAAAAGAGAAGTGAAATAACATATTGTGCATCATTCTGGAGAAGAATTGCCCCTCCTCCTCCCATGCCCTCCCTGCCTCTAACACACATACCTTCTTCAAGAGGGATAATTTATGGAAAGAAAGTACCCGCAAAGGAACAGGCTGTTACTGTTTATGTGGTGGTTTGCAGCTAGGTTCTGTTCTGACCAGGTTGAATCTATTACTAGCAATGCATTATTTACCGTCTTTCTGAATGGAGCCATATGTTATTGGTCTGCACCATGTGAAGTCTCTATTATGTTCCATTTGAAAGTATTATAGCTTACCTGAATGCACTAGTCTACATATGCTGTAGCCTAATAAAACTATCTTCTCCAAGTAACAATAGTCGTAGTCATAGAAGGTTCAACTGGGTATCGGAAAATATTGTTTACACTTCCACTATGCCTATAACTCACTCAGTGGCTTTATGTGTCTCTTAGCATATTTGTTCCTTATTTCTGCATCTGCAAGATAGGAATTGCTTTGTTCCTAGTATTACTTTTGCTGAGTAAACCCCAGTCTTATCTTCTCGGTCATGTAAAACAGCCCAGTGCCTATGTAGATCTGCAGAGCTAATCCTAATTTTGTGCCATATCTCTCCTCTATGTCTGTATATTTTTTCATAATTTTCATCAAGGTCAAAGACTTAATCTACCAGTAATTTTTAAAGCTACACTTAATATCTAAAGTGTTTTGGTTCCAGAAAGAAATCTAATACTTCAATAGATGCTTTTTGACTAACATTGCTGAATGCTATGGGCAGAACTGTGTAACCCCCAAAATTCGTATATTGAAGGACTAACCCCTTCCTCCGCCCAGTGCTTCAGAATGTGACCATATTTTTAGACTGGGTTTTAAAAGAAAGTCTTCAATTAAGTTAAAATGAGGTCATTAGGGTGGACCTTAAACCAATATGACTGGTGTCTTTATAAAAACAGGAGAGGACATTTGGACACAGACATGTGCAGAGGGATAACTAGAAGACATATAGAAAAGATGACTACCTGTAAGCCAAGGAGAGAGGCTTG
Source organism: Neophocaena asiaeorientalis asiaeorientalis (assembly GCF_003031525.2). Taxonomy (NCBI): domain Eukaryota; kingdom Metazoa; phylum Chordata; class Mammalia; order Artiodactyla; family Phocoenidae; genus Neophocaena; species Neophocaena asiaeorientalis. The sequence goes on from NW_020185328.1 coordinate 4,562,256, forward strand.
AAACAGACCTTCCTCATGGCCCTCAGAAGGAACCAACCTCGCCGACACCTTGATATTGAATTTTTACCTTCCAGAACTGTGAGCATATAAATTTCTGTTAAGCCACCCAGTCTGGTATTTTGTTATGGCAGCTTTAGTAAACTAATAAAGATGCCATATATGAAGTAGTAAACGTTGTATCTTGTCTCTTAGAATACATTACTCATATTTAAAATGCTAGAAATTTGACATATTGCCTTTTATTCTATTTCAATTTTTTTATCAAATTCCAAATATTTTTTTCTAGTATTTATCCCCAAACAGCATGTAAGGTATCACAAGATGCATATAAAAGCCAGTCATTTTTTGTAATGCATTCAGTTTTTCTGTTTACAAAACACTCGCAACATGTAAAAGAAATCAAAGCAGGGATCTTTTCATTATTACATTTCTGTCTCCTTTATATTTTCCTCTGTCTCTATTCTTATACTCAATTTTCTTCCCAGTAAATGAGTTATCCCTTTCTGTATGCTTAAGAGTCTGCCTATGTGTACCAATCCCTTGATCCCTCTTACAGAACTTCAGCCAAATTGAAAGAAAAAAATCCACAAGGTTTTCTGTAAAAAGTACTGGTCCCTCAGAGTTGAAGCTAGTGCTACGAAAAGGGATAACCTAAAAGTTTAAGTTATAAGTTGTTATAGAAAAGAGTTTGAGGAAACAAAATTGTGCCACTCTCTGGGGAAATAATTTTTTTAAAAATCCTTCATGTTTTTGCCCCAAACACATTAAGCCTTTGGTTTCTGCAAAAGCCTTTGGGTTAGCCCTTTTTGAACATGAACCAACATGATGATATATGAGGCTTAATGAAAAAGTTCTATTCTTAACTCCCTACTCTCTCTACAGCCAGTAACTTAGAAACTTCGGGAACTCAAAAGTTCTGGCTTATGAATACATATAAAATGTTCATTACATTTGTTACATTAAAGAATGAAAGGTAACTGATTGAAAAAGAAATAGAATGAAGCAAGAATAAATGTATGAAGTAATGAACTGCCTGGCCTTTCCAGAGTTTGACCACCAGTGCAATTTCCCCACTACCATACATCCAATATATTATACCCTCTCCTTGGTGGATCTGAAATTAACATCTAAAAATGAAGGCAAAACAATTGTTACCATCATCTTCTGGTGACCTCATGCTAGCAGTGATGGAGAAACCTTCCATCACCATTGCGTTCCCATATCTTTCAAATGTTTCTGGACAGATTAGATAAGCCCCCACTATTTCTGAAAAGTCAAGACCAAAGTGATAAAGGAAGATAACTGAGAGTACTTATAATTAAAAAATATTCTAGTTCTATAAAATATAATTTCATAAACCCATAAAGGAACATGTGCTCAACATGATGGCTAAATCTCACACAGTTTCCATTCACTAAGAAAAAAGAAAGCTCAACTGAAAAGGCAGTTGCAATGTAGGTATATAGTGGAATATAATCATTTTAATTTTGATTATTTGATATTACTATATGATTAGAAAAGGAAATAAGAAGAAAATGACAACTATATTGAATAAGAAAATATAATGCAGAAATGATAGATATTCAATAAAAAAGTTTTTAAACAAATAATTCAACTGTTTCCATTGTACAATACTGTGACAGTGTACGGAGAAATATACTGTGAATTTAAATAGGGGGCTTCCCTGGTGGCGCAGTGGTTGAGAGTCCGCCTGCAGATGCAGGGGACACGGGTTCGTGCCCCGGTCCGGGAAGATCCCACATGCCGCGAAGCGGCTGGACCCGTGAGCCATGGCCGCTGAGCCTGCGCTTCCGGAGCCTGTGCTCTGCAATGGGAGAGGCCACAACAGTGAGAGGCCCGCGTACCACAAAAAATAAATAAATAAATAATAAAATAGGTAAAGAAATATACTGGTTCAATAAAAGTGATACAATCTATTGACACTATGAATGACACCTTTATGCAACAGGAAGAAAAAGAAACTCCTTTGAAGCCTTAAGTGCCTGTATCTAGCTAAGCTAAATCAGAGAGCAGTGTACAAATAATTCATACATATGCATGGGTAATATGATATAACGGGCATCAAAAGCTTTGCCAACTATCAAATATAGCCACTGCTGGCTTTCCTTGTGCCCCAAATTTCTGACATTATTAATTATTCTTTTAATTGAAGGCATTTTTTCCCTAGAAACACTTGTTTAAAATGTAAACGGGGCTTCCCTGGTGGCGCAGTGGTTGAGAGTCCGCCTGCCGATGCAGGGGACACGGGTTCGTGCCCCGGACTGGGAGGATCCCACATGCCGCGGAGCGGCTGGGCCCGTGAGCCATGGCCGCTGAGCCTGCGCGTCCGGAGCCTGTGCTCCGCAACGGGAGAGGCCACAACAGTGAGAGGCCCACGTACCGCAAAAAAAAAAAAAGAAAAATGTAAACGCATTAACTAAGAAGTAACATATATAAACCTATTGGTGCCTGTTTCTTTAACAGACCTAAAGTCAAGTCTTGGCTCCACCACTCTGTGAGCCTAAGCAAATTAATTGACCTCATTTCAACAACCATGATTTTTGTCTTTGATAAATATACCAAAGTAACTATTCAGGAGAGAAGAAAATAATAGACAAAATAAAGTAGAACCAGTTTTTTTCATGGGTGCCTGTTGACAGATGCTTTGTTAACTTCCAAATTTCCACTTTTGTCATAATCTGCCTAATATGAGCACCATTATTCACAATCCTTGTTTCCTCTGGATTTTTTTCCCTGCAGATAATCAACTGCTAAAGCTATTACTTTTACTTGAAATAATAAGGTCAGTAGTCATTCCTCCAGGAAAACCATCAGCTAGCATTGCAGTATCCTTTCATATATAACAGGTGGAAACAAGTCAGATTAGATAAAATTTTAGTTTATTTATAGCATGACAGAGGGAAAAATCAGAGATGCAACAAGTTTGCACATTTAAGCACAAATCATTGACCCTGCCAGAGATCTGGGAAAGCAGATTTATTTCACAAGCTATGAAAAACATTTTACTCAAAAATCATGTGTGCTTGGCAACTTTCCTTCCCTGAAGATTTCTAGTATTCACACCATTTTTATTTTTTAAAACTTATAAAAAGTTGACTCCCCTCTCCTTTAGTCTAAAATAGTGCTCTGGGGAAAATATGTCTTCAGCTGATGATGGAGGTCACTTGCAGAAATACTCGACTAGTCCTATATAATGTTTTTAAAGGAAAATGTGGGTGGCATTCAGTTATTCAGTTAACACTTATCAACAAAACATTCTGTGCCAGTCATTACTTTAAGAGCTGGGAATACAAGAGGAAACAACAGAGCTAATGTTCCTGTTCCCACTGGATATTTAGTCTACCAAGGTAGGAAAAATGAAAGAAAAAAGTAAATGCAGAAGAAAATATCAGATAATTATACATGATGGGCAGGGAACTAAAATAGAGCAAGTTTTCTGAAATTTGACAGTACTGATATTTTTGCCTATGTAATTCTTTGTGTGGGAGGCTGCTGTCCTTTACACTGTGGGATGTTTAGAACATCCTTGACCTCTACTTACTAGATTCCAGTACAGTTACATACCTATCTTAAAAAATTCCCCACCCATTTCCTAATGTCCCTTGAGGAGATATATTTTTTCCTCAGTTGAGAATCAGTGAAGTAAAGTAATATGATGGAGAGTGATTGCTTCGTCACTGAATGAGCAGCATTTGATGGTCGCAAAAGGTCATTTAAGGGCTGTCATGGAGGAGTCATCCATGTAAAGATGTGAGGGAGAATGACTGAGGCAAAGGGAACAATTAGTGCAATGGCTCCTAGGCAGGAACAAGAATGGCAGGTTTGAGGGATAGAAAGAAGGCCAGTAAAAGGAACAGAAGCATGAGATGAGAACAGAGAATAGAAGTCAGTTCACATATGGTTTTTTGCCAGATAGGGAGTTTTTCATTTTAGTCTAAGTATAATGAGATGTCATTGGAGGAATTTTTCACCAAAGAAGTGATATTACCTGTCTTATGTTTTAAAACAATCACTCTAGCTTCTGTCTAGAGAATGAATTGAAGAGGCATGAGTAGAAGATGGAAGAGTAATTAGGAGGCAATAACTGTAGAAAGAGTGAGATGATGATGGTCTTAATTATCTGCAAATATAAATTCTCCCTCAGCAAGCATGATCAGCATTTACACATTTGATGTATTTGTTTTCTTCCCATATCCTTCTCTTGTGCATAGGCCACTCTTCTCTTTCCTATCCTCAGAAATAAAATAATTTTTCCTACTGTCAAAAATATAATAAACCATTAATTTGTTTCTTCTATTCATTTATTTATACAACTTTTTAAAGTTAATTCACTTATTTATTGAACAAAATTGAGCTGCATTAAGGGATTTAAAAAATACAGTATTATCCCTGTCATTAGTTAATTTTTCACAGAGTATAATGTTTCACATGACAACACATTATGTCCATAATTTTTGTTTCCTACAATCAGAAAGATCTTCTAGAATCTGCTCATATTGTCTGCATGACAGAAACAAATAATGGAATAAATGGTCATTAAAGTAGATAGATGTGGGGATTTTTTAGCTAGCCATGGGCAAGTCTTTTTAATATTGCTTGACTTGTTAAATTATCTATAAAATACTGGAAATTTATATTTTGCCTCATGTTGTATGAATTAGAAGAAAAAAATGGCCATGTAATGCATATTTTGTTTTTATTTTTAACAGATTTATTCAGATATAACAGTCATACAATAAACTGCACCCACTGAGATATAATTTTATGAGCTTTAAGATATGAATACACCCATTAAACCATCACCACAATCAAGATAATGAGTATATCCATCACCTTCGAAAGTTGCCTCATATACCTTTGTAATAATTCCCTCCTGCTCCCCCATGTATGCCCACTTCCCAGCAACACTGCTTCTCCTGTACACTAGCTTATACTTCCTAGTATTTTATATAAATAGAATCACACTCTTTCCTGCATAGTTTTTACAAAAAAATATACTGTCTTTCTTATCTTTGTTTCTTTATTTTACTGTCCATTTCCCTGAATGCTATTAAGATTTTTCTGTCTTTCACTGTTTTTAGCAATTTGTTTATTATGTACATTGTTGTAGGGTTTTTTTTTTTTCCCACCTTCCTTGGGCTTGAATTTCATTGAACACTTTTGGTCTCTGAGTGTCGTATAATAGAAAGATATCTGGTCTTCATCCCCAGTTCCTGAAACAGAGCTCCCCAAACCCTTGGAATTTCCTGAGTGATAGAGGTGATAAGAAGATCTTGGTTTTAATGAAGTGACTCTTGGTAGACCCCTTAGGTTTCTTCAGGATGGGACCTCATCACCAGAAAGACCAAACAATAGTTAGAAGATTGGAACTTTCAGCCTCATCCATCAACCCCCAGAAAGGGAATAGGGGCTGGAGATTGAACTAATCACCAATTGCCGATGATTTAATCAGTCACATCTACTTAAGGAAATTTCCATGAAATACCCTAAATGATGGGGTTCAGACAGCTTCCATATTGGTGAACACATCCATGTGCCAGAAGGATGGTGTACCTCAACTCCATGGGGTCTAATGCTCCGATGCTCAGCACCCTTCTGGGTACCTCTTCAATGGCTGTTCATTTGTATCTTCTATAATAAACTGTAAACATAAGTAAAGTTCTCTTCTGAGTTTTGTAAGCTGTTCTAGCAAATTATTGGATCTGAGGAGGGGGAGTTGTAGGAAGTCCCAATTTATAGCCAGTCATTCAGAAGCACTGGTTACCTGGGACTTGTGATTGTTGTCTGAAGTGGAGGGAAGTCTTGTGGGACTGAGCCCTTAACTTGTGGAATCTGATGCTAACTTCAGGTAGATATCTTCAGGATTGATTGCTAACGGTCACTGTCAGAGAATATGTGGTGTTGGAAAAGACCACACTTATTTGATGTCAGGAGGAAAAAGGAAAAAAAATACTTTCCACTGGGTTTATAGTTTTCATCAAGTTTGGAAAATTTTCCATCATAAAGTCCTCAGTTTCTTAACACTTATCCCTCTTTCTTAACACTCATCCCTCTCTCCTTTCCTTTGGGGACTCCAGTTACATAAAGATTAGGCTGCTTGCAGTTGTTCCACGGCTTATTGATCCCATGTACATTTATAAAATCCTTTGTTTGAGGGAACCTTCAAGATGGTGGAGGAGTAAGACGTGAAGATCACCTTCCACCTTCCTCCCCACAAATACATCAGAAATACAACTATGTGTGGAACAACTCCTACAGAACACCTACTGAATGCTAGCAAAAAACTTCAGACTTCCCAAAAGGCAAGAAACTCCCCACGTACCTGGGTAGGGCAAAAGAAAAAAGAAACAACAGAGACAAAAGAATAGAGATAGGACCTGCCCCCCGGGGAGGGAGCTGTGAAGGAGGAAAAGTTTCCACACACTAGGAAGCCCCTTCACTGGCAGAGAGGGTCAGGGCACCTTTGGAGCCATGGTGGAGAGGGCAGCAATAGGGGTGCGGAGGGCAAAGAGGAGAGATTTTTGCACAGAGAATTGGTGCCAACCAGCACTCACCAGCCTAAGAGGCTTGTCTGCTCACCCACCAGCACGGGTGGGGGCTGAGAGCTGAGGCTCAAGCTTCGGAGGTCAGAACCCAGGGAGAGGACTGGGGTTGGCTGTGTAAACACAGCCTGTAGGGGGCCAGTGTGGCACAGCTAGCCGGGAGGGAGTCCGGGAAAATGTCTGGACCTGACTAAGAGGCAAGAGATGATTGTTTCCGGGTGCGTGAGGAGAGGGGATTCAGAGTACTATCTAAAAGAGTTCCAGAGATGGGCGCAAGCCGTGGCTATCAGGGAGAGCCCAGAGACGGGCATGAGATGCTAAGGCTGCTGCTGCAGCCACCAAGAAGCCCGTGTGCAAGCACAGGTCACTATCCATACCTCCCCTCCGGGAAGCCTGTGCAGCCCGCCACTGTCAGGGTCCCGTGATCCAGGGAAAACTTCCCCGGGAGAACACACTGCATGCCTCAGGCTGTTGCAATGTCATGCCAGCCTCTGCTGCCGCAGGCTTGCTCCGTCTTCTGTACCCCTCCCTGGCCCTGGCCTGAGTGACCCAGAGCCCCCCTAATCAGCTGCTCCTTTAACCCTGTCCTGTCTGTAACAAACCACAAACAATTAAGAAAATGGTAATATGACCATACATATCGATAATTACCTTAAACGTGAATGGATTAAGTGTTCCAACCAACAGACAAAGACTGGATGAATGGATATAAAAACAAGACCCATATATATGCTGTCTACAAGAGACCCACTTCAGACCTAGGGACACATATACTCTCACCACTATTGTTCACTGAAAGTGAGGGGATGGAAAAGATATTTCACGCAAGTGGAAATCAAAAGAAAGCTGGAGTAGCAATTCTCGTATCAGACAAACTAGACTTTAAAATAAAGACTATTACAAGAGACAAAGAAGGACACTACATAATGATCAAGGGATCAATCCAAGAAGAAGATATAACAATTGTAAATATTTATGTACCCAACATAGAAGCACCTCAATACATAAGGCAAATGTTAACAGCCATAAAAGGGAAAATCGACAGTAACACAATAATTGTGGGGGACTTTAACACCCCACTTTCACCAGTGGACAGATCATCCAAAATGAAAATAAATAAGGAAGCATAAGCTTTAAATGATACATTAAACAAGATGGACTTAACTGATATTTAGAGGACATTGCATCCAAAAACAACAGAATATACTTTCTTCTCAAGTGTTCATGGAATATTCTGCAGTATAGATCATATCTTGGGTCACAAATCAAGCCTTGGGGAATTTAAGAAAATTGAAATCATATCAAGTATCTTTTCCGACCACAACACTATAAGACTAGATACCAATTACAGGAAAAAAATCTGTAAAAAATACAAGCACCTGGAGGCTAAACAATACACTATTGAATAACCAAGAGATCACTGAAGAAAACAAAAGGAAGTCAAAAAATACCTAGAAACAAATGACAATGAAAACAAAATGACCCAAAACCTATGGGATGCAGCAAAAGCAGTTTTAAGAGGGAAGTTTACAGCAGTACAATGCTACCTGAAGAAACAAGAAACATCTCAAATAAACAACCGAACCTTAAACCTAAAGCAATTAGAGAAAGAAGAACAAAAAACCCCAAAGTTATCAGAAGGAAAGAAATCATAAAGATCAGAAATAAATGAAAAAGATATGAAGGAAACAACAGCAAAGATCAGTAAAACTAAAACCTGGTTTTTGAGAAGATAAACAAAATTGATAAAATATTAGCCAGACTCATCGAGAAAAAAAGGGAGAAGACTCAAATCAATAGAATTAGAAATGAAAAAGGAGAAGTAACAACTGACATTGCAGAAATACAAAGGATCATGAGAGATTACTACAAACAACTATATGCCAATAAAATGAATAACATGGAAGAAATAGACAAATTCTTAGAAAAGAAAAATCTTCCAAGACTGAACCAGGGAGAAATAGGAAATATAAACAGACCAATCACAAGCACTGAAATTGAGACTGTATTAAAAATCTTACAAAAAACAAAAGCCCAGGACCAGATGGCTTCACACGTGAATTTCATCTAACACTTAGAGCAGAGTTAACCCCTATCCTTCTCACACTCTTCCAACATAGAGCAGAGGGAAGAACACTCCCAAACTCATTCTTCAAGACCACCATCACCCTGATACCAAAACCAGACAAAGATGTCACAAAGAAAGAAAACTACAGGCCAGTATCACTGATGAACACAGATGCAAAACTCCTTAACAAAATGCTAGCAAACAGAATCCAACAGCACATTAAAAGGATCATACACCATGATCAAGTGGGGTTTATCCCAAGAATACAAGGATTCTTCAATATATGCAAATCAATCAATGTGATACACCATATTAACAAACTGAAGGAGAAAAAACATACGATCATCTCAATAGAGCAGAAAAAGCTTTCGACAAAATTCAACACTGAGTTATGATAAAAACCATGTTCTCAATGGTGAAAACCTGAAACCATTTTCACTAAGAACAGGAAAAAGGCAAGGTTGCTCAATCTCACCACTACTGTTCAACATAGTTTTAGAAGTTTTAGCCACAGAAATCAGAGAAGAAAAAGAAATAAAAGGAATCCAAATTGGAAAAGAAGAACTAAAGCTGTCACTGTTTGCAGATGACATGATACTATACATAGACAATCCTAAAGTCACTAAGAGAAAACTACTAGAGCTAATCAATGAATTTGGTAAAGTAGCAGGATACAAAATTAATGCACAGAAATCTCTTGCATTCCTATACACTGATGATGAAAAATCTGAAAATGAAATTAAGGAAACACTCCCACTCCCATTGCAACAAAAAGAATGAAATACCTAGGAATAAACCTACCTAAGGAGACAAAAGACCTGTATGCAAAAAACTATAAGACACTGATGAAAGAAATTAAAGAGGATACAAACAGATGGAGAGATATACCATGTTTTTGGACTGGGAGAATCAATATTGTGAAATGACTATATTACCCAAAGCAATCTACAGATTCAATGCAATCCCTATCAAACTACCAATGGCATTTTTCACAGAAGTAGAACAAAAAAATTCACAATTTGTATGGAAACACAAAAGACCCCGAATAGCAAAGCAATCTTGATAAAGAAAAATGGAGCTGGAGGAATCAGACTCTGTGACTTCAAACTATACTACAAATCTACAGTAATCAAGACAGTATGGTACTGGTACAAAAACAGAAATATAGATCAATAGAACAGGATAGAAAGCCCAGAGATAAACCCACGCACATATGGTCACCTTATTTTTGATAAAGGAGGCAAGAATATACAATGGATAAAAGACAGCCTCTTTAATAAATGGTGCTGGGAAAACTGGACAGTTACATGTAAAGGAATGAAATTAGAACACTCCCTAACACTATACACAAAAATAAACTCAAAATGGATTAAAGACCTAAATGTAAGGCCAGACACTATAAAAGTCTTAGAGGAAATCATAGGCAGAACACTCTATGACATAAATCACAGCAAGATCCTTTTAGACCCACCTCCTAGAGTAATGGAAATAAAAACAAAAATAAACAAATGGGACCTAATGAAACTTAAAAGAAGGAAACCATAAACAAGATGAAAAGACAACACTCAGAATGGGAGAAAATATTTTCAAATGAACCAACTGACAAAAAGCTGTAAATTGTAATCTCCAAAATTTACAGGCAGCTCATGCAGCTCAATATCAAAAAAAAAAAACAAACAAACAACGCAATCTAAAAATGAGCAGAAGACCTAAATAGACATTTCTCCAAAGAAGATATACAGATTGCCAACAAACACATGAAAGAATGCTCAATATCACTAATCATTAGAGAAATGTAAATCAAAACTACCATTAGGTATCACCTCACACCAGTCAGAATGGCCACCATCAAAAAATCTAGAAACAATAAATGCTGGAGAGGGTGTGAAGAAAAGAGGACCCTCTTGCACTGTTGGTAGGAATGTAAATTGATAGAGCCACTTTGGAGAACAATATGGAGGTTCCTTAAAAACCTAAAAATAGAGATACCATACGACCCAGTAATCTCACTACTGGACATATACCCTGAGAAAACCACAATTCAAAAAGAGTTATGTACCACAATGTTCATTGCAGCTCTATTTACAATATCCAGGACATGGAAGCAACTTAAGTATCCATCAACAAATGAATGGATAAAGAAGATGTGGCACATATATACAATGGAATATTACTCAGCCATAAAAAGAAACAAAATTGAATTATTTGTAGTGAGGTGGAGGGACCCAGAGTCTGTCATACAAAGTGAAGTAAGTCAGAAAGAGAAAAACAAATACCATATGCTAACACATATATATGGAATCTAAGAAAAAAAATGGTTCAGAAGAACCTAGGGGCAGGACAGGAATAAAGACAAAGATGTAGAGAATGGGCTTGAGGACTCGGGGAAGGGGAAGGGTAAGCTGGGACAAATGAGAGAATGGCATGGACTTATGTACACTACCAAATATAAAATAGATAGCTAGTGGGAAGCAGCCACATAGCACAGGGAGATCAGCTGGGTGCTTTGTGAGCACCTAGAGGGGTGAGTTAGGGAAGGTGGGAGGGAGATGCAAGAGGGAGGATATATGGGGATATATGTATATGTATAGCTGATTCACTTTGTTATAAAGCAGAAACTAACACACCATTGTAAAGCAATTACACTCCAATAAAGGTGTTTCAAAAAAAATCCTTTGTTTCATTTCAGATAGTATGTATGGCTATATAATAAAGTCTATTAATATTTTCTTGTAGAATCTAATCTACCTTTAATTGCATCCAGTACATTTTTCACACCATACATTGTAGTTTTCACCTTTAAAAGTTCATTAATCATCTTTAAAAAAAATAGATACATACATACATAGGGATAGCAATATATTCCATGTCTCTACTTATCTTTTCATACATACGGAATACAGGTGTAAAAACTGTTGAATGCTTTATCTGGTATGTCTATATCAATTCTGGATCAGTTTTAATTAATTGATTTATCTCCTTATTATGGGTCATATTTTTCTGCTTTTTTGCATTCCTGGCAATTTTATTATTGGATAGCATTCATTGTTAATTGTACTTGACTTATGGGTGGATACTTTTGCATTCCTATAAATATTTTTGAGCCTTGAACTTGGATGTATTTAAGCTACTTGAAAACATTTTGATTTTTTTTGAGTCTTGCTTTTATGATCTTGTAGATGGGGCCAGCACAGTGCTCAGTCTGGGGCTAATTACTCCCCACTACACCAAGGTATAGTTGCCTTTCATCCTTTTTGGTGATTCTTTCCAGTCTCAGGTAGTTTTCCTCCTATATATGTGCTAAATGTGCTAATACTTAAGAAAGATCCTCTGAAGGTCTCCAACGTGTTCTTCTTTCTTTCCCTCTCTTTCTCCCTCCCCCTCCCTTTCCAGCTCTCTGTGGTGATCTGTCCTGTGAAGTCAATCACCTTGCTCTCCCTGGACTCTCAGCTTCAATTTTGCCCCTCAGTGAGTCATCCAGGCTCTGCTTGGGTTTCACCTCCCTGCACTGATCTTGGAGAGTCAGCAGCAGTGAGTGGTGGTTTGAAGCGAGATCTTAGTTCCCTGCCCAGGAATTGGACCTGGGTAGCCTGGAGGAAAGCCAGGAATCCTACCCAGTAGTCTAGCAGGGGCTAGAAGCTAGAAGCAAAATCTCCCTGGCTCTTCCCCCATTGAAAAATGCATTTCTCAAGGAGATAAAAACTGTAAAAACGAGTCTAAAGTTTATTATTAGAGACACAGCACAACAAGTTGGAGAGCACACAGAGAAACGTTTGCTCAGTTAAGATAGAAGAAAGACAGAAATACCCAAAGAGAAAGGGTGTGGGCATCCTCCCTAATGAGGAGGAGTGCAGTAAAGAGGTGGTTAAGTCATTTACATAGGGTAAGTCTTCCAGGTCTTTGTCTACCTTTGGCCAATTATCTGCTTTCTTTTTCCACACCTGACCTGCCCTAGGACCCTCCCCAACATGCATGCACAACTTTTTTCTAAGATGGATTCCAGCCCAGAGGCCTATGGGGGGGCCTCTGCATCACATATTATGGGGTGGTGCCCCCTCCTTTTTGACCCCCGAAGAGCCTTTCTGTGCATGTGAAGTATCTCCCTTGCCCCAAGGATGGGAACTATGTGACCTCTTGACCTTTTACTAAAACAGGGTTTAGCCCCTCTCTGCCCCTGCCATAACTGTTATCTTAAAGTGTCCACAGAGGCACAGTCCAGCTATTTACCCTGTTCTTTTTATTTCCATCCCAAAGTGCAAACAGGAGGCTGGTTGAAAATAACTAGCCTAGAGCCCACCTGCCTCCTTCCTCAGGAAATGTGTTCTGTATTTTCTCTCTGAGAAGTCATCGTTCTTCATTGCCTAATGTCCAATGTCTTCCAAACCTTTGTTTCATATATTTTGTCAATTTTTTGGTGTGTCATCAGGAAAGGAAATCTGTTCTCTATTACCCTTGGCTAGAAAGGGAAGTCACAATGTTTTCAAAACATCCTCAAATGGCCCACAGAAGATACTAACAAATAATAATAGCTAAATTATTATTATTTGTTAATATGTATCAGACTTTTATACTTGGTCTTCTAGGTATACAAGTACCTGTACTAGGTCCTTTATGTACATGGTATTTTCTTGGGATAACCCTCTCCCCACTACTCATTCCATCCATTTCTATTTTATGGGAAGTTTTATGGTTACAGACTCCTCACTTTGATATCTCTTTGAGTATAGCTTGGGGATTTAAATTCCATCCAAACTGATGAACGTTAAAGGAATAGGTTAACTGCAATATTAATCATTAGTTAATTCTAAGGTCCTTTTAGTTTTCTACTTAATCTTTGTTTATGAGCATGTAGTTGCATCATGAGTGAAGGAAATACACTGAATTTTAATATTAATCATTTTCTCTTTTAAGTAACTATACATGCAAATTAAAAACAAACAAACAAAGAGACTGTTCAAAACACAATGTTAGTTTTCTCAGGATCTCTGGAGAATTCATTATCAGAGTCCACTATTAGGAAATCTCTGTAGTCTGGGCTTTTGTTGTTATCATTATTATTATTTTTGAGAATACTCTAAGGGATCTAAACTTGCCATCCTTTTCTTCCTTTTCTTGATATACTTCTTAATCCATCTTGATTATGGCACCATTTCTAGTATTTATTTTGAAGCTTGAATAGGATAATATGCTATGCCAAATGAGTTCAGTATCACTGCTGCTCTTCAGTGACAAATGAATTGACTTTATCTGCTCAGCATCTCTCTGTCTCCGTCTCTCTGTCTCTCTGTCTTGGTCTCTTCTCTCTGTCTCTGTCTTCCTCCTCTCTCTCTCTCTCTCCCCATATATATATACACACACACATGTAATTTGTTCTTGTGTCTGTCAGCAGTCTGGTTGAAAAAGAAATTAACAAAAATGCTATCTTCAGCAAGTGGACATGTGCAGAAGAATTGATCAAACATAGTTTCTCAGTACTGACGTTTGGAAAGGACATTGAATGACAAATTACAGCTGTTGAGTTACTGGAGTTAGTATTTAGAAAACTTTGAGAGTACTTACATGATTCTTATTGAAGTATAGCTGTTACTGTCAAGTATTAGCTATAATCTTTTTTGTCTGTGAAATCCAGATTCTGAGTGCTTTTTTTATACCTTTTGTAAGTAATCATAAAGTATGGATTTTTTTCCCTATACAGTTCTGGCATGAGTGGGAGAAAGGAACTGGAGATTTTTCTCATCTTGCTCTGCTCACCCCACTAATACAATGAATTTTTGTTCTGTAGGGTACCATGTGTAAAATTGAATTAGCCATGATTTTTTCTTTCAAAGATTCAGATATTCAGTTTAAACTAGTTAAACAAAAAAAAAAAAAAAAAAAAAAGGAAATTTCACTGTTTTAGGTAATTGAAAAGTCCAAAGTTAAAGGCTAGTAGCAAGAACTCAGACATTTGACATCAGAAGTCACAAGGTCTACATTTCTTGGTAATGCTTTCTTTTACGTTGCTTTTACTTTCAGGCAGGTTTCTCTATGTGGTAGTAAAGATAGTCCCCATATCTCCAAGTTTATATTGTCTTTAATGCCCTGAATCTCAGAAGTTTGAGACCCTTTCTTTCCAGTATCCAATCAATTTGCCCCCAAAAGCTTTGATAAGCTCTGATGGCATCATATACCAATCTCTAGAGCAATCAGTGAAGCAAAGGGGATAAGGTAATAGGATCATTGAAGCTTCCATCTCATGTTCATTCTGGACAAAACATAGTGAAGTCAGCATATTATGGCCACCTAAGAGAGTTCCTCCCAAGAGTTGACTTCTATTACCAAAAGAGAAAGCAGAAATGCTGGGCATAAAATTGTAGCAAATATCTACATAAGATATGACACTATAAAACTCCTAGAAGAGAGAATAGGCAAAACATTCTCTGACATAAATCATACCAATGTTTTCTTAGGTCAGTCTCCCAAGGCAATAGAAATAAAAATAAACAAATGGGACCTAATCAAACTTACAAGCTTTTGTACAACAGAGGAAACCATAAGAAAAAGAAAAGACAACCTATGTAATAGGAGAAGATATTTGTGAATAATGTGACAGACCAGGGCTTAATCTCCAAAATATACAAACAGCTCATACAACTCAACAACAAGAAAAAACAAACAACCCAATCAAAAAAATGGGCAGAAGACCTTAATAGACGTTTCTCCAAAAAAAGACATACAGATGGCCAAGAGGCACATGAAAAGATGCTCAACATCAAATATTATTAGAGAAATTCAAATCAAAACTACAATGAGGTACCACCACACACTGGTCAGAATGGCCATCATTACAAAGTCTACAAATAACAAGTGCTGGAGCGGGTGTGGGGAAAAGGGAACCTTTCTACACTGCTGGTGGGAATGTAAATTGGTGCAGCCACTATGGAAAACAGTGTAGACGTTCCTCAGAAAACTAAAAATAGGGTTACTATATGATCCAGCAATCCCACTCCTGTGAACATACTCAGACAAAACTATCATTCAAAAAGATACATGCACCCCTATGTTCATAGTATCCCTATTCACAATAGCCAAAACATGGAAACAACCTGAATGTCCATCGACAGATGAATGGATAAAAAAGACGTGGTACATATATGCAATGGAACACTACTCAGACATAAAAAAAAAAAAAATGACATAATGCCATTTGCAGCAACATGGATGGAGCTACAGATTATCGTACTAAGTGAAGTAAGTCAGACAGAGAAAGACAAATACTATATGATATCACTTATATGTGGAATCTAAAATATGGCACAAATAAATCTATCTACAAAACAGAAACAGACTCACAGACATAGAGAACAGACTTGTGGTTGCCAAGGGGGAGGGGGGCGGGGGAGGGATGGA
>NW_020185328.1:4578481-4715212 GCF_003031525.2 Neophocaena asiaeorientalis asiaeorientalis
GGGAAGGAAAGAGTGGGAGTTTGGGATTAGCAGATGCAAACTCTGAGAGCTGCTGGTGGAGTATGAAGATTGATCAGTATGAAAAGTTAAGAAGAAACTGTACAAGCCAGGATTAAAGTTAGAAAGAGGCACACTGCTGTGTTTAAAATAGGTAACCAATAAGGACCTACTGCATAGCACAGGGAACTCTGCTCAATGCTCTGTAATAACCTAAATGGGAAAAGAATTTGAAAAAGAATAGATATATGTATATGTATAACTGAATCACTTTGCTGCACACCTGAAAGTAACACAACATTGTTAATCGACTATACTCCAATATGAAATAAAAATTTTAAAAAAGAGGCACCAAAGTTGGGCGCAATACTGCTAAGCAGAAAGCCATGACCCTGAACAATTCAGTATGAGTTGTGTTTGAAAACCATGCATCAAGTCAGCACTTAGGCTCATGTTTGAATCTCAAAGAGCATAGGAAATGTTCTTGTCTTAGCAGGAAGACCATGACTTGAAGTGTCTAGTGAGAAAGGAGGGCACTGACTGAAGTGGGCTGCTTATGTAAGCAAAGATCCAAGGAGCAAGTGGAGGGTGGAATGTTGGTTCATTTCAATTCAATTCAGCAAATATACAACCAGATTCTGGAAGTAAGAGACTTGTGCAAAGATCTGGAGACATAGAGGGATAAAACAACAGGTTGGGGTCCTGGTAGAATGAGTCAGAAGATGAGGAAACAAAAAGCAGGACTGGCTTTGTTGCTGAGAAAACTACTGCTGAGCTGATGTTTCTTATTTATTCCCCTCTTAAGACTAGAACTGAATATCTTGGATGTGAATAAGATGGAGACCACAGACCTAACACATTAGACAGTTTTATATTCTGATTTTCTATCTTTTCTTACATACTCTTAACATATCTTTTATTAATACTCTTGTAAAAAAAAATCTTTCACCAGAATTAACACTACTTCTTTATCCTCTTGATTTTAAAGTAGGCTTTACTGGCTGTGTGATTTTAGGCAACTTAACCTCTTCAGAGGTTCAGAGTATTTCATTCTACTCTTCCATTAAAACAGAAACAATAATGTTTGCTTTTTAGTGTTTTGAAGAGTAAATGATATAAAATATATCGTAGTAAACAACACAAAGTTACACAAAGCACTTGCTCCTTCATGCAAGTTTTCTTCAGTTCTTCACTACTTCCTTTCTTTTTCTTTTTTCTTTTTTTCACTCCATGAACTGAAAGATGTAGTTGCTAAGGAAAGCAATGAGCTGAAAAATCAAGTTATTCTTTTCAAAGTGATATCCTATCCTGAGAAAAATCTGCAAGGAGAAGAAGAATCATTGAGCTAGGAGCCAGGGATTTTCTGTGACACTGATGTAATAGTCAGTGGAGAACCACTGCCCAACTCTGCCAGGAGAACAGGGTAAAAGAAGAAATGAAAAATCTTCACAATGGCCTAAAATCTTCTAGTGATCTGGCCTGCTCTGTGTTCTCTCAGATTTGATTTTTTCACCTCCCTCCTTTGTTCCCTCTCCTCCAGTCACAGTGGCCTCCTCACCTCTCCCTAAACAGGAGACTCTTCTGCACCAGGGACATTGCACTGGCTGCTGCCCCTGCTGGGCATGCTCTTCTACTTATGGCTTTGAGGATAAGGTCCTGTCCATATTTACACCTTTGTTCAAATGTCACCTTCTCAGTGAGGCTACCCTGACACCCATATTTAATTTGCAAAATCATCCTTCCTGCTTCAGCATTCCCAATCCACTCTACTGGGTTTTATTTTTTCCCCATCTAATCTAATCATCTTCTAACATACTATGTGATTCATTATTTATTACTTATGGTCCATCTTCCTTACTGAAATGAAAGCTCTACAAAGACAGAAGCTTTTGTCTGTTTTGTTCAATACGCTATTCTAAGTTGTGGCACACGTTAAGCTCTCTTGTTGAATTAATAAAGGTATTTTTTAAGATAAATATGCGAGATTTACATTAGTAACTTAGAACTTATTAAGAGATCTGGCTGAATAGTTTTAATGAGAAAATAATTACAGTTTTTTTTTAACATCTTTATTGGAGTGTAACTGCTTTACAGTGTTGTGTTAGTTTCTGCTGTATAACAAAGTGAATCAGCTATATGCATACGTATATCCCCATATCCCCTCCCTCTTGCGTCTCCCTCCCCCCCTCCCTATCCCGCCCCTCTAGGTGGTCATAAAGCACAGAGCTGATCTCCCTGTGCCATGCAGCTGCTTCCCACTAGCTATCTGTTTTACTTTTGGTAGTGTATATATGTCAATGCTACTCTCTCACTTCATCCCAGCTTACCCTTCCTCCTCCCCTTGTCCTCAAGCTTTTTGATTGGAAGACAATACTTATGAGAGAGTCCAAAACTAACTTTGAAATGAAATCAGATAAAAGTCAATTAAAGTAATTTCAAATGAGAAAATCTCTGCTAAATCTTTTAATTAAAATGGGGAATAGGAAGATGAATTTGGTGACAGATACAAAATCTTAATGCAAAGGGGCACTGGAGGCCTCTAAAAAATGGTTTTTACAATAAGGAGACACAATCCAAAGTAATTGATTATAAAAATAACTAGCAGGTGTATAGGATACTAGGAATAAATATTATTTCATCCAGTAAGGGGATGGTGACAATCAGAACATCAGAGGGAGGGGCTGAAGTGCTTATTTTTGACTCTGATCAAAGAAAGAGTTGATAACAACAATAGTGCAGAATCAAGATACGATTTGGAAAAAAGAGATAAAATTCAGAAAATCTACAAATAGGTCTACATGTCTAACCTGCAATTCATGCTCAGATGAGAGTAGTGATGACGGTGATAAAACACACACCCGCCCCCCCCCAAAAAAAAGCAGTTATGGTAAAACTTATAGGCCTTCTTGTTTGAACTAAGTTTTGTGAAAGACAAGTTTTCAAGTCATATGTATAAATTATATATATACAATTTCCTTGTATATATATAAATCTTATCTAGAAAGTTAATCTGACTTTCCAAACTCTGCAAACACATTTTTGAAAAGCATTTTAAATTCACTGCCACATTTTTCAAAACATTATCAAATAGACCATTAACAACTATAATTATTATGAAAAGCCACAAAATGTAAATAAGAATTCTTTCCAATATTCACAAACATCTGTTTTGATTTAGCTTTAGTAGCCAAGTTGTTTGGTACTTAAATATGAGTCTTAATCCATTCCTCCCAATATAGGGATGTGCGTGTGTGTGTGTGTGTGTGTGTGTGTGTGTGTGTGTGTGTGTGTTTGCTTTTATAAAGAAATGAGCATGGAAAATAAAGTGAAAGATCAAGAGCAAGTAAGAAGTGGTTTAATTTTGTCATTATTAGTCTTTTTACTTTTTTTTCTTCTAATAAGTATTGAGGCTCAGAAAGCAAGAAAAGAAAGTCGTGGGATTTTGTTCTCACATGGATTAGTGACTGCAGCAATTTAATGAAGATAAGCCCCAGGAAAACATTCATATTAACAAGACAATATAAGTCAGGAAGGTCAATTTTACATGATGAATTTTCTGTGGTATGTATCCTACAGCCTCTCTCCTCATTTTTTAAAGCAACATTATGACATATTTTGTAGAATAAAATAGAGAGAACTCAACTCTGAGTACTGCCCTTCAAGGAGCTCCCTCTACTCAAGAGTGGAAAATGGTTATCGCTGCATGATTATGTGATGGTGGAATCCGGCTCTCCTAATTAGCACTTAGGGCGAGGAGCACTCACTCTGATATCTCAAATCACACTTTCCCAACCCATGTGGGATCACTTTTTTTTTTTTACGGTACGCGGGCCTCTCACTGCTGTGGCCCCTCCCGTTGCGGAGCACAGGCTCCGGATGCGCAGGCTCAGCGGCCATGGCTCACGGGCCCAGCCGTTCTGCTGCATGTGGGATCCTCCCGGACCGGGGCACGAACCCGCGTCCCCTGCCTCGGCAGATGGACTCTCAACCACTGTGCCGCCAGGGAAGCCCTGGGATCACTTTAAAAAAAAAAAAAAAAAAAAAAAAAGCAGAGAGAATGTACTGAAACGTATTTTAAAACAAAGTTAACAGAAGTATCGCTAACTAGAGGTAATTCTTTTGGTAAAAGCAATGCAAGCGGAAAGAGACAATTTCTTCAGTATGGACTATAGAAACAAGAGTTCCCTTTTTCTTCCTACAAATTTCATTGAAAAAGCATATTGTTTCTCTCTTGGCTCCCTACCAGTGGAGCAGGCAAAATTAGACTTGCCTAAAATAATGGCTACTGTTATATTCTGCTGCAGGAAAAGATACAAGACTGACATTTTCATATATGGCATCTCCTGAAGACCAGTGATTTACTAGCACATAACCATTACACAAAACTGGTGTAAAACTGTTGGGATTTAACTTTAAGGTGGTTTAAAGTTTTGGAGCAGTACTTCTGTGACAACTTGATATCTGTTCCCATTCACAGATGAACAAAGGGAAAAGGGGTGAATCAATAAGCTTGATCACTCATTAGAATTTTATTTACACTTTTATTGGGAAGATATTAATTGATTTAAATTGAAGCCTCCAGTTTTCATGCGACTTTATCACCAATGATAAAGTATTCACATTTCACCAAGCATGTATGAATTAAAGATATCTGAATTTTATGTCAGGGACCTAGGCTCCGCCAATATGCTTAATTTTATACTCATCAATTACTGCCTTTAATTAATTAGTGCCAAATTATTGAGTGCCTTTTTTTTTTTTTTTTTTTTTTAGCACCTTCCATGTTATACACTGGAAATATAAAGCATAATAAAACTGCTTACCTAATTAATATGCTGTTGTTTTTCTATAAATGCATATATTGTTTTGTTTTTAGCCTAATATTTGGTAATTTTGGAGAGGCATGAGAAGGTGACATTTAATGCAACATTCTTCCATCAAAAAGTAAAAATGGGGCTTCCCTGGTGGTCCAATGGCTGAGAGTCCACCTGCCGATGCAGGGGACACGGGTTCGTGTCCCGGTCCGGGAAGATCCCACATGCAGCAGAGCGGCTGGACCCGTGAGCCATGGCTGCTGCTGAGCCTGCGTGTCTGGAGCCTGTGCTCCACAACGGGAGAGGTCACAACAGTGAGAGGACCGCGTACCGCAAAAAAAAAAAAAAAAAAAGTTAAAATGTAAGTATCAATTGCATAAGACTGCATTTCATAGTTCATATTAAAGGTACTGGCATTGGCACTGGTAAAACGTAGTGTCTGCTGCTAGTTTGCTTCAAAGCTCTATGAGGACACAGTATCTTTGGAAGAAATCGTTTACTTTTCTGACGCTTTGGAAAGATTTGTCAATTTTCTATTACTAAAATATGAATTTATATGATGAATACATAAACACTCAAGAATGATGAATTTTCTCTTTATCCCTATTGTACCAGAAAGCACAGAGCAAATCAGAGACTGCAGCATTGCACAAAATGTGTTTTGGGGGGTGGGTAGGAGATCACAAAACAACTGCCATCAATGAAAATTCATTTTATAAGAAGCTTTCTTAATAGGACTATATAAAAAATATTTTTTCATTTTTTGATAAGCTTGGGAAATACTGGATTAAACAGAAGGAACATATTTCTATATTCCTGGATTTCCTAGAGCCTTTTATATGCTAACATGCATTGTGAAGACAGGTGGGCTCAGCTTTTCTCAAGCCAATTTGGTCACAGGAAAGTGCTTTTTTTTCCTCTACAGATCATCTACTGGAATTATTCTTCCAAAGAAAACACTTTGGGAAAGCTGCACAGTGTGCTGATTATCTTCAGCGATTAGACTGAGATTTAAAAGGCAAGTGTATCTTCATTTTAATACTGAAACATCTGATATATCGGCTGCTGTTTGGAAGGAAAAACACTGTCTTTGTAGAAAATGATAAGAATCAGTGAGGGTTCTGAGGGTGGCGTTGCTCAGATTGTATTTGCGGGAACAGTTTGCAGATGTGTGTTTTAGCATCTGAGAGGCAATGTTCCTCTAGTGAACTTGAATTGTATATATTAACCAAATGAATAGGAACACTTCCTTAGGAATTTGGGTCTATTTTCTAACTGCAGTTTACCCTGTTCCAAATATTCTCTCATTCACCACAATGCCTCCAGTTTGTTAAAATTGTAAATGTCACTTGCCCAGATTGAGTGGAAGTTAATAAAGTAGATGTGATGTATTATTTATATTCCAGCTTCACATCACCCTTTTGGCTGAAGAGCTCAAGGCTCTAAGAAATTTTCAATAAAGCAAAAATAAAAGAAGTTAGCATGAGAGTGGAGAATCTAGGATAAAGAGAGTACAAATAAGGGACCTAGGAAAAGTTAAATCCTGACAAATTATTCAGAGCTTATTTATTAAAATGGTAGAGTATGAAAACAATAGTAATGTAATAACATACCAAAATAAAGTGGCATAGAATTAGATGTCTTTTTTTTTTTTTGCGGTATGCGGGCCTCTCACTGTTGTGGCCTTTCCCCCGTTGAGGAGCATAGGCTCCGGACGCACAGGCTCAGCGGCCATGGCTCACGGGCCCAACCGCTCCACGGCATGTGGGATCTACCCGGACCGGGGCACAAACCCGTGTCCCCTGCATCGGCAGGCGGACTCTCAACCGCTGCGCCACCAGGGAAGCCCTAGATGTCTTTTCTAATTGTATGTATAGTATCTATTTCAAAAGAAGAGGACATGTCAGTGCAGCCTCTTACAAACAAGAAACTTGAGGTGTCATCTGCTCCCTACCCTCCACAGCCCCCATCATGGACAACTTATTTATTCATTTCCATCCACTGTGTTGAAACTCTTCAAATTGGAAAATATTGAATCTCTCAACATTACTAATATCCAGACAATCTGGTTAATTTTAATGCTTTTCATATATTTATGAGATTCTCATAAATGATCCTAGGCTTTCTCACATTATTGAGACAATCAATTCACTACTGCAGTCTGGGAAGAGGAGAGTGTTGAATTCCAAACATTATTTAGGACACTAAGGATGGGACAGAGTACAGAATAAACAGGGGGAAGCATTTGATTTTCCCCTCAAGTTCAAAATTTTGTTAAAAACAACACAAAACAGAACACAACTGGCAATTAGTAGCTAAAAAAGTAAGAGACACAAAATGGTTTATTTATAGAATTGGAGCTCTGATTCCAGATGACCTCCATTCCAGTTATTTCTCTATCTTTTCCTAGCAGGGTGACTTTCGGCAAGTTATATTTAACCACTTAACCAAACTTTAATGTCCTTAACTGTAAAAAGGATATAAATAATAGCATCTACCTCACAGAATTAGAATATTCTAACTTATTTTACATAAAATGTTAGAAATGCTGCCTAGCATACAGCAATAGCTCAATAAATAATTATCATTATTTTGCTTTTATAAGCAACTTTTCTCCTGCTGTCTTGCCATCATTATCTTTGATAAGTTTAAATACCTCCTCTTCATGGAAACCTCTTTGGTCACCTACAGTGGTTCTTCCCTCCACTTGGGAATTATAGTCATTTTCCCAAGCCTCTACCCTCAGCATCTTTAAGTTCAATCTACATTCTTTCTAGCTGAGAATCTTTTTTACTCCTTTAGTTATATCTTGCTAACTCCCAAATTTTCTTCACTAGATGTGGCCTATTTCTTCATTTTCAGTTACCAGTTACCTTGACAGTTTCAGGTAGATGCCACATCAGCACCTCTAACTGAGCATGAATTTTCCCATTTCTTGATTCTCTGATTCATCCATTACAATGCTGCCAGATTTAGTATTCATCTTCCAATACAGCCTTCAAATTGAACCTCATTTACAAAGGCTTCTAAGTGCTCCAGTTAAATTTTATCAGTACTCCACTCTTCATTTGTATCGCATTCTTATTTGTGGTTATTTTTACCTGTATACCAATTTTTAACCCACTACTAACTGTAAGCTGTTGAGGGCTCAAAAATATCACTATAATTTTCAAAGTACTTAAAAAATGACAGGGTGAACAAAACGTCTGATATTTAATGAACGGTTGCTAAATTGGATGGTTAATGTAAAGGGAATCATTACCTCTTAAATGGGAAATGAGAAGGAGTGATTACACGATTGGTACAAAAACATATAGGAACATTGTACAATTACAGACATTGGAGTAAAAAACAAGATTCTAATGACTATGATAACAGAAAAAATGAATATTTATATATACATTTTAATATTTAATGTATACACATATAATTAAATATATAAAATGTTAACCTACAAGATTAATTATGTAAATACATAATTTAAATTGTATAATATATAAAATATATATTTTGCTTGGTATTTCAGATATGCCATTACCTATGTTATTTTTGTGATGATAGTATTAGAGGGCAACAACTGAAGATGATTCACCCTAGAATAATATTATGCGCTCAAGGGCATTTGAGAAAAATTACCTTTAAATTGTTGCATATGAATCAAAGGGCTAGGAAGGACTCAGAAAGACATCTACTTTATACCCCTGCCTCAGGGTTTAAAGCTTTTACATTCTATTGAAATGATCAATTAATATTCAGAGGAAGAGAATATCCATAGAATTCCTGACCACGTGCTTCATGATCTCCCTACATTATTATTGTTTCAATATTTTCATCATTCTCAATGTAAAAGATCAGAATTATCAGGTACATTGACCAAAGCCAATTAGATTAATATCTCATTAAAAAAAAAAAAAGAAAATACTACCTTCTCTTTGAAATTACATTAAAAATTCTTATTAGCTAATTTCTATTATTACATATAATATTACGTATTATACTATTAGATTTTTTCTACTTTTTATATATTTGTTGAAAACATTTTGATGAATTTTAAGTCCAAAACAGGATCTGGGTTTTGAGATTTCAAGACCTTGTCAAATTATGTATATATATTATATATATATTTAGAAAAATCATTTTTCTTCTTTTGTATACTTTAATTCAGAGATTATGAAGATGTAAGCAATACATTTGGCTTTAAATATTGATTCACATTAAATTACCATTCAAAATGCACTTTTTCTTGCTCAGATTCAGCAGCAACATTGGAGAAAATCTTAATGTCTTCAATAATCAGTAATTGGCAAACGGCTTTGTAATTGGAACAGAGTACAGTTTCTAGAAAAGGTACATTTCCTGCCTGAGCCTCTCAGAACTGTTCAAGTTGTGAAGTCATCTATGGTTGCCTCTAGGACATAGTTTGAACGGAATCAGGAAAGTCCTCCTAGACTATAGTTTCCACAGGAGATTAATTTACAACAAGCAATCTCCACTGTAATCAGTCCTTTGAGTTAATGCCTTCTAGTATCTGGAATAAGAGGAGAACTAAATATTTGCTGAAGAATCTAATGCATTTTTAGACATGCAGAAGGAGAAAAGTATGGAAATCTACATGCCTCTTTCACAATTAAGAAATGCACAATTCTGCAATTCTATCCCAACCAAACTAAAACTGCCAAGCAGTATTTAACATTATGAATGCACATTTTGGATGGGCTCTGTAAGAGAAGTCGGAGAGGAAAACTTGAGAATACAATGCAGCAAAGTTGGATGCTTCCTAAAATTGTTCTCTAATATCTGGATGAGAAGAAATCAGAAACTATTCATGCATGTTTCAAGCAAAAAAAAAAAAGTGAAAAACCCAGTCTTTCAGCTATAATAAACTCCAAGCAAAAGTAGAGATGTAACCTGAATTTAAAATAAACCCTTTTGATTTTTCAACTTATGAAAAAGGAAATGAAACAGGCTCAACCATATTATACCCCAAAATGTCTGTTAAAATGTAACCTTTTACTCAACTAGTTTTTCAATACTTCTAGAATTACAAATTCTGGTCTTGATTTTTCTATATATTTCATATTCAAACACTTCTGGGATGGAGATAAGAAAATAACCTTTGTTTTTGGAGAGGAATGCTAATGCTGGCTAAAGGCGTAGACCTTAGTTTGTTCCATCCCTTAAGATGTTGATAAAGGTGTAGAAATATTATTGTTACAGCAACAAATAAAGAAAGGAAGAAAGTAATGAAGTAGATAGTAGAACCCTCACACTATGCAAGTTGGTCATTTATCTTGCCATTGGTTTTAAGAATTTTTCAGTATAAACATGACAAACAAAATGGAGAGTAAAACATAAACTTTTTCACTCTTTCTTCCTTCAGGCAAAGAAAGGCAAAAAAGGGAGCTAATTTTTTAAGAGCTATTTATTAAGAAGGTAAAAGTTAGATTCAGTAGCTGACTCTTCCTCCATAGACAATACCCCCTCCTTCTTTCTTTATGGGATCTCTCTGACTCAGGTTTACAGGCTATATGGCTGGCAAGGTTTATAATCCCTTTAGGCAACCATCCCCTGCACAGAGTCAGCGCTTGCTACTTACATCAGGTGACTTCCCATCCATCTGTATAGCTATGGAGGGAGAAGGCCATGCTGGAATAATAAAGTTTTATCATCCACCT
Organism: Neophocaena asiaeorientalis asiaeorientalis; assembly: GCF_003031525.2. NCBI lineage: Eukaryota > Metazoa > Chordata > Mammalia > Artiodactyla > Phocoenidae > Neophocaena > Neophocaena asiaeorientalis. Next base: position 4,588,968 of record NW_020185328.1, read on the forward strand.
TCCCATTCCTTTCTGGGTTACTATTATCTCATCTCTTTGTCCCTAATGTGGACCTCTAAAACACCTGCTGACTTCCCTTGCCCTCTATGCAAAGCCTTTTAAGAATCTCAGGGTTTTGGGGTTTTTTTTCAGTTACTGAGATTACACAGAATTACATGACATGAGCTCCCTGCTTTCCTTATTTAATTTAAATTATTACCTCTCTATTTATTATTAGGGACTAAAGAGAGCCCGGGGACAACTTAACAAAATAATAGCACAAAAACAAAACCCTCTTAAATCATTCTCACTCTTTTCAAAAAGCTGGCTATTTCCCTCATATTCTACCTTTGTGCAATTGCACTTTTGTTCCAATGAATTGTAGGAGTATCTCAAATAAAAGTTTACTTTTCTTTCATAACCTCCACAAAATCAGGAAATTGATTCATTCATTCAATAAGAAATTTACTGGGCACATATTAAGACCTAGGTGACAGAAGTATAATAGTGAACCAAAAGGATAAAGACCATTCCCTTCATACAGGTCTTTCTGCTTCCATATCCCTATAGACTAAATCATCATAAAGCACAATTCAACTTATGTTGTTTCATTGTTCAAAAATATTTAATGGCTTTCAATTTTTACCAAGTAAAAAATGAAATCTAAGATCCCTACCATTTGCCACAAGTATCCTCATGCTGTTCCCCAAACAATCCTTTTGTATTACCACTTCATGACATTCCACTCCAGACATTTCCTCCTCTCCCATGATTTCTAGTATGAGGAGACTATTACCAACTTCAGATATTTCATGATGACAGATTAAATTTGTCCCTTCTAGATATGGTTTATTTCATCTATGATTTCCCTTGAATTGGATTCATTATTTCTCTTAGGGAATTTACATCATTCATTTCTATAATATAGCTATTTATATCCTTATCTTCCTAATACATAAACTTTCAGACAGTCAGTATAGTTTGTTCAGTTTATTCAACCATTCTTTGCATTTGGGCCTCTAATAGAGCATGAAATATAGATAGTTCTTAATAAATTGTGAATGACTTACTCCATCTTTGCTATGTAATATGTGTATTATTCTTTAGATTTGCTTCTTTACACTATATATATAGATTTTAGATATAGAGATTAATGTAAGTATGATTTAAGAGAGTAATATATAGAAGTAAAGGAATTACAAAGCTAGTCCACATAAAAAAGGTGAAATCTAATTTCCTTCGTGAATAACCCACATCCCAGGAACAAGGTTGGGACCTGAGGAAACAAAATGAACTTATTCATGCAACAAAGATGTTTCCTGGGACCATAATAGAAGAGCTTGTCTGCTGTACAGAGGAAAATAAAATAAATGCTTGAGAGACTGACACTTAAGATTTAGTAAAGATTTAATTTATAAGATATATCATTCAACATTATCCCCAGCAAATCTCAGGGGACCACAACTTAGGTTTCTTTTGGAACCAGGAGACAGGTACATTTTATTATTATCCTTCATTACCTTTGTAAAAAGTGATGGGTATATTTTAAATAATAAGTCTGCAGTCAAGTTAAGCCACCGGACATTTCAGAACTGACAAGTGAAATTTTATTTTCAGGAATTATTTTGTAAGACCACTGTTTTACTTCAGCATGACTCAGTGTACTGATTTACTATGTCCCAGTTAGGCATTGAACCACATGATTTCATTTTTTACTAAATTTCAGTATATTCACTACTTCTCTAAGGAGGAGACGCCAGAAATCTTAGGTTGATCTGTTAGTTCTCCATGTGGGTCCCTTTTGGGCTGGAGGTTCAGCAATTATAGTTGCAGAACATGGTACAAAATTACACTGACATGAGGGCTCAAAAAAAAATTTAAAACCTTTCTAACAATATGGTGCTCTGTGCATCTATAAGCATTGCAAAAATAATAGCAATGACAGTCAATATCGTCACATTTGTGTTCATCATCTTTTGCTACTACTCATCAGTCTGTTTTTAAGTCATGTGACAGTTACTTCCTCATATCACCCCAACTCTCCCATTCCTTCCTATTTCAAAAGTAAATAATCTGGGCTTTAGTTCTTCCCGGTTTATCTTCCTGGGAAAACTCCTTCATCTCTCCAAATATTGATTCATTCTTCCTATAAGTATTTGCCGTATACACACCATATACATTGCTTCTTAAGTTAGGAGCTATGGAGGATCAAAAATATGTAATGCAGAATTATATTTCTTCAGGAGAGTAAGATGTAGTTGAATGTACTTACAAAATAACTTTTACAGAGATTCAGATAATACATGTAAACTGGGCAATTGCAATTACCTGGTTTAATCACTAAGATTTTGATTTGGATAGTTTATAATTCAGCTTTCATTGATTTCTTAGGCTTGAGAACAATTTCAACCAAAATTTTCATAACCAGATCAGCCCTTTTGTTAACAAAGAATCTCAATTTTACCTAATGCTTAATATGCGGAATATGAAAATGTCTTTCAGTATAGTATTATTAAAAATAGTGTCACCTGGGCTTCCCTGGTGGCGCAGTGGTTGAGAGTCCGCCTGACGATGCAGGGGACACGGGTTCGTGCCCCGGTCCGGGAAGATCCCACATGCCGCAGAGCGGCTGGGCCCGTGAGCCATGGCCGCTGAGCCTGCGCGTCCGGAGCCTGTGCTCCGCAACGGGAGGGGCCACAACAGTGAGAGGCCCGCGTACCGCAAAAAAAAAAAAATAGTGTCACCTGTTTTCAAAATGGAACCTTATTTATAGACTCCCTTTAAACGGTACTCTACTGTTCTCTCAGGCACTCTACTCAGGCCCTAACGACCTGCAACATCATCTTCAATGGGTCAGATCTTCCCCAGGTGTTGGTGTCCTTGAAGATCAGCCTGCAGCTGCAGAGCTCTGTTGCCTTTCTGAGCATCTTTCTTCCCTAATGCTGGGTATAATGCTTGAGTTTCTCATTTAGCTAATTGGCATTTAGGTCTTATGAATTGAATTGTCCTCCCTCAGTCAGATAATTGAAGCAGTAGACTGTACTCAGCTCTTCTTCACTCAATCATCATCTCTACACTGAAAATTGCTTATAAAATAACTCTATCTTTTCTGTCAAGAATTGGAAATATGATCTGCCTTGCAATTATTTAGCCCTCTCCTCTGGTTAATTCTGCTATCCTTTTCCACTGGTGGCTTAGATGACTTTAGAGTTAATTATCAAAAAAGTGATGCTGATGTAGTTCTATATCTGGGGAGCCAAAGTTGTCAACCAAGCCTGGGCAGATGACATTTGGATGTTATTATTATTAGTTTAAGCCTCAGATATTAACATAAGGAATAAGAGCATGGATTGTATAGTTATAAACCTTAGGTTCCAAGTCCTAACTCTGTTCTTCAGACTTGATTTACCCTTTATAAATTAGGGATGATGATAGACTGTTTATAATAGTTAAATGAGATAAGTGTTTGGCAAGTGTACTATATAGTAAGTGCTCCATAAATATTAGCAATAATGGGCCATGTAGGTTTAAAACATATAAGTCAACATCAACACCGTATATTCCTATCCATGACATACAGTTTTAGTTAGTGCAATATCTGCTCATCTTTCACCTCCATGTTTTAAAACAGGAATCAGAAAACTTTTTCTATAAAGAACCATAGAGTAATTATTTTACATTTTGTGGGACATACTGTCTCTGTTGCAGTCACTCAGTTGTGTTGTTATAGTCAATCAATTGTGTTGTTATAAACAATATGTTCCAATGAAACTTTATTTACAAAAAGAGTCAGTATGTTGGATTTAGCCAGCAAGCTAAGCTGTATGTAATTTGTGGGTCGCTATGACTGAATGTTTGTGTCCCCCAGAAATTCAAATGTTAAAGCTTAATCCCCAATGTGATGGTATTTGCAAGTACGGCCTTTGGGTGATGAAAGTGGAGCTCTCATAAATTGGATTACTGCCTTCACAAAAGAGATACCATACAAAACCAAAAACACAGCCCATGATACAAATAACTGATAAGCTAGACTTCATTAAAGTTAAAAATGTCGGTGCCACGGAGCGGCTAGGCCCGTGAGGCATGACCACTGAGCCTGCGCGTCTGGAGCCTGTGCTCCACAACAGGAGAGGCCACAACAGTGAGAGGCCCGCGTACCAAAAAAAAAAAAAAAAAAAAAAAAAATTAAAAATATCGCTTCCCTGGTGGCTCAGTGGTTGAGAATCTGCCTGCCAATGCAAGGGACACGAGTTCCAGCCCTGGTCTGGGAAGATCCCACATGCCGTGGAGCAACTAGGCCCGTGAGCCACAACTACTGAGCCTGCGCGTCTGGAGCTTGTGCTCCGCAACAAGAGAGGCCACAACAGTGAGAGGCCCGCTCATCGCAATGAAGAGTGGACCCCACTCGCTGCAACTAGAGAAAGCCCTCGCACAGAAACGAAGACCCAACACAGCCAAAAATAAATTAATTAATTTAAAAAATAAATTTAAAATGTCTGCTTTATAAAAGACAATGTCACGAGAATCAAAACACAAGTCACAAGTTGGGAGAAAATATTTGCAAAAGAAAATCCTAATAAAGGACTGCTATTGGAAATATATAAAGAACTCTTAAAATTCAATAATAAAAAGAAAACAAACAACCCAACTAAAAAATAGGCCAAACACCTGCACAGACATTTCACCAAAGAAGATATACAGATGGCAAATAAGCGTAGGAAAAGATGTCCCACATATACTATAAAGAAAATACAAGTTAAAACAGCAATGAAATATCACTATACACCTATTAGAATGTCCAATATCTGGAATATTGACACCACCAAATGCTGGATGTAGAGCAACAGGAACTCTCATACATTGTTGATGGGAATGCAAAACGGTACAACCACTTTGGAAAACAGTTTGGCGCTTTCTTACAAAACTAAAACTACTCTTAACCATATGATCCAGCTAATTGTTTGGTATTTACCAAAGGAGATGAAAACTTATGTCTACAGAAAAACCTGCTTATGGATGTTTATAGCATCTTTATTCATAATTGCCAAAACTTAGAAGCAACCAAGATGTTCCTCTCTAGGAGAATAAATAAATAAACTGTAATATATCAAACAATGAAATATTATTCAGTGCTAAAAAGAAATGCGCTATCAAGTCATGAAAAGACATGGAGGAATCTTAAATACATATTACTATGTGAAGAAGCCAATCTGGAAAGGCTACATAGTATGATTTCAACTACAAGAAATGCTGGAAAAGGCAAAACTATGGAGATAGTGATTGCCAAGGTTGGAGGGAGGGTGGATGAATGAATTCAGAGAACACAGAGAATTTTCAGAGCAGTGGAATACATTGGTATTACATTGATAACTATATATCATTATGTATTTGTCTAGTTCCATAGAATGTACAACACCAAGACTGAACCCTAAGGTAAACTATGGAGTTTGCGTGGTTATGATGTCAATGTAGGTTTATGCTTGGTAACAAATGTACCACTCTGGCAGATGATGAGGTATATGGGTAAATATCTCTGTATCTTCCTTTCAGTTTTTCTGTGAAACTAATAGTGCTCTAAAAAAAATAATTCTTAAAAAAAGAGACCCCAGAGAGCTCTTTCACTCTCTTTCCTGCCATGTAGGGACATAGCAAAAAGACAACAGTCATGAACCACTGGCTCTCAACTAGATACAGAATCTGCCTGTGCCTTGATCTGGGACTCCCTACCCTCCCAAACTATAAGAAATAAATGTTTATTGTTTAAGGAACCCAGTCTATGGTATTTTTATTATAGCAACCGGGGTGGACTAAGACACTGACCCTCTTCTAAATCTTTGGAAGATTTTCACAAAAGTCTCCAATACACATATCTCCAAAATAATGTTCCTAGATCCAACTAGTAAAATGACAAATGCCTGTCTACGATAAAGTTTTATTAGAGAAATGAGAACATGTAATATATTTTTTCAAAAGATAAGATTAAGTTAAAGAGATTTAATTTATTCTGACTGTCCTTTTTTGAGTTAAAACATTTAAATAAATTTGTTTAATCACATAAAAAGATGACTCTATCTACCAACACCACCACTGTTGGCCAAACAACAGAAGTTGCATGGACAACAGAAGTAGTGCACAATTATTTTAATTTCTGAAAGAAAAAAACACTTCATTATTAGATTGCAGAATTACATTACTAAATTTTCTAGGAATTTTAAGGATTTTCAGTACAACCCTTAACCTATGTATGGATTGCTACTCTAGCATACCTCATATATTCCAAATAAGTGAGATGTCCTCTTTGAACACTTCTAATCTCACTACCTCAATGAAAGCTTGGTTTATTTTTCCAGCTATTAATAGAGAACACTCTCTTTTACATAAAAATAACTTCTAGAATATAGATGGCTTTTTGTCCACCCTCCAGGATCACACATAAACAATGAAAGTCTTGTCCATATAATATCCTTTTGGTATTTGAAAACTGTTCTTATCCACAAAATAAAATAGAAAAAAACAAAACAAAAAACCCCCTGCCTTCCACTTACTAAGATAAATTTTTTCCCAGTTCCTTTTTTTCTTTCAATCTCCAACACCTATTTCTTATCCTCACTCTTAGCTGATGATTTTCCTGTGTAATTTTATTGATAAAATACAAGGAATCATAAAAGAAATATCATAGGCTCTGATCATAACATATACATACTTATCAGCATTTGTATCTCTATAATCATTAAACTGAAAATTTTAACATCTCATTAAAGATGATAAATTAAGATTACTATTAAAGAAGAAATATATAATGTTCATGGATAGATGAGTTAATCTTGAAAACATGCCAATTCTCCCTATTTAATCCACAAATTCCTGTGGTTTCGTTGCTGTTGTTTTTGTTTGAAGAACTTTTCAAAACTTTCACATATACTTACATGACCAAATAAAAGTCAAAAAGGAACTAAGTCATCTTGAAAAAAATACAGCGTGTAATTGTCATACTATAGTCAGGAGTGCTATAAAGCCATTTTGATAAAAAGTATGGCTAAAGTACAAGGACAGACAATTATACTTTTATGAAAGAGCATCATCTGCTCAGAATAAAGTATCACCCCAGAGATCAACAGAGAAATAATAAATTGTTACATGATGCCAGGGAAGCTGTCTCAACATATAGAAAAAATTATTGTTGGGTACCTCACCTTATGCTATGTACAAAGGTCGTGATGGATTAAATGCCTTAATATGACATATAAAAATGTGACGCTTAAAAGGTATAGATAAGTATATTTACGACCTAAGAACAACAGCAACAACAAAAACTATAAGGTAAGAAATTAATAGTTTAGCCATATCAAAATTAAGGACTTCTGTTCAACAAAAGAAAATTTAAGCAAAATTTAAATACACATGACAGACTGGGAGGATTATTTAAAATGTCTATGATAAACAAGGAATTTTCAACAAAAGAAATGGAGCAAAGCAAAATTAATGGAGACTGGGAAAAATTGGAATCAATATCAATAATATACAAAGAATATCATTAAATCATCAATTAAAAGCACTAAAATTTAAAAGAGAGAATTAGTCAAATGTATCAAAAGAAAATCCTCAAAATAGGAAACCTGAATAATTAATGTTATGTATAAATAGATGCTAAAATTCACCCATAATCAGATAAATTCAAATAAAATAAATGAGATACCATCTTATATCTGTGAAACTGGCAAAAATTACAAAGTTGTTTAATGTGAAGTTTTGGCAAGGATGTTTGGGAATGGATATTTTTAAGTATTGACATTTACATAAATTTAAAACGCCCAAATAATTCTATAAACTTTATAAGGATATATTCACATTCATGAATCTTTAGTAAACACATTAGAATGAGTAGGATAAGGCAGGAGAGGGAAAGGGGATGAGAATAAAGGGTATAAAATAAAAGTAAAATAAAGGAGGCTTCGTGTGGACCAATGATAGTATGCTGTGAACTGAAGAACAATATTATCTCAGTGTTGTGTACTGGGGTTTTAAAAATTAAATAAATAGCAGAATGGAATTGAAGTACATTTAAATTAAACTTTAAATATTCCAAGAATACTCAATTATAAAATGGGAAATTAAGTTTTTAAAAATAAAGCATGTGCCAACAATTTGCAGGAAAATAAGTCTGAACTATTCTTAACCAGTAAGAAACAGATTTATTTTGAATTCTAGAAAAACATTTTATAGGACAAATGTATTCCATTAAAACCTAATAACAAGAGTAGTTTGAGATAAAAAGAACACTACTTTAAATATATTTTAGTTTCTGAATTGACTCAGTCACCTGTGAGCCCAACCTTAGTCATTTGAAAGTAAATATTGCTAATAGAGTACTTGCAAGAGATATTGTGGTACATCCAAACTCAGATGAATCCTTAATTTCAAGCAGTGAATGATTTTAGAGACCAGGGAGGGGATGGAACAGAGAATTAATGAAGAAGCTGGGCATGGGGAGATATGAAAATATTTGAGTTGACTAAAAGGGGCAAATGAACAAGAAGGTTGGCTTCTAGGATTCAAGATTTATAATAATTAAGAAAAAATGATGTCTATGAGGCAAGAAACAGTGCACTAAAAATAGTTTTACCTTGGCTTACAGAGTTGAAGTTCAAACCGAGGAAAACAGGAACACAACAAGGAAACTGCTGTACCATGATTGCTGTTGGTCACGTATTTGCCTGAAATTTAGCATAGTACCTTTGTGGCAGGCTTTACAAAAATATTTAGTTAATGAATACAGAAAGTAATTAAATTCATTGTTTAGGACTACAGGAGTAAAGAGTTAAAGCTTACCTGGAGGAAGTAGTGGAATTTCTAACAGAAGATAGCAAACCTGAGCAGACTGCTTCAGTAAATCTGAAATACTCTTTTGTCCAAGATTATCTGGTTATACCTGAAAGCTATTAAGATATACTAAATATCTTATAATTTATATTTTTTATGCAAAGAAGTGCCGATTATCTTTAACTGCTCATTATCTAAATCCTGAAATGACGACCATATGGGAAAAAAAATTTTCCTGTTAATTCTCCTGGGAAGTTAACTTCCAAATTCACAGATAAATCAATTTTCTCTGTTCTACCAATTCTGTCACAACATGCACACAATATCACTTTACCTGAAATGTAAATATCTATCTCTCTATATATTTACATATACTTATGTATTTGTGTATTTCCTAAATTTCCAAAATGAGATACATGGATATTTTCTGCAGTTCCATTCCCCTTTTTTTTTTTTTTTTGTGGTACGCGGGGCTCTCACTGTTGTGGCCTCTCCCATTGTGGAGCACAGGCTCTGGACGCGCAGGCTCAGTGGTCATGGCTCACGGGCCTAGCTGCTCCGCGGCATGTGGGTTCTTCCCGGACCGGGGCACGAACCGTTGTCCCCTGCATCGGCAGGCGGACTCTCAACCACTGCGCCACCAGGGAAGCCCTCCATTCCTCTTTTAATTGTATGACAGATTCCCTCTCTAAACTGCCTTTGAATCTGCCTGGGTGTTAGCCATTAAAAATGGAATATCGGTTGTCTCGATTATGTAAAAAGCTTATCTGATTCTAAGGGTCACTAAAGTTTCCAACCCTCTTCTGAAATAAAGGATATAGCTAGTGTAAATGATTTGGCTGCATTACTGGCTTTCAAATGACAATTAAATTGAGTGTAGGAGGGAGGCTATCTTCCTTAAGACTATTTCCTCTAGTGAGTAGTAAAATACATCAGCTTTTTAACATATAAAAGGGCAACTGACTTAGTGACAAATAGACACGCTTGAAGAGAGCTATTCTGATGTCAGGCATATAAACCTCATTTATTAAAAAAAAAAAAAATTGAAGTATTTTCTCTATAGATATTTACCAGAAGGGTTCAGACATCTTAGATAGGCAGATCAGTCAGTCAATGTTCTTCCATTAAATCCAGCTCAGTATCGTGCATAGAATCAATATTAAAACACATATAAATATGTGTTGAAATCACTTACTGTCATTACTGAGTGAAAACAGAGGCCTGGGGAAAATTTCTTTCATTGTCTTTATGTAATAATAGAAATCATTTTAATACAAGAGGTGGGATGAATTGATTTCTCACTTTTACAATGTTATTTTTAATTCTTTTCCATTCACATCCCACCCTTCACCCTGAATTTTTACATTAAAGTGTTATTAAGAAAATCTAGGTTACAAAGTTTTAGGGAAAAAATAGAGAGAGTTGGGGAAATTAAAACTACTTCCTAGCATTCAAGTCCTTTCAAATACAATTTTATGGGAAGCAATAAGTCTGCCAATATCTTACTTATATCCATCTAAGACTTCTGATTTTAGAAATGCTTTCATGTTGATTATTTCATCTTATTGAAAAAATCCAGGTGGGCAAATTTAACTTTAGTATTCTGATATAAGAAGATTAAATTCTAAAGAGGTTAAGCAGCTTACTCAGTGAGTGAGGCACAATAGCAGAGCTTTGAGAGAAAACAGTTCTTTTGACTCCCAGTCCAGTGCTCTTTCTATTTTTCTTACCTCACCTTACAGAATTTCCAACAGTATATAATTAACTTTTTAAGGAGAGTGCTTGTCTCCAATGTTAGTGTTAAAGTTTCTTGATAATTGTTTATGTTGGTTTACAGTATAGTTCCCTATGGGCAAATGTGAAGCTCATTCTTGATGAAAAACGCAAGTAGGTCAGCACTAAATCATTGAGGAAATATATGTATCAGTACTCTTACTCTTTATTTTTGCGGTACGCGGGCCTCTCACTGTCGTGGCCTCTTCCCGTTGCAGAGCACAGGCTACGGACACGCAGGCTCAGCGGCCATGGCTCACGGGCCCAGCCGCTCCGCGGCACGTGGGATCTTCCCAGACCGGGGCACAAACCCGTGTCCCCTGTATCGGCAGGCAGACTCTCAACCACTGCACCACCAGGGAAGCCCTACTCTTACTCTTCTAATTAAAAGTTAGACTGCTACCTCTTGGTATATTTTAAAAAAACTGTCAGTCTCCATATAAAGGGAGAAATGTGATATATTGAGACCTTATCAATGATGTATGATATCTATATCCTGGAAAAAAGAGATAGAAAGTTCAAAGGCTATGCCCTTTGATTTTGTGTGTTTATTTATTTGAGTGGGTTTACTAGTTTTTAGTTGGTTTATCCCAATGAAATGACTTTCCTGCTTTTATAAAATTTTATTATCATTTTCAGAAAATAATACCCAGGGACTATTTGGTTCGTACATGATGGTATAATTTAAAACAAATGAATACAATTTCACTTTGGTATGAAAAATGGACAGTGTCTCTGAAGCTCTAACACATGGAGGGACTGAGTTCTATAAAGGACTATAATATGCTTCTTATGATTCACAAAAGAGGAGGAAAAAAAATGCAGAGACTGATCAAAGAAAATTATTTGAAGAAAAATAGAACCAAATATTGCACAAGGAGAACAGAGCCAAACTAGAAAGAAGGCTCACCAGAAATATTATAACAAGCTCATACTACTATTGTTTTTCTGAAAACCAATAACATTTTAACTTAAAAGGATGCTTTTACTATGTGCTATCAAAATACACTTATATGACCAATAAGTAACCAAAAACCTTGTTTATAATAACAACATCTGGAATGAAGTACTCTGATGCAATTTGGATGGGCATATTTAATTAAGAAAATAGTTCTCTTGCTAATCACTGTTACGGCAATATCAAAATTATTCACTGAATCCCATTTGGCTAATTTCACCTTGAACAAAATACTGAATATGATATTATCTCAAGGAAAAAATACTCATAATTTATATGGCAAATTATATAGCAATGATATCTCAACTTAGTATTTCATTTAACTTTTCTAAACCTCAGTTTGTCTATGAGTAAAATAGACATGATAACATCTTTTTTTGCACTGTTACCAGAACATATAATATAGCATGCCTAAAGCATTTAGCAAAGTATCTGGCATGATGTATATACAAGGAATAAATAGATGAAAGAAGGAAAGAGTAACTATTTATACTTTCAAGCTCTTGTCTCTGACACCTTATCTTTGCTACCTGGGGCCTTAAACTTTCTTCCATATTTCCTGTCCCTAGATGAGGCTGGCATCAACCTCTTGATGCGGTTACTCTGTTTTTTCTTGGGAAGAAACTTTCTGCCTCAGATCTAGCTCCATTTCATAGAATCTGATCAGATAATTCCAACCTCACTTTTGTTCACTTTCTGAAGAGCAAATCCTGTTCAAAATTTAGAAAAGACAACTGGTTGTGTTGGCAAATTTTCTCCTCCAGCATTTAAATGCTGTGTCTCTTTATTAAGTTAGACCACTGTAAGGTAACACACTATATGACTCTCCTTCCAAATAGTTGCTTACCTTTAACAGTCACCAAAGATTAATATAGAAACAGTCATTAGAGCCCTGTTGATTGTTTAGTGTCCTATATTGACAGACACTACTGACATATGTAAAAGTTACTCTCAAACCTCACAAAAAAATCAGTCTCACCTGACAAAATGTTTTGCTCCCATCTTTTGGACAACAAGCTTTGTATGAGCCATTGTGTTACTCTCTTTGCCCCGTGTGCTAATAAGCTCAGATTTTAGTTTTTTACCAAGCTGATATTTGTCTTCTCAGAAAGCATATCTATTACTTGATTTCTGTCTTTCATATTTCGTTAAGATGCTTTGGTTTGACTGTACCTCAAAGTTTTCTTTAGTCAGATCATGATTCTGTGTACTTGTAACATGTATGTGAATTTCACGTATCTGCATTTTAGGACAATGTAATGAGACAGAATTTGTATGCCCTATCTATGGAACTTAGCTTGTAACTAGATTCACAGAATTAAAGGAGTTTGGAGCAGGAAATACCTTAGAGAGTTTCTTATACCTCCATTTTAGGGATGAGAAAGTTGTGTTCTTAAGAAGTTAAGGGGCTTGCCCAAGATCCCATAGTAAGGTGACAGGGCTTAAATTTATGACTTTTTCTTTTTTCATTAACCATACTATCTTGCTCTAAAAAAGATATCAAATCAGAATATAGTACAATGTTTAGTGTAAATCTGCCATTCTTTGTTGTTTTCATTTTCTCATTCAACCACATCCTCCAACACAGAGTAATATCCAATGTGATTGAGAAATTCAGTGAGTTTTATCTCCACTTCAGTAAGATATGAACTCTTAGCAAAGGTCAGTAATGAGCATCCCAAGATCTGTTATTTTAATCTGCCATTTCAAATTTATTTACCCAGTTTATTTATTTCACCTCTAAAGGATAGAAATAGTACTTATTATAGCTTAAATTGCAGTATACTTTGAACACATCAAGAAATGTATTTGACTCCTGGAACAGTGAGTGATCAACATTTAACACAATGAATCCCCATTTAGGGCAGAAGAGGCTCTGCTGAGGATGTCTCTGAAGATCAATACTATTAAATCACACATTTTCCCATTGTTTGGATTCCCAAATCCCAGACAGAGGCCTTACTGATTTTACTTGACAACACTTTCCCCCTACTGTTTACTTCTTGTGCTTTCTCTACCCATTGGATGTTGATCAAACAGCAACTTTTATCTTACTATGCGGGAGCTATTCAGCCTAGAGATGCTTCTATGGCTGTTATTCAGTGAAGTCCCACAGGCCTCCTGGGAAAATGTGGCAGCTCCCAACTCTCTTTCCAAGAAAAAAATCTAGACTCACTCAAAAGTGGCCACATACATTGGCTCAGAACTGCATTCTTCCTGGATAAAAGTGCAGAGACACAATTTTTTTCCTATTAATAGAACAATGCAGTCAGAGATGTAGTCCTTTCAAATTCCGTAATAAAAATCATCTTGGCATAGATGTGGAGAAAATTGTCTGAAAGTAACATATAAGACATGATAATGTGAAATTTTAAACTCAAAGAATTTGAAGGGAATTTAGTGGTCAACTGGTTCACTGGTTGACTGAAACTTGACAAAATAAAAGAAAAAATGCATACATTTGAAGAATTAGTTGAAGAAGAAATGGAGAAATAGACCTCTATTGGAATTATATAATACCTAGGAAGCTAACCATGCAATGAAATATTGAAATGAAATGAAATATTGGCCTAAATACTAACCATGAAATGAAATATTGGCCTTCTAAAGATGCAGCATCAGCCGTCTATATTCAGTGTAATATTGAGAAAAAAATCTGTACTAAAAATAGGAGATGGAATCATTTTATAATCTACAGCAGTGGTCAGTAAACTTTTCCTGTAAATGGCCAGATAGTAAATATTTTCAGATGCAGACCCTTAGATGCAGACCTAAGGGTCTCTGTTGCAACAACTCAACTCTGCTGTTGCAGCATGAAAGAAGCCATAGATGATATGGCTATGTTTCAATAAAAATTCATTTGCAGAAACAGGCAGCAGAAAAAATTTGCCCCACAGGCTGTAGTGTGTGGACTCTTAATCTACAGAAAATATATTTTAGGTTTGCTGACAAGATAGATAGACAAACAGATAAGAGTATCTAATGTAAGATTATCAACTATCCATTTTTACACAAGACAGTCTTTTATACTAAAAGTTTGTCTTGTCTTCTTTATCAATATTAACATCTCATTTTTTAATGAAATACTGGTGACATCAAATGTGTGTATATATCATATATGTATACATTATATATATCAAATATATATCATATATAAACATTAAATAATTTTATCACTTAGAATCACCATTACTTCATTAAAAATGTGTGTTTATATATATATTAAGCAAAATTTTATTTTAATGTATATAAAATATATAGTTTATATATGTGTGTATATATATATATATATATATATATACACACATATTAAAACAAAATTATGCCATTTGGTCTCACTTTTATTACATAAAAATGAGCAGGACATACATTTAGAATAAAAGAAAAAGTGCTATGTAAAAGTAAATAGTTAAAAAAATGTGTGTGTATATATATATATATATATATGTGAATATATATATATTCTATTAGTTCTGTTTCTCTGGAGAACCCTGACTAATACACTGCCCTTTAAATAAAATACTATGATAACAATTGTTAGTGAATCCTTTCACTTTCATAAATGCCAGAGTTCACTTAGGCAGCATTCCTGATAAGAAATTATGCAGTCTTTATTACTATTCCAGTAATAGGGAGTTTATTACCTAATAGTGTTTCAATTCAATTTTACGATAGTTCTCATTGGTGGAAATTGTTCCAGAAAACCTTGGCCATTTTGAGATGAACATCTTTCTAAAATAATAAGCCCAATAGCCAGAAATCCTAATTCTACTATTAGCACCTCCTTGTAACCAGTACTTCACATCCTATACCCTCCTTTTAGTGATGGTTAATAGCTTGGACTTTAAAATCTATCAAAATTTAGTGTGAATTCTAACTCTGAAACATACTAGCTGTGTTCTTGGGAAAATTACTGAATGCTGAGTTCCAGTTTCTCTAGCACAAAAAATACAAATCACACTACCTACAATATAGGGAATCTTTTTGAGGTTTAATTAAGTAAATGAATATAAGTTGCCTGGTAGATAATAAGTGCTCACAAAGGACATTTTTGGTATCATTATTTTTGCCAGTGGTAAAAGAAGAAGAAATCAAATCATTATCTGAAGTCATCAGAAGTATATTTCAGGTTTTATCATTCATTCAAAAATATTTTTAGGCACCTACCATATGTCAAGCACATTGAAGAATCAGATAGAAGTGGATTCAGCTCTTGTGGATTTTATTATACCCTAGCAGAGATAAAAGATGGTGTTGTTTGTATCAACATGAATCTTCAAAAGTGAGCCAAGTCAGTGGGTTTGCTCATCTCAGGAGGAGCATGTCTGAATGAACATGTCTTTTGCCCATGTCTGAATCCTTCCAAAATGATAATACACATCCCTATCAGCAATCACAGAGCTACATATAGTCCTTTCAACATTCACGATTGGAAATCACTGATTCCAATACTGTCTTCAGCCTGTGGATTGTTCACAAGATTCCTCCTCTGATTCTCTAGTGATTGTATAGATACACTTATTTGTATTCTGAGGATGGGCTGCTCCTATATCTTTAGTAGGTCAATATCACCTTTCCTGAGCAGATTTCAAATTTGTGAATGTTTGAGAGATGTAAATGAATGAATAATTTTAAAATAATGAAATTGAAAGGTAGTGTATAAGAATACTGATGTTGAAAGATAATCTGAATCACATATCTTAATCTAGGCATGTTTGATGTTTAGTCTAGACATCATGATTAAAGATGATTATGTCAGGGTCTTAACGAGCTTAACATGTGTCCTTCTTCTCTTTAGTGGGGTTTGGAAAAATCACATTCTATTCAAACCCCTTACATTTGATTACCCCATCATCTCACCATCTTTAGGCAGAAATCCCAGAGAGGATACATTTGCGTATTGAAGGCAAGTAAAGGTTGACATCCAATTCCATTACCAAACTACCTGAGTTGGAATTTTCACTCCACCTCAACCGTTTTAGATTACAGTCTTAGAATATGCATGGACTTTATGTACCACAGAAGCAGCATTTGAGAGATTCAACACAAATTTAACAATTTAACAATTGCACCAAACGTATCATATAAAAGTTTCACTTTTGTATTATAGGCTCACATTATTTGAGTATTTGTCTTATTCAGAGTGAGCTAGTCTACCTATTACTATACAAATCAGATTCAACAAGTATGTAGACAAAAACACTTTTTTTCTATCTGGAAACTACATCAAATCACTTTCTTCCTTCTTCTTGATCAAACTCTGTGGATCCAACATATGCTCTGCAACATTTCAGAATTTTGATAGGAGCGGTTGGCAATATGTGATGGCGGCAGAGCAAGAGAACACCTGGGAAGAGAAAGGCTGACTTTTTTGAAGACTGCACCTCCTGTTACAGGCCACAAGGGAAAAGAAAAGGATGGTGATTCCTTTGAGCAATAAACTTCCAGGTGATATTTCCAGGCTGATGCCAATCAGGGTAGCAGACGCCTGGGGTGATGAATTGAGCATAAAGCACACACAATTTCGGGCAAAGCAACAGAACAGAACTAAGAGACATAGCATGCTATAAAAAGAGGAGAATAGAAGCTTTCCTGAAAGAGCTGGAACTGAGGAGCTTTGTGTTCTTGTAAGTGACAGGAATGTTCCAGTGAGAGAGCCGAGGAGACAGAGCTTGGGAGCAGCATACAATGCACACCTGAGAGTTTTCAGCTCTTTATGCACTCTGCACTGGTCCATCAGAAGCCTCTATATCATGGGTTTAAGAACAAAACATAAAAGAGAAGAGGATATCACTTTTATAGCTGGTACTATTTGTTTTATGATTCATTGGGGCTTAAATGTTCTGCAGTTACTACTTCTTATGGTACTTTTAAAATTAACTTTTTTGTAAAAAAAAGAAAAATCCTCCTGTAAGTTGGAAGAGACAGCACGAATGAACAAAATCAGCCATGCACTGATAATTGCTGAAGCCATATGATATACAGGATAGGTTCTTTGGGTTTGTTATCCTATCCTCTTTTAGAAAAAAAGCATCCCTCCCCTGAACCTTACACAACAGTCCAGCAAACATCCCCTTTCTCTTCTCCCCATCACCACAAAATTCCTTGAAAGAGACAAGCTTTCTCCACTTGTTCACCAACACCCACCTGCGTTCCCTGTTTAACCCACCCAGTCTGGCTCCTGTTCCCATAATGTCACTGAAATGGCTTTTATCACAGTCAAACATGATCTCCATATTACCAACACAATAGCTACTTTTCTACCTCTTGCTACATTTCAATTCATTAAATCTCTTTCTAATTACTAAAACAATTTCCTCTCTGAGTTTTATTCTCCTAGGTCTTCATCTCTCACACTAGCAACTCTTTCTAAGTTTCTTTGCTCTCTTGTTGTCCAAATCCTCAGACATTGGTCATGGACCTTCTTCTGTCTACTTTGCCTCCTTAGGATAAACTTATACTCATGACTTCAAATCTCATTCTTGTCCTGGCCTCGTCCTTGAGATCAGGCCTCATATATTTAATAATTCACTGACATTTCCATTTGAATGTCTAATATGTCTTATAATTTAACATGGCCAAAATAGAAATCTTGATTTTTCTCCAAATATTGATATATTTGTCTCCTGGTTTTGAGACAGGAAGGAAAGGAGCATGAAGCAACTGCCAGATAAACAAAGAAGGGGTGCAGCTGTTAGGATGTGATAAAAACTGGCTAGAACCAGCTGAAACCAAGGTGGTTTCTTGAATGGTCTGGTCACTGACCTTTAGCTCATTATACCTTCATTACGTACTAAAAATCACTACCCCTTACACCATGTCAGTTCCAAAGAGGATCATAAAAGGCCAAAAAGAGGACAGTGGCCTATTCCCTGGAAATCCCCAAACTTCCCCAAAATAGCAAAAATATTCCTCCCACTCGTTAGCATATGAAACTACTCAGCCTATAAAAACCAACAACCCCATGCCCCGGGACCTCTCTCACTTTCTGAGAAGGTCCACATTCTGCCTATGGAGTCTGTATCTCTCTGAATAAACTCACTTTCTCCTTTCTTTGGCTTGCTCTTGAATTCTTTCCTGCATGAAGACAAATACCCTCACTTGGTGGCCCTCCCAGGGACTTATGCAGGTCCCAGGATGTGACTTTTCCTTCTCCTGTAACAGTTTGTCTCATTTCAGTCAACAACAAGCCCATTCTTGAAGCTGAAGCCAGAAGACTAAAGGCATTCCCCATCTCCCATCTCTCAGTCTTTAGGTTTTACCTGTATAATCTGGGATTCACCTACTTCTCTTCATCTCCATGGCCATCACCCTTGTTAAGGTCAGCATGGTCTCTCATCTCATATACAACAGTGGTTTCCTAAATTGTCTCCCTGCTATGCTATACTTCAGGCTCCCAGCAACTCATTCTCTAAACAGCACCAAAAGCATCTTCTAAACATTAAAATCAAATCGTTTCACTCTTGTGATCAAAAATTTCCCATGGGTTTCTTTTTCATTCAGGGAAAAAACAGTCTAATCTCACCATGGCCTACAATCCCTAGTTGATCTGATCACCTGACTCAGCTAATCTTCTCCAACCTCACATTAAGCCCTCTTTCTCTTCCCCTTTTCTCAGCTTGTTCCAGGCCCACAAATTTCAGTTTCACAACACACCCAATTCTTTCCTGCCTTCAAGCCTTTACAAATGCTGTTGTCTCCACTTAGAATGCACAACACTGCTTCACACAGCAGCCTCCCTTCCTTTAACTTCAAGGCTTGGTTAAAAGATAACTTCTCAAAGATGCCTTATTATTGTATTCATAGTATTTTAGTTAATGTGTAATTGTTTCCCTCTTCACCTGTATCTATTCCAAGACTGTAAACTCCTTGAAGGTAGTAGCTGTATTTTTTCTTTCGTCTTTATACTCAATGTTCAGCAAACTGTCTGACACATAAGTGCTCAATAGGTGAATTTTGAAGAAAATAGATGTAAAATAATTTATAACATAACCTTTAAATAAGGAGTTAGGAATTTTTTACTTTAGAAGTCTAGTTTTGCAAAACATGTAAGACAGACCGCATGCTTCTGTCAATGTATTTGTACTATGATGAAACTAAGAGTCTCTCTGTTTTTTAACACATGAGAGATATCCAAGAAAAATTTATCCTAGTAATAAGACTTATTGATCACTACAGACAGCCCAATCTAGCAGAAATAGTCAGGAGCTGGCTAAGAAGAGCTGTTAGTTTTCTCATTTGTTACCTGTTAATCACTTTTCGGTCAGCTACTGTCTGTGTTTATATATGTTTGAAAAATTTTAAAGTGCCAACTAAGACTTTATTTGGAAGGTAAACATTCCTTTATACTTATTACATTTTAAGAAATCAATCTGTAGATTTACTGTATACCTTAGGTTTATATATTAAATGAATAACAATACTTATGTGACTTTCCACAAAATCAATTAAATGTTTCCAAAAAACCATCCAGCTTCTACTGGATCAAACACAGGGTTGAGAAACCATTTTCTCTTTACAGATGTGTGTTCAAAATCTGTAATTATTCCTTGTCATCTCACAAAAGGAAATAGAATATACTTCCATGAAATACTTGGTTATAATCAACTCTACTGAGAGTCTTGCTTTGAGAGTTCTCTCCTTCTTTTTAGCTGCTTCTTTGTCCTGTAATTGAATTGAATTTTCTCCTCGCCCCATTCCTTCTAGACAGCTTCTCATTTGAGGGCTTTGAAGATGTATTACACTAATATATCGTCAGAATGACAATGCTATGGTGATGCATGGGTATAATACATCTTCAGAGCTTCAGCACTGTCCAGAAACAATACAGCTGGATTAAATTCAAACCTAATGTAAAAGGAAGTATTAAGAAAAAAGAAAAACTGGCTAACAAGGAAGGTGGAAAAAGAAAAACCCTAAATAATTATTTTAATGAATTCCATACTCCTGTATATTTTGACGGAAAGTTTTCAAGATTTTAGTACAGCCTATTATTAATTTGTAAATTTATGCAAGAGTATGCTCTATAAATGTCTTAGTATTATAATGAAACATAGCCTCAGATAAAAAATATACAATAAATCTAGTTTTTTAAGTCTCAGACTCTCAGGCAAAGTTTACAAAGTTTATATGCAGTAAGTGTTGCATTTTGCCTTTTTTGTAAGTCTGGAAAATTAGTTCCTCAACATTTCATGAGACATTTACATTATGCGTTACACTAGGAGACATTTCATAAATGCTGAACCTCTTCCCTTAGGACAAAATTCCCTTTAAAGCATTTTCAAATAGGGTGAACGTACTGCTTCTGATAGAAAATATTCCATAAAGTTTTGGAAACATTAATAGGCTGAAATTGGGTTGCAGAGTAAACTAGGATTAGAGAATTTATAGATGATGATGATAATAATAATAAAAACAGAAATACAGGGCACCATTATTCATGGTCTCCTGGTCACAGTACCCTTTTCCTCCTTTACCTTGGCTTTGGTAGGTCAGTAATCACACAGAAGTCTCAGAGAGACTTGCTCTTTTACTGTGAAGGCAACCCCTTAGGAATCTACAGCCATGTGAATGACTCTTTTGTTCTTTATTTTTATAGATTTTTTTTCTACAGCACAGAATGTGACTCAAGAAAACAAATATACCCCTCCTCCAATACACTGCGTTTCTTGTCTTCCTTTCGTGTCACGCACTATTTATTAGAATCTGAATAATTCAAACTTTTGTTTCTCAACGTCATTCTGGTAGTTTCTCAGTAAACAATCCCTCTTCTACTTTATATGTAGAAAAAACTAAATACAAAATAACGTCTCACTAGTTTAGGTATGCAATCATTACAATGCATTTATCTGATTTTTATCACAGTATTTTCATTTCCATCTTTTATTATCTGTCCTCAAGCAACTTTTATGTAAAGATGAATGGTAAAATAAATTTTAATAGTAATAGCTAAGAATTTGGAGCTCTTAATTTTGCCTGAGTATTCTCTTAAACTCTTTATCTGTAATATCTCTTTTATGTAACACTCCTGTGGTATTATTATCAACATCATCATCATCACCATCATCTCTGTTTTGCAGATGAAGAAACTGAGGCACAGAGAGCTTAAAAAGTTTGCCCAGGTTAACACACACAGTGAGTGGCAGAGTAAGTAGGGACTTAAAACCAAGTAGTCCAAGTACTAACCATGTCCTTTTAAGCACTCTGCTATATTGCCTTGTTTAATAGGAGTTTGATAATTATAAAAAAGCTATTAGCTTTTTCTATAACCTCTTTGAGGAATTATCTATTCACAAAGGTTATAAATGAAAATAATTATTAGTCAAATTAATTTTAAAACATTAATCAGTTAATATGTTTATTAATCATTAAAAGACTTTATAGTATTCTAAAATATTATGTCATTTAACAGATATTTATTGAGCACCTCCTATGTAGCCATATTTGCCTGAATCACAGATCTTAAAGAGAGAGCGCACAAAAAGTGAAAGGAATAAAAAGTGTTTACCATAGTTTTATTGATCTATTATCCAAGATTACTAAGATGATTCTAATTTTCCACTAATGATGATTATTCCCAATTATGGTCAAACTAATAAAATAATATAATTTTAAAACAAGCTGGAGTTTAATTAAAATTCAATAGTGATATATTAATTTTGAGTTAAGAAAAATGGATATAATGCTATTTTACACTAGAAGTCATTACTCCTTTATAATAATTTATTTCAAGCGAACAATATGTTCATCTATAATTGTCAAGGACATGTTAGGCCTTGATTAAAAAAAATCATTATTAACATACTTTTCCTTACATAATTTTAATAATAATCCAGGAAGAGCACTAAAATTCTAGTAGGCCTTGTTTGTATAAAAATGTAGTCTTGAGAATATGATCTTACATTTATGAGGAAGTAAAACCAAGTTGTATCTTCACTGACTGCCAGGGTTCAAATGATCATTAAAACCTGGGTTCAGAAAGAAAAAGAAAAAAAGGAAAAAAAAAAAAAAGAAAACCTGGGTTCAAATGAAAATTATGCTCCTTTCCTCATGAATGCGGAACATGAAGTTATAATACTATTTTTTTTTTAATTTATTATTTTATTTATTTATTTATTTTTAATTATTTATTTTTGGCTGCGTTGGGTCTTCATTGCTGTGCAAGGGCGTTCTCTAGTTGCAGCAAGTGGGGGCTCCTCTTCGTTTGGTGCACACGCTTCTTATTGCTGTGGCTTCTCTTGTTGCAGAGCTCAGGCTCTAGGTGCGCGGGCTTCAGTGGCTGTGGCTCAGGGGGTTAGTTGCTCCACGGTATGTGGGATCTTCCCGGACCTGGGCATGAACCTGTGTCCCCTGCATTGGCAGGCGGATTCTTAACCACTGCACCACCAGGGAAGCCCTATAATACTATTTCACATTAAACCATTTAACATATATTAACCTATGTTAGAACAGTGCCTGGGACATACTAAGTGCTCAATAAACAAGTATTAGTTAGGCTCATTTTATAATTTCACAGTACCTACTCTGCTCTTTCTGAACCTTTATAGGATCTACTTCAGTATTATTAATGCAATGTTTTGCCCGTGGAGTCTCACTTCTGAATGAAATAGCATGAAACTCACACGCAAAGTAAAAGCTTCATTTTCTGAGATGATAACCTTCAAAGGAGTCCTAACTTGCTTAGACATAACCATTCTTGTAATACCTTCCTGTAACACATGTAACATGACATTGAAATCACTTGGGGAAAAGACTAGAAAATCTAATTCCCAAAATATAAACAGTCTAATGCCAACAATTATCCCTAAATTCAGTCCACTAAGGGGAGACATAATCTAGTGTGGTATTATTATTTATTTTTTTCCTAATGCTCCTGCTCTCTCAGAAAATCAAGTTTCATTTAAAAAGAAAAAGATCTTTTATGAAATGCTTCGAAATGCTTGGTAGGTTCCTGTTTTCTGTTTTATATGGGTAAGCACTTTCCTCTGAGAATAATGGATTATTTTTTTATATTGATTCATCATATCATCGGGCTCATTGTTTAGCCTTATATTTGTCTTAAAATACTGAAATTTTTCTTGCTTTCTATATTCAAAGAGCAGGCATTAACAGTTCTGAATACAAACAATTCCGAATAGTCCACTAATGACTGGATAGAAATAGAAGGGCTTTGGATACAGACAAATGAAAGTTAAAATTATAAAGAAAACTCTCAGAGCAAAGAGGCAATTTTAACTGTATATATAAATTATTGGTGTATAATCTTATGGTAAAAGTTTAACTTGCCATCATTATGTAGATTCATTCATTATATAATTATCCATTACGCAAAGCCATTATGAAAATTCACAAAAGCTCCACAAAGAGTGCAACTCAACTATACAAGGGAGGTAGAACCATAGCTTGTAATCTGAAGGTCTGGTATTGTTGAAATGTCATCAGCATAAATTGCTGGTTTTACTCCAGTTTCTTCTTCCTAACATTAAAGAGCAAAGTGCAGTGTCAGGCTTGCAAACCTGAAAAAAGACTCTTAAAGAACTATAGTGTTTGGGGGACATGTTGCCAGCTTGCAAGGAGCACACACACAGCCTCTTCATCATATCACCCTTGGTATTGGCCCAGCACTCAAGCATTTCAAAGAAGACTTTCTTTCCTGAAAGGGGAATGACAATGGAATAAAGAGCACTAATAGAAAGTAATATTTTCTAGTTAGTACCTGTGATGACTAAAACTATTTTCAGAATTATTTTAAACAATAGATTTCAGTAGTGTTCATGGATTTTAGATAATAATTTTCATTTCTTTTCAGTCTATTTTTTCTGATAATTAGTAATTAGGATTTTCTATCTTACAGTTATATTTAGTTACCTTTAAAGATTATGAGAGGTTAAATATGCTAAACCTGTATGTTATGCAGCTGGGAACCTGTTTTAAAACATCTAATGCAAGGGTTAGCAATTCTTTTCTTAAAGGACCAGAGTAAATGGTTTAGGTTTCGTGGGCCATGTGATTTCTATTGCAACTACTCAGCTCTACAATAGCAGTAAGAAAGTAGCCATGGAGAATATGTAAGGTTGTGAGTGTGGCTGTGTTCCAACAATGACAACAAACACTTCATTTACAAAAATAGACAGTAGGCCAGTTTGGTTCACAGGTCTTAGGTTGCTGAAAAATGGTCTAATGAATCCTTGACTATTTACTCTGTTTATCCTGAAACTGCTGTCATTTAAAAATCTTAAAGTCCGGGCTTCCCTGGTGGCGCAGTGGTTGAGAGTCTGCCTGCCGGTGCAGGGGACACGGGTTCAAGCCCCGGTCTGGGAAGATCCCACATGCCACGGAGCAACTGGGTCTGTGAGCCACAATTGCTGAATCTGCGCATCTGGAGCCTGTGCTCCGCAACAAGAGAGGCGGTGATAGTGAGAGGCCCGCAAACCGCAATGAAGAGTGGCCCCTGCTTACCACAACTAGAGAAAGCTCTCGCACAGAAACGAAGACCCAACACAGCCATAAATAAATAAATAAAGCAAACTGTCAACAAGTAAAAATAAAATAAACACTATAAAAAAAAAACTTAAAATCTCTTAGTTTGGAAAAGTGTGTTTTATCTTGATTAACAGTTTATATTATTTAACTTATAGCTGAGGTTAAACTCATAGCAATATTTATGGAAAGCATGGAAAATACTATTTACTTTTTATTTAAAAGTTTCTATACTTTGATACATGTGATTTCCAAATATTGCCTTATGGCCATTTTAAAGCTACTCGAATGTTAAATAATGACTGACCTGTTTTATTAAACACAATATTCTATTCCAAGCAAAAATATCCTTCCAGAATGAAGACAAAATCAAGGCATTCTCAGATGAACTAGAGAAAGCCCTCACACAGAAACGAAGACCCAACACAG
Organism: Neophocaena asiaeorientalis asiaeorientalis; assembly: GCF_003031525.2. NCBI lineage: Eukaryota > Metazoa > Chordata > Mammalia > Artiodactyla > Phocoenidae > Neophocaena > Neophocaena asiaeorientalis. The sequence goes on from NW_020185328.1 coordinate 4,614,406, forward strand.
CCATAAATAAATAAATAAAGCAAACTGTCAACAAGTAAAAATAAAATAAACACTGATAAAATATAACACTGATAAAATATGCAGGGGACACGGGTTTGTGCCCCGGTCCAGGAAGATCCCACATGCCGTGGAGCGGCTGGGCCTGTGGGCCATGGCCGCTGAGCCTGCGCATCAGGAGCCTGTGCTCCGCAATGGGAGAGGCCACAGCAGTGAGAGGCCCACATACCGCAAAAACAAAAACAAAAACAAAAACATAATTCATCAATATGCTATCTACAAAAGACTTATTTAAAATATAACAACATATGTGGGTTGGAAAAAAAAAAATCAAGGTTTTTCAAAGCAGCTTTATTTGTTATAGCCAAAAGCTGGAAACAGCCAAAATATTCTGTAACACATTTATGGCTAAACAAATTGTGGTACATTCATATCACAAAATATTACTTAGCAATAAAAAGGAACAAACTATTGAGGTGTATGATACAACTTAGATAATAAATCTCAAGAGTGAAAGGGCCAATTTCAAAAGGTCACACACTGAATTATTTCATTTACATAACATTCTATAAATGTTAAAATTAAAGAGATGGGAAACAGATTAGTGTTTGTTGGGGCTAAAGATGATGGATGGTGAAGGAGTAGATGTGATGCTACAAGGAGAGCATACAGTAAATCTTTGTGCTGAGGGAATAGCTCTGTATCTTGATTGTGATGATGGCTCCACAAATCAACTCATATGATAGAATGATGTAGAACTACATGCACACATTGCACTAATATCCATTCCAAGTTTTGGTGTCATACTACAGTTACATCTAATGTAACATGGGAGAAACTGGGTGAAGGGTATGTGGAAGCTCTCTGCACTAACTCCACAACTTCCTGTGAGCCTATAATTATTTCAAAGTAAAAAGTGGACCTCATATTCATTTGGAGCAATTTATTTAAACAATCTGAGTGCCATGTTCATCTGCACAATGAGGATGACAATACCCTCTGACAGCTCAGTTTTGAGGCTTATATGAAACAAGTACACACAAGTATCTCCCATTTTTCCTAGACTACATAAAGTAATGAATACATGTTAGTTGAACCATATTAACTAAAATTTCTTTGGTGCAAGCCGCTCTTTACATTAATGGAGTTAAAGTGCTGAACCTAATTCCAACATGTTGATGGGGGGTTTCCCACACCACCAAGCAATTATCCAATACCAGCTGGGTGTTCTACAATTCAACTCAATTCTCACACTACCCAGAGAGAGCATGAGATTCCATGGAATAAGGGTTCAGTACTACAAGACTGCCCTGCTCCCCCACCCCCAATAAACGTCAGTAGCAATTCCAGGTTATCACCTGAGCTTGAAGCTGAAAGGACCCTGTGGGGCCCTCACTGGTACAAAAGCCCCTCTGTGTACCGCACTTCTTATTTTTAGAAAAAGGCTTTGGTCTCCTAGGCCTTCTCTGAGTTCCAAAGAGCAGATTCATACGGTTACTAATTAGTTTAGTGAGGGAGTGCAGAAACCAAGGAAAAGCAGTCAAGAAACAATAGTTGGGTGATAAAACAAAATCTTAGTTCCTCCTCAATGAATATACATAACAATCTAAGTATATCTTTGAGTTGTTATGCAGAAACTAAGACCCACCATGCCCAGGAGCAGGAGGATGACTACATGGTGACCATAAGCACATAGACCCCAGACTGGTTGGAACCAGAAGATTGATGATTACGTTTCCTGAAACACCACCTTGTTACCTCACCATCAACCAATCAGAAGAAAGTCATACATCCTGCAGCCTTCACCCAATGTTGTCTTTAAAATCCCTTCCCTGGGAGCCATTGAGGAGTCTGGGGTCTTTTGAGCATAAGCTGCCCATTCTCCTTGCTTGGCATCTTCAATAAACACTATACTTTCCTTCACCACATCTGGTGTCAGTAAACTGGCTTTGCTACATGGCAGGTGAGTGGATTCAAAGTTCAGTTCATGCTTCCAACCAACGAGCTATAGATTAGAGGTTTCAAAGACCCTGTGTTCGGGTTTGACTAATTTGCTAGAGCAGCTCACAGATCTCAGAGAAATATTTGATTTACTAGATCACTGGTTTATTATAAAAGGATATAACTTGGAAACCCCCAGATGAAAGGGATACATAGGGAAAAGTATGGGGAAAGGATGAGGGGAGAAGCTTCCAGGCTCTCTGGGCATACCACTCCTCCTGAATTTCCACATGTATACTGATCTAGGAGTTCTCTAAACTCTGTCCTTTAGCATTTTTTATGGAAGCTTCATTACATTGGCATGATTGATTAAATCATCGGCCATTGAGAACTGATTCAACTTCCAACTCCTCTCCCCTCCCCAGAAGTCAGTGAAGTGGGACTGAAAATTCCAATCCTCTAATCACATAGTTGGTTCTCCTGGCAACCAACCTTAAGTGTGGTCCCAAAGTCACCTCATTAACATAATAAAAACACCTTTATAGCTCACTCCCCTGATGTGAAATTCTAGGGTTTTTAAGAGGTCGGTGCCAGAAATGGCGTGAAGGTCAAATATATATATATATATATATATATATTTCTTATAAATCACAGTACCACAGAGGTGCAACCATATTGAAGGCATAAGGGAAATTAAGGGGTGATTCATATTTAGGGGTATGTTTGTGTATTTATATTAAGGGGATAAAGGTAGTGAGGAGATATCAGACAGGAAATACTTGCTTGTGACACTACCATATTATCTCTTCAAATTTTTATTTCTAGTTCTAAGAAGTCATGTGGGAAGCAAGGACAGAGAGCAGCATCCATTAACTCTGCAGTACTTATGGAGCCCCTATCTTGTGCCAGGCCTTGTGCTAAGCCGTGGGGTACAAAGGTCAACAAATACTGTTTCTGGACAGAAGGAGTCCCCTGTCCCATAAGACCATGGACAAACAAAAGCAAAGACTACAATTCAGAGAATTAAGTCCCACATGAATGGTGGCACAAGGTACTATGTAACTATGGAGAAAGAAGCACCTGATTTTTCTTGGGATGCTCAGGAATAGCTTCATTAATAGTTGGAAAAGGAGTAAGTTTGATAATTGTAGAGGGGGACAAAAGATATTCCTCACACAAAAAATAATATATGTAAAAGTAGAAAAACAAAATTTTCACTTTGACTAACTGGATTCATAGTTTGCCTCCACATCTAAGTTCTTCACTTCTTATTTGCTCTTTATTCCTCCACAGCTGAGTTTCTGGTCCATTATGTCACTGAATTGTTGCAATGATCACCAAACTATCTAACCCAAAGGTAACTGGTCTGATCTTATTTAACCTGATTGACATTTTTAACCACTCACTGCTCCAGGAATTTTTTCCTCTTTTGGCTTCTTGTAATCATGGCTTTCTGATTCTATTCCTACATCTCTGACCACTTGTTTGTGGTTTCCTTTATAAGTGCTCAGTAATTGTTGACTAAACAAAAGTAATGTGTCAAGAGATTGATTTCAGAAAAGAGCGACTTGAGCCTGTTTAAATGTGGACAGGATAAAGTTAATAGAGGAGAAGAGCTTAAAGATGTATGGAGAAAGAGGATGTTTAATGAAATAAGGACCTGACAAACAGGAAAGAATGGATGGAATATAACAGGATAAAGGGAACTTAACAGAACATTCTTTATCTTGAGTTAGGCAATAATCTTAACTCCTGTGGATAATTAGAATGAGACTATCCTTTCAAAAGGCACTAAGTATATAGAGATTAGAGGAAAAAGAGTTTGAGATACACAGCCCAGTGTTCATGCTCAAAGTTTGGCTTCAGAGTCAAAAGAATGACTTTGCTAGCTTATAAACACCAGCAGGGTAAAGTAAGAACGTCTCTGGAGATTCCAGATATCAAAGAATAGGAATGAACTAGGAAACAGAGATTAAGATAGACAGCAATGAATAATAAGTAGAAATTTGACAGAGGCTTTCAAAATGCTTCCATATTTGTCATATACAATCTATGATTTTAAAATTTATCTTTTTAAGTTTTCCTATTTTTTCTGACTGGATCTAGATTTATTAATAAATGATGTGTGATTAAGAATTTTATTTTGTCTTTCTATTCAAAATCAAATGTCTGGTGTAAACTTGTCAGTGTTCTCCAGAAGTTTTAAATGAGTTTTAGCTTCATGATATCACAGCATTTGAGAGCAGCTATGTGAATTGCATTCAAGAGATGTAAATAGGTCTCTCAATTTCAGAAACAGGGTTGGATATCCTGTGCCTCTGGATATCACTCCCTGAGAAGTTACAGCTTCACTTATTTAATCCCAAATGGGCATAACTAGACTCTAATCATGAGGAAACATGAGTCAAACACAGAATGAGAAATATTCTATTTTTTTAAAAAGTAGAAGGAAGGAAGGAAGACTATGTCAAGGAAGACTAAGAAAGACTAAGGAATAGTCCCCAGACTAAAGAGGACTAAAGTGATATGACAACTAAATACAATACTAAAGGGAAAATAATTCTCTAAAGGACACTATTCAATCAGTTGACAAAATTGGAACATGGATAGTAATGGGATAAAAGTATAATGCCAATGTTAAATGTACAAAATTAAAAAACTGCACTGTGATTACAGAAGAGAATATCCTTCTTCAGAAATGCACACTGAATATCACTAGGGAGAAAGGGGCTTGCTGTATGCAAGCTGTTCTCAAATAATTCAATGAAAAAAAATATTTCTGCATACTCTACACACAGCAAATGTTGAAGCAAATGGGAAAAATGATGGATGAAACTGAGTAAAGGACATAGGGTGTACTTTGCATTATTTCTGTAGCACTTTTTTTTTTTCTTACTCGGAGTATTTTTATTTTTTAAATTTTATTGATGTATAGTTGATTTACAATGTTGTGTTTAATATCTGCTGTACAGCAAAGTGTCAGTTATACACATATGCATATATATATATATATTCTTTTACATGTTCTTTTCCATTATGGTTTATCACAGGATATTGAATATAGTTCTCTGTGCTATACAGTAGGACCTTGTTGCTCATCCATCCTATATATAATAGCTTACATCTGCTAATCCCAAACTTTTTAAATATAAATTTGAAATTAATTTCTACATATAGAATAGAAAATATAGAAAGGAAGAAATCGTCACTATAAGTAACTCTAAGGAAGCTCATATATTCAGAAACTTCTCAAGAAAGATATTTTGGGGAAAGTACGCTACGTTGTTTGAACTAACAAGTGGAATGGCAACTTCAGTTGGTTCAGGCAATGTCTGTGATGTGGTTGAACTCACAACCTAACTTTTCTGTAGATAAGGGAGAAGCTCTGTGGAGCTACCTTCCTGTGACCATCCATTTATAAAAATATCAGCTATGTCTAGCTATTCATTAGATAATAGTTAATATTTATTCCAATTTTACTCATTTGCTCTGTATGGTAGGATCAGAAAAACAAATCTATGCACAGTTTAACTTATAAACCCAATCCTTCTTCTTTCAGCTTTATGATGCTATCCATTATCATCATTCTAATAACTTCACTAACCAACATTCATGGTATTTAATTAAACTAAAATGTATCCAAGCACTTACAAAAAGAATATGCATAATAACAATCACTGCAAAGAAGGAGAGTTAAATCCAAATTATTAATCTTAAATTGTATGAAGATGGAGATTATATGCTTCATTCTTACAAAAATTATATTTTCATATCAGATTTAAATCCCTGGAAAGATGATTAAGAATCAACCTTACATTTGCATATCACCTTATACTTTTTAATGCACATTTATGCTTATTATCTTTTTTGAGTCTCACAATAGCCAGGGATTTTTATCATTCGACTTTTGGAAAGTAGGAAACTAGCTGAGGGTAACTGAGGCTAAGAGATTTGCACTAGGATTTGCTGAACTGTTGAATAAGGAAGTTGAGATTGGAGCACATGTACTCTAACTGCTAGTCCTGGGTTTGCCTCACTTACACCCCATGGAGAGTCTTGCCACTAATTCAGTGCTCACATACCAGTTTTATGATTCTGTAGCCACTCTAGAGAGTGAAATGTTGGCAGTCAAAAGCACACTCATGGTTCAGAAATATTACAGGGACCATAATGCATATTATGTAAGGGTATATTGCTGTTCTATTGATTTTTTTCTCACATTAATAGTAATACTAAGAGTATGATGTGAGTAAGTCTCATTAGTCCTACTGCATAAATGAGGAAACCAAAAGGGACTTAAGGATAAGTGATATTAAAGAAAGCATTAGCAGATAAAATAGATGTTCTAATTGTAATCTTTCTATGCCTATATAAAATATGCCTTTTTGATTCCTTTAAAAGAGATTTCCTCATCCTAGCCTTGTTCAAGTTATTTCTACCCAAAATATAAATCAAATATTGTTTATCTGAAATGTGGTGGGATCTTATTCATTAAAAGTACCACTCTTACTTCATGGTACATTTAAAGTTATATAGTTCCAATATTTAGATTTTACACAAATTGATGACTCAGTTAGAGTTGTGGCTGTGAAAATAGACCTGTCTTGATGATGATTATCCCCAGCTTCCTAAAGTTGACAATCTCTTTAGGAGGATGTGCCCTGTATCAGAAGCATCAGACACTGATAAACGTGTTATATACCTTAATTTCACCTAGCTATGTGATCTTGTACAAGTTACTAAACTCTTGGGTTTTTAGATCCCTCATCAGTTAAAATTTAATTCTAACTGCCAAATCCTTGATTCTGAACTGCAGTTTGAAATTAGACGCAACAAACTCATAATTTGTATAATTTTATTCTCCCCTGATTACCTCAGTAGTTCATGCTGGCCTATTAACATGTGAATGCCGATCGAATAAAAGCCTTACACATTTAAATGAAGATATTTCTCTTGTGATATTACCATTTGAACCTTTTGTCTATTGATTTGTGATTATCCAGTATACTTCAGGTGAAATAACCTTGCCTAGGAATCAAGAGACCTAAGTTCTACTCTGGTCTCTGACAGAAAATGTTCATTTAAGTTTTGTGAACTACATGCATTTAGGTATAAAGAATAAGTATAAAAATATGCATCCTGACTACCTCATGAAAAGGATATAAAAAATTAGTTGACTCTTACATTCTGAACAAGTGAGGTTACAGGAAGACATTGAACAGCACGAGCAACACGGATACTTTTCTGCTTTACCTGATGGGGAGATGTGCCTCCAGGAAATGGAAGGCTCTGGTTTCCCAGTGGCCAAACAAGTCAGGGTGATATTGGTTCCTTCATTGATGGTCATATCACTTGAGATGTCATATATCTTCGGAGGAACTGAAATGGCAAAACATGCAGTGGTCAAAAAAAAATGTATAAAAGTCTGTTGAACTATATATGATTAACTCCATGATATATGCAATCAAACTATGGTGGTGAAATGTACTTATGGCCCATGGTCATCACCTAAAAGATAGATGCTCTAGATCCTCAGGATTACCCTAGAGTTTTTTGTTTGGTTCTAATTTTCTCTAATATTTGGCTATGAAATATTTTAGGACAAATTAAATATTTAATAACAAAAAGCTTAAATAGTGCTTAAATGATCAATAAATATTGTTGTGAATACTTTGTATTACATAAACTAGAATATAGCCATCTGTCTGTTCCATCCATGTATCTTCACTATAATGATGGTTTTCCTGTTGAAATGATTAAAGAAAAATGGAAATCTGGAAGAAACTTAAACTAGCAGAACACTTATGCCTACATGGTGATTTAAGAGCTAAGTGAGGTAAAACATGTACAGAATTGGGATATAAGATTTCAGGGTCGCAAAGGCAATTTAGGTTTCAGTTTTCTAATCTGCCAAATAGTAGGGCTGGAATTTCTGAGCATTTATGTTCTAAGGAACACAAATTCTAAGGGCTGTGAAAGATGTGTTCAACATGAGTTTTCTTGTCAGTAATGGATGGAAATTTGTTGAAACAGGTCTCTTTATTTTGAGCTTTCTTAGAACCTTTGTTATGACCTTTGCTCTGTAAATCTACAAGAGTGAAAGGGGAAATATTGTGATGTGTTTTGTTTTGTTTTTTCCTGATGTATTAGGCTATGGAAGATTTTATAACAGAGTATTTGATGAAAGTAATGAGCCTGGAAAAAACTTTGGGAATGTTGAATAGGAAAATACCTAAATTAACTTCCAGGATAAAAGTCTGTATTCTCTCAAATACCAAATGATCTCATTTAATCCTTATGCAGCATGGATATAAGTCCTGTGTCCTCTACAGGCTAGCTGTGTTACCTCAGCCTCAGGTCTTCATCTGCAAGCTGGAGATAATAATAGTACAAACCCCATATAGCTACTGTGAAGATTAATAAGTCAGCATATGTTAAAGGGTTTAGAAAAGTTCCTGGCATCATTGTTAGCTATCAATATTATTATTAGATGCCTTAAAACACATATTTGGTGTTTAACTTTAATTTTACTACTGCTCTTTTCCCATGCCTTAAAATTGCTCTCAGGAGTTCACCACTTTGATAGTATACACAGTGGGCCTGTGCCATAAGTTTTGGTTTCCTATATAAAAATATAGTATGTTGAAGTTTCAGGTCACAGTTAAATAAATGGCAATTAGATACATTGATAACTATTATAAAAACATGCTTTTTTTGTGTGTGTGTGTGGTACGCAGGCCTCTCACTGTTGTGGCCTCTCCCGTTGCGGAGCACGGGCTCCGGTTGCGCAGGCTCAGCGGCCATGGCTCACGGGCCCAGACGCTCCATGGCATGTGGGATCCTCCCGGACCAGGGCACGAACCTGTGTCCCCTGCATCAGCAGGCAGACTCTCAACCACTGAGCCACCAGGGAAGCCCAAAAACATGCTTTTTAAGTGGAATTTTTCTCATTTTTCCAGTCTTAGGGTTTCTTTCGGCAAGAGATATGTTTTCAGAGTTATTTTAAAAACCAGTAACTAAAATCTGTCATAAGGATAAATTAAATTACTCATACTTTGAATATCATCTTTTATTTTTTAATGGAACCAAAACTCTGCTACATGAAAATCTGGGATGATTTGATTACAAATATAAAGTATCCAATTATAAACAACTGGTGATATGATTGAGGAAACGGCTTATTCCTAAGTGATATACTGTTGTATCTGTTCCTAAATGACATACTTTAATTGACATTTAAGACATGTTATCATTAAACTCTTCATTGAGCTCTTCTCAGGCAAATAATAAAAAATTAAAACCATTCCAAATAGAAGAATCCTTTTAGCTTAACTGAAACAGAACAGAAATAAAAACTTTAAAATACCCTAGGAAGAAAGTAGAGAAAAATGTGCAAGACTTACTGGTGAATTGAAGATTTAATAAAAATAAACTTATAACATTAAAAATATATATATCATTTGGATATATGAATGTAGGTATTGGTGTGATATAGTAAACCATGAAATACATGTGTATATACAAACACATGTGTGTATATTTATGAGTGTGTGTATATATATATAAATATACAGATACATATATATCAATGTCTACTATTAAAAAAACAAAAAGTTATATGATACTTTCCTTCTTTATGTAGAAGATAGTATACAGACATCAGTCTAGTCTGGTTAGTTTTATTTTAAACATATAACTGATTCAACTTTGAGCAGAGGTGTATATATTTAAGAGAAATGATGGAGTGCCATAAGACCATGCATTCTAGCCTCTAAATTAAATTATTTTGTCAATTTTATCTGGCTTTAAAATAGTTTAGTTTCATCTTTACACATCTACTTATATTTAAAGTGGTAAACTAATATTAAGCACAATATTTGATTTCACAGAGAAATAGCCAAGTCCCTTAGCAATAAACTTAAGATTTAACATTTAACTATGGGAAATTCTGTGGTGGGGGAAGATTGTTGAATTCCAGGTGTGACATGTCAGTTCAGTGATTGCAACCACCTGCCGGGGCCTCATAATTCAGGATCTGCTACAGGAAAGAAACATCTGGAAAGAGGATGTTAGCGAGGGAAATCCCTCTGGCAAGGCACTTCTCCCCAGAATGCATCACCTGTTGGCAACAGATGTTGTCTGTAGAGAGGGCCAATGAAGTCCTTCACATGCAATGTATGTAGCTTGGGGAGGCAAAAACAGGTGTTGCTTTGCTGAATTGCATATCCAGTTCAAGACTTTAAAGTTTTACTGATTATTATGGAGGGAATAATTCTGGACTCACAGGAAATGCAAAAGTTTCAAAGCATAATCCTTGACCTCGAGGAACTTAAAATTAAAAGAGGGAGGCAGATTGGTAAGTAACTAAGAGAAGACAAATATTTTCCATAATTTCCTTTCTCATTTTACATGAGTAACACAGGTCTACTAGGTATGCCTTCTGGGTTCAAATCATCAGAGATTAATTTTGTGTTTGTTTCTTTTAGAGCAAACCATGAAGGATAGTTTATCCACAAAATTATTCATTGTGGTGCTATTTATAATACAGAAGAACTATCAGTGACCTCGGTGTAAGAAAACAGAAATGGAGATATTGTTAGCTCTGCCTCCAGAATAAGGTGTGGTTTCGAGGAAGGGTTTGGGATGAATCTGGGGAACATTAAGCTAAGATATAAAGGAAAAGAAAAGTGATATTTCTACCGTGGGTTGCAGGAGCTTGGAGAATGGTAATGTCTCGAGTGTCTTAAGACCCTCCGTTCTGGATTACAGTTTGTGTATAAATGGTGCATGTGCACAGGTGGGAAGAACGCCACTGAACTTTCTAAATGACAAAGCATTTCTTATGGCATGTCCAATATTCTACGTGCTTGCATAGAAAAAAGAAAAATGAGGAGAGTTAAAATAACTTACTATTCTAGACATCTGTTTCTTTCTATATACCTTATATCAAACTCCTTCAACCATTTTATTTATAAATTTAACTTAAAAATCAATTGTTTAAAAAGAAGTATGTTCAGTCAATTCAATAATTTTTAAGTCACTAAATAACTCTATATTTTAATAAGTATTTAGGTTGCTGTGCATATTATTTAAGTATTTATGACCTAGAGCAGAGTAATAAAGGAATAAGTTATTCATCTAAATATACACTTGTTTAATTTGCAGGAAATAATTATTATAACATTAAAATTGTCATCATCATCATGAAACCATAAATAAAAACACTGAAAGGTAGAAGTTCTAGATTTCTCACTAAATCACAGAATAACTTTTTTCTAATAGGACCCTAACTGGGGATACACACAACTTTACATCTGTGTTAATAATGAACTGTTGCTTATCACCAGTTAGAGACATTGAAGAACATTGGAAACTTTCTAAGCAATAGGGTTGGGAGTGGATTTAAAGTCTGTGTCAGAGGGAAATTTTCTTTTTAATTCCCACATACATTTAAAGGAGTCACTCTTGTACCTTCAAATTCATAACCTTTTTTGCCTTTAATCAATTATTCACTGGACTCAATTTCAACTACTGTTTACCATCCTGTTCTCAACTCCTATTGATGCCATGGTGAGGGGCGGGAAATGATGCATATTTAGATGCATTTATAGATTTAGATTCATTTAAGGTAATTCAAATCTCTTGATGGTTTCACTTTCATCAAAAAGTATGCAATCTGACTTGCCCCAACTGCCTTCTCCTTTTGGAACCATCTATCACGGTGTCTTCAGGCAGGATGGAGCATTCTTAGTAAGAAAAATCTTAGAATACATATCCAAACAAAATACTAACGATTTCCACACAACCAGCCATTTGGGATTATTCCCTACCGTTTGCACTGTGATGGGCAATTGAGTCTGTGAGTGTCCTCATGGTTACTTTCTTTTTTTACTTGTACATAATTTCTGAACTGTATAAATAAAATAAGATTTTGTTTGTTTAATGAGCAGCCTTCACATATTTAACTTAAATTTCTTCCAACAACTCATCCTGTAGTGTGGAACATGACTATTAAAAATGTGAGCAGTCAACATAAGGGTGACAAATATGTACAACACAGGAATCATATGAGCACACTCTTTTATTTTATATGAAAAGTCTGTTCAGGGACTGCAGCCAGGATGCTGGTGTGAGGAAGTCAGAGACAAGGAGCCTGGCGTCCTTGGACTCCAGCCCTGATTTGTAGCAGAGTGGCAGCTGGTGGAAAATATTTTTTTAAAAAGTCTGTGTAGATGATAATAAATAAAATAGAGTTCACACCTATATGAAGTTGCATGAGATGTGAGGTGGTGCCACACGTAACAATGAAAATCTTTAGAGGATGTATTTGATGGCTATCTTAACTGTAAATAAATGCAAGACATGGACTATTTCGATCTGGGCAGTTTCATTGGTTTACTAGAATCAATTAAATGCCCCATCAAGTTCTTAAGTTGTAAGAGTCTATGAAAGACCACAGTACATACATGTCCATTTGGAGGGCTTCTTTAGGCTGCAAGAGCTAAAAGGTAGATGGATTATGTATTTAAGTTGGTCCACAAATACTCACAGATTGTTAAAAAACATCAGTTGAGTACTTATTATAACCACAATATTCTGGGCACAAAAATCACCTGCTTCCATAGCCAGGGTATAAAAATCACAGCAGTGATTTATAAGCAGGTGTACTACGTGTCTTCCCACTCAGTCTCTGAAGCCATAGGCTCATTACTAAAAACCTTTAAAGGTTTTAATGAATCTAATTGAATTATGCATACACTGGGTCATATGCATAATTCACTGGGTCAAACAAAAAATAAAAATAAAAGCGATTCCATCTCTTTGTGTCCTGTTTGACTCACCTCTCCCATAGTGACTTTCTCCACCTCTAAAGCTTACCAAAAGAAGGAACATTGAAATGTGAATTTCTGAGGGAATGTTAAAGGGTTAAATTTCATCTGAAAGCATTGTGTCACTGATGACTTTGAACATCTTCAAGCAAGATAGATTTTTCTGGGTGTGTGTCTTGTTGAAATAACCATTTACACCCCACAACACGTTGTTCCTTCTCACTCCCCCTCCTCTGGTATCGATAGTTTCTTCTTTATAGTATTCTTTGCAATCTGTCATTTGTATTTATTTCTTTACTTGCTTATTGCCTGTCTTCTCTTCATGCAATTTAAGTAAAGGTCTTGGGTCGGAACCTTGTTTACCTTATTCAGCAGCCTATTATAAGTACCTAGAAAAAGAGCCTGACACATATGTGATATTCAACAATATTTGTTTTATTTTTTTATGTGCTGAGCTAATATTTCTTTGGCTTCATAATGATGATTTCCCATAGAATTTCATACCACTGCAAGGATGATATAATATAAATTCTGAGAATATAGTGAAAATGTAATTAAAGTGCCAAGTGTCCTATGTGATGTTTTTCAAGGATTCTCCCAGATTGGGGATTCACTATTTCTCTTAACTTATTTAAAAGCATGACATTTCCGTACTGCATTGCCTACTATAGTTTTTGCCATGCAAACCTAGAGAAATAATTGAACAATAATCATAAATTTATTTTCAACAGAATGAGCTGTCACATCCTAGGCAGGACTGTGTATTTTGGTTAGAGTTTTTTTGTTTGTTTGTTTGTTTTTTTACTTGAGAAGCTATGTAAATTAAGGGTCAAAAGTATTTGACTTGAATAATGTGTATATATTATTTCTGCTTTTTTTTTTCCCTCTCCATAGACTTGGAGTCTGGGTTAGTTCGAATAGCCTATATCTTTGAAGATTTTCCAAACTGCTTGAGTCAACAAGCTAAACACAACTATAAATCTTCAGAGAATTGGCTTTTTTTGAACTCCCATATCTTGTAATGGCTGGCAATATCAAAAGAACAGTCTTTCCTTAGGCTGGCACTTCCCTTTTCAGTCTTGGCCAGCCCCCAGAAAGTGAAAGCAAATCTTCGTTACATAACAAATCTCCTGGAAAAGGTGCTGTTCTCAAACTGAGAGAAGAAATTGTTTCATGATTTTTTTTCCTAAACTGGCTTGCTGATGGGTGCTTGATGGCTTCCTGGCCTGCATCTAACTAGCAACATTGTTTTCTCCAACTCAGAGACTATAAACTGACTTTTTATAGTTTATGACATTTCAGAGATTTCTATGGTTTCTCCCCTCATCCCATCACTGATAGGAGGAAAAAATAGCTAAGTGTGACTTGTAAATGTAAACTTGCCAGATTTGTAAATTACCTACTGATGGAAAATGTCAGAACTGCTTTGGGGGGCAAAGAAAGTATTTAAAAAAAAAAATGTATCTTTCAGACTTCAGTTCAAACTTTGAATCATGTTGCTTAACTTAGTGTTTTTCCTTTTTCATAAGATCTATGTATAAATTGTTCTCAGTCTACTATGTCCTTCAGGGGGTCAGCTATATACACTGGAAGAACAAGCAGTGACCTATTTTAATCCATCCATCCATCCATTCATTCAACAAATATTTACTGAGAAACCAACTTGATTTAGGGAGACCAATCTTAAGGAGTCCATGTCTAGAGTTAGAAAAGAGTTAGAAAAACCTAACACTATTAATTATGATATGGAATCATAAATCCTACAAAGTAGATTCTGTACAGCAAGGTGTTTTGGGAACACAGAGTAGTAAATCTAACTCTGCCTATGGAGTCAGAATTGGAGGGGATACTGATCTTAGATAAGGCTTTACGAAACAGATGACATTTGAGTGGAATTTGATGGTTAAAAACAGTAGTTTCCTATACCCAGATAATCATCAGGATGATCTGGTAAGTTTTTTTAGAATCCTGGGGTAGAGAGGGCACAACTCAGGGGATCCTAGACCAGTAGGTTTGGAATGAGTTCCAAAATCTACAGATTTTGGTAACATTTACAGGACACCAGAAAGTCTTCTGCATAAACTTCCCTCTCCTATTTATTTAAAAACTCCACTCTAGTTAGAGAGCCCTCCTTCAAAGCCTCAGAGCAGTTATTTGCCCGCAAGGGCTTAATATTAAAGTGTAACTATCCCTATAAGAGATGAGACCTTAATAGCTTGCACTCAGTAGAAAGGTGCTATAAGCAACTTTTCCCCACTGTGTTATTTTCCCTTGGGAAAATCTAGAATTGGTTCATGTAGCAGGGGTCAAGTCAATCAGTGATGGAGAGAAGAAAGTGAGTATCTGAGAGTGATAAACCCCACAGGATATAGAGTTATGGAAAAAATCAAAGTTGGAAATGACTTCCTTCTCTCTCTCCTTTCTCTCCATCTTTGCTTGACTACCTAATACATGGATTATACATCAAATAGGATGAAAGAAAGCAAGTAATCCCTAAATTTTAAGACAGATTTCTTACTGAGGAAAGGCCTAGGTGTTCGCTAGGTAGATTTTCAGTGTCAAATATATATAAATACACACACATATGTAAATACACATGTATGTACATATGTTATATTAAGAAGGCTTACCATACATGATAATTTAATGCGAAAAAAGAATAAAGAAAGGTCACTGGTTTAGAAAGGACAAGTTTTGGAGGCTTAATATTTATTTAATGATTTAAAAATTTTTGGTTGAAGGCAAGTTCCTCACCTGCAGAATAAACAGTTTTAAAACAGAAATACAGCATTGTTATACAAGAGTTTCAATATTTTAGACTGTAAAGATTTTTATTTTTGCTTCATTTTTGCTGGAGGATCAAGAGCTGGCCTCTACACATGAATGTTTACACACCAGAGTTCAAAACCCTGCTGTACCTCAGGCTAGCTTCAGCTTCATTTACTTGGATGGTTCAAAGATATAAAATACTGCTTAAAATCAGGACCATAATAACAGCTACCCCCTCAGGCAGCAGCAGCAGCAGCAGCAGGAAGGCTAGGACACACTTACAGCAGTGTTGTATATCACAGGGAATCTACAATGCCTTTGTAATTCATCCCCAGTAGAAAATAGTTGCAAAATACATAGGAAGAACACCACAACTGAAATGCCTTAGAGCACACAAATTTAGGTATCCATACCTAGTGAGGCAGATTTCTTAAGAAACCAACTCTATTATCTTTAAAACCTTCAGTGATGATCACATTTTATTAGGAATTAATAATGAGCTTTTTCCTGGAAACAATTCAGCAGTATACTTTAAGAACTTTAAAAAAATCCAACCCAGTGAGCCAATGATTTCCCTTCCAGGAATTTATCTTAAGGAAAGCAGGTACCTCCTTCCAGTATAGTCACTATTCCCACAAACCTGGTGGCCAACTCCACTGTTCTGTTTGAAAATGTGCCAGCAAATGCCCTCTGGAATGGCTCGGGTGAACTTTTCTTGCCTCATCTTTGGCAGTGAACTATTCTCTACATAAATCAGAGGAAACAGCCCAGCTGTGTCATGCTAGAACCCAGCTGCCTTCTTTGCAAATATTTCCCAGAGCTAAGAGCTTGCTTTAGCATTTTTTGAAACACAAGAGAGTCCAATGTCTACCTTTGGACTCATAGAGTTATATTGAAACACCTGGCTCCAGATTTCTTTCTTTTTTTTTTTTGCCACGGGCTCTAGGCGCACAGGCTTCAGTAGTTGTGGCTCACAGGCTCTAGAGTGCAGGCTCAGTAGTTGTGGCACCCGGGCCCAGTTGCTCTGCAGCACGTGGGATCCTCCCAGACCAGGGCTCGAGCCTGTGTCCCCTGCATTGGCAGGCGGATTCTCAACCACTGCACCACCAGGGAAGCCCCAGATTTCTTGAGGTAAGCCTCTTCCGGTTCAATAGGAGTTCTTTTTGTGAGGCTCAGGTTTCCATAAATGTGTTTTAGTACGTTTTTATATCTAAAGCCTGCCATGCTGCTTTCTGCATTTGCAGAGAAGAACAGGCTCTAGAGTGCAGGCTCAGTAGTTGTGGCACCCGGGCCCAGTTGCTCTGCAGCACGTGGGATCCTCCCAGACCAGGGCTCGAGCCTGTGTCCCCTGCATTGGCAGGCGGATTCTCAACCACTGCACCACCAGGGAAGCCCCAGATTTCTTGAGGTAAGCCTCTTCCGGTTCAATAGGAGTTCTTTTTGTGAGGCTCAGGTTTCCATAAATGTGTTTTAGTACGTTTTTATATCTAAAGCCTGCCATGCTGCTTTCTGCATTTGCAGAGAAGATGTGTCATGTCAGTGCAATCAGAAAAAATAATGGTTTCTCTGAAGTACTCTGGTTTCTTTGTTATTTGTACATAATATGTATTTTCCTAATTATAAAGGTAGTACACACTTATTGAAAAGAATGTGGAAAATATATAAAGAATGAGGAAGACAAACTCCAAACCACCTATTAGGTTGAAATACCTAAAGTCGCCTTTTGGTAGGTCAAAACAAATGTGCATGTGTACACTGGAGAGCACCAGTCTAAAGACTGACAATTTCCATTTAGAAATGAAAATCCAGGTTTGCCAGATTTTTAGATATGAACTATTCTATTATTTTGTACCATACAAATTCATCAAAATATCTGTGGATTTACCTTAGCACCAACTCAAATGGCACCATTCTGGGATTTAGAAAAATTTGCAGCTTACTGAAGACATGTGATCATCACAGCTGGAAAATTGTCATAATGTAGAAATCTACATGGTCTATGAAAATAAACAGTGCCTGTAGGTCTATGTGTGTGCAAAATCCTCACCATCCACTGCAAGCCCTTTGTAGTCTGAATGCAGTCATGGAGTCACAACTTGCTATCTATGCCCTGCACTCTGGCAAGCCCTCAGCCTGTTCATTTGCCTTGAAAGACCCATTTTTACATTGCATTGCTTGGTTTCTCATAAAAGCTGTGCATTATCACACTAATGTGTGGTTGCTCACCTGTCATGGAATAAGCATGATGACATCTCCAGAGTGATCAGAGTTCTGCCTTAGGAAATATTCTGAGAACAGGTTTTATTCAGAAATTTAAATAATAATATTATTATTCACATTAATATTTTGTTCCCCCACAAATTCTACATTTTTAAATCATTGTGTTTCTTTATCTGCTTTTCTCAAAGAGAATGCTTTATTTATGCTTAAAATGTAACAACCAAATGTTATTGTGCAACTATATACCCAGATATCTCAGTGCAGTCCTATGGTTACATGCACAGATTCTCTCTAAAATTGGGTTAAAAGGTAATTTGCCATTTGCTGGCCCCTATATCATTAGTTATAGTGGCCAAAGTGCATTCTCTTATAATTCAATATCAAAGAAATTGCTTTTATGGCATTAACTATATTATATTCAAAATTGTATAAATTATTGAAATGCTATGCCTACTGCCAAGATATAAGACAGTTCACATGGAAAAAGTTCCATTTTAAATTATTCATTGGAAAAATGTCAGTCTCTTGCCAGAAATTGTTTTATACTGGGGCTAGCTTTTGGGACTTACATTTAAATATGAATCACAAGAACTCTGGAAATTTCAGATACTCATAATTCTCTTGGCTCTGAATAATTTGTTCATTTAACTTGTTCATTTCCATCAAGTGGATTAAATATTATAAATTTTCTTGTATCTAGGTGCTATTCTAATGAGCATTTTCAGTAGTAGGCAAAGTCTTCATAGGTAATTCCTTGTAAGTCATGATAAAATAATATCAAAAATTCATATAAAAGTACTGAAATTTGCTGACTTACATTCAGTATTTTTGAATAGAACATAGAAACTGTATAACCAGTGAGTTATATGTGTTATATATACATATGCACATATATAAATTATATGTATGTGTACATACATGAGTATATACATGTATGTATATTTGTCATATAGTTGATATATATTATATTGGATTGTGTGTATTTTGTAACATAATTATGTGTCATTGTTAATAATAGAATATGGTAGTAACGGGGCAAATCTAATTATAAGACATGTAATTATGTTAACAAAATACACATACACAAACATATGCACACATATCCAATCTATGTATATTTTTCCTGAACATTTCTGGAGAACTCATATGAATCAAGGAACTATTTTATATAGATCTCTGAGTATTTTACAAGATCATACTTAGTACATAGTAAGTGCTCAGAAGGTCTTGAATAAGGATGTTTTTTATCAGTTCTAAATGTTCCTTATTTGAAGAGTTAGTTTTTAACACCCTCATTAAAAAGTCATTCTCCCTCATATTAATTACAACATTCTGAGGAACAAAGATATTTAACTACTTTTCCCTTTTGAATTAAAAAACATTGTGGGTAAACTACTCCCTGGAGTATTAAGTAAGAAACGTTGATTTATTTTAGTTTCTCCGAGGTATTAGGTGTGTTACATATCTGCACATCCCAGTTGAAAGTATTGTGGATTTTTATTTGGATTTTCTAGATAACATATTGTATTGTTAAGAACTTGAAAATGTGGTTAAGACTGAAAAGTGTATTCTCTTGGGCATGTGTGTTCTGTAACTACCTCTCCTACCTGCTAGTCTTTCTTGTTTTGAACACTGCAGTCTCATCACTTGGCAAAAAATAAGCCAAATCCTCTCGTTTTTCTGCCGGTTGGAAAACTCAATCTACCTACTAAGCATTAGCTCTATTATTCTATATTTTTTCCTATACCTTTCATAACTATTTATTCTTTTTTCACAGCTACTACTATAATGGAAGGGCAGAAAGCTTATCTAAATTTTTGGTTGAAGATTGAGATAAATGAAGGGCAAGTGTTAGCCATATCAAAATGATGAAATTAACCTTTTTGGTATGTTAACTAGCTTAATTGATAAAGGGAATTCTATGAACATATTGAGTGTATATAGATCTCAAGAGTCATTTGACAGTTGTTAATGATAGTTTACACAATAGAATGGAGAAATGTGGACAAGGAACCCACACAGCCAGGAAGAATACTGTTTGCCCCTACAACCAGTGTTTGTGGGTAGATTCATGTAAGTATGAAGGGAGAATGTTAGAGGAAGACCATGAGGAGCTGGGTCTGGTTCTCTCCTTTCCTCAATTTTAAACGTCTTGGATGAAGCTCTTGGAGACATGCTTATTGATAAAACCATATCAGGGGTCATGTTTTCAGTTATAGTCACTACAATTTAAGAGTGACACACTGGTATGTTATTTTACAATGAGAGGTCAGTCAGAATAGTAAAGTGTCCAGACACAATAACATGTAAAGACACAGCTGAAGGAGCTAGGAATTTTTACATAAGGGTAAGGAATGGAAAGAAGGAAGATTTTTGAATAGACTTGTGGATTTATTATAGTTTGTTCTTGTGGACAGAATAATGGTAGATTTCAGGTCATTATAGTGAAATATCCTAAACAAGAATGTCCTCACAATGAAATAGATTATTTATGAGAATATAAACTCCCTGTCATCAAAAGATTCTCAGGGAAATATGGAAGACAAGTAGGATTAGACAAGGGATTACTATCAATATATTTGGGTGAGTGCTTGGGTCAAATACGCTGATAGGGATTTTCAACTTTTATGTTCTTTGACTGTCACAAATCCAAGTAAAATACCATGAACATGCTAAAGGGCCTGGGCAAATGGTATTTATGGCTCCTCTGAGTGCTTAAAACATAATAAGACAAAATAAGTTCTTGCTGAATTCTAGGAATGCAAAGAATAGTTGAATAATATCTTTGTAGGAAAAAAAAGAGACTATTCTCTGATATCTGAAAACTCTGTTGACCAATTTTATATTTGCCTTTCCACCATAATATGAATAGAACATCATGTGGTTTTTACCTAAGCAAAATTTTTGTGAGTTTGTGTGCATTATAGCAGTCACAGTGTATGCATCCAGATCAGTGTGTTAGTATAAACAGATGGAAATATGCTTCTCAGCTGATGAGTAACGTTAAGAGCCCTTCTCATCCTGTTTCACCAAACACCTAAACCCACACACTTTCTGCCCTGGTTTCTCTCTTTTTTTTTTTTTTCCATATTTATCTCTGAATTGTTTTTAATTTCCAGAAATGGGATGACCACCTGCCTTTCAAACATACTACAAAACCAGCAGTGATTATGGTTGATTTTTGCTAGTCAGTTATTTTATAGAAGAAAACATGTACCAAATGCCAGCAGAGTCACCAGCTGATGAGAAGATTTATTATGTATATAACATTGTGCTTTTGGTAGGAGTCAGCAGAATTGTGTTATGACTGTACTACCAAACTGTTTCTATCAGGCTGAGAGCTGTAACATTCAAATGGTACGTTAAGGAACCGAGCTGTGTGCTTACTACTGAACACTACTTTTTTAAAAAGGAGGATTAAACAAAATTTATAAGAGAAAAAGCTAACTTTTGCAGTTAAGATATATAATTTGTTCCTTTCTGGGGGTAGCAAGGCTGCTACTTGATCAACAAACATGTCCTCTTCTTGGCACATGACTACATTCTGTTTCCCAGAATCCTTTGTAATTGTTTATAACTGAATTTTAAGCAGTGGAATGTGAGCAGACATGATGTGTGCTATTTGGCTTGGCCCCCCCAAAATTCCCATGGGTGATCCTCCATGCAATTTCCCCCTACACAGCTTGATGCACGTAGCCTTGGAAATTGGAAATCACATATTGAAGATGACAGAAATACAGTATAGAGGAGAACGAGTTTTTAGAGAATGTAGTCTGCCTATAAGGAAAAATTTATTTGGTGGTCATATTAGTAACAGATAAAAAATATGCCCAGACAGTTTTGTAAAAGAGATCGACCAATATCTAAGGAACTCTAATCTCTATGTTTTATAACACACTCAAAAGAAGATTAAAGAAACAAAATGTATGAAAATAATTGTTTTCTTATAAGCCTCTTCCTGAAAATAAAAGGAAGAAAACACCACCAATTTATTTTATGAAGTTGATATAATGTGATATTAAATATGGACACAAACTATACAAGAAATGTAATTTCACTTATGAACCCAGAACATTTTAAATTATAATATTGAATCCAGAAATGTATATGTTAAAAATGTATGCCTTATTCCAAGACTGAGGATACTGTTCAACAATTTCAGACAGACTGAAAGAGAATTATATAAGATTATGTCAATTGGGATAGACAACAAATTATATAAGAAAAAAACTATAATTTATAACAAAAAAGTTACAAACTAGGAATAGAAATTTTCTTGTACAATGTGACTAAAAGGATCTACTAAAAATTCACAATGATCATTATCTTTAATTGTGAAGTGTTATAGACATGTTTCATTAAAAGTGAAGTATGACAAAGAAACCCACTTGTACTGCTTCTAATTTACATTATACTGGAGTTCCTACCCAGTTCAGTAAGATTAGGAAATAAATTAAAAGTGTAGGTATTGGAAACAAAGGTCCAAAAGAGTCATTGACCATACATAATGTAATTCTCTTTGTAGAATATTCAAAAGAAGTTACATACTATTTAAATTGATGAAATTGATAAGAATTCAGCTAGACTACAAAAAAAGGTGTTAATTCTTCCTACAATAAATCTACAAATTTGATACAATTATATGAAAACTTCTACTTTTAATCACAGAATTCAATAAGATTAATCTAGTATCAATATTGAAGGGTAACAGATAAAAAATAACCAAGACAACCCTGATTAAGAAAAAAAAGAAAGAAACTTATTCTATCATTCTCTCAAGACAAATTATGAAACGCTGGCAGAAAGATACCAACCAGAAAGAAACTAATAGAAACAAAATATACAACATGCACAGAACACAGACAGAAGTTTTGATATGATGATGAAATATAACAAATCAGGGAAAAATAACATACCATACAATCAATGGTGCTAGGACAATGGCTACATTCAAAAAAAGATAGGGGGTCCAGGGCTGCAGATACACCAGAAATACATCTACACGTGGAACAACTCCTACAGAACACCTACTGAATGCTGGCAGAAGACCTCAGACCTCCCAAAGGGCAAGAAACCCCCCATGTACCTCAGTAGGGCAAAAGAAAAAATAATAAATAGAGACAAAAGGATAGGGATGGGACCTGCACCAGTGGGAGGGAGTGGTGGAGGAAAGGTTTCCACACACTAGGAAGCCCCTTCACGGGTGGAGACTGCGGGTGGCGGAGGGGGGAAGCTTCGGAGCTGCAGAGGAGAGCAAAGCAACAGGGGTGCGGAGGGCAAAGTGGAGAGATTCCCGCACAGAGGATCAGGGCCAACTGGCACTCACCAGCCCGAGAGGCTTATCTGCTCATCTGCTAGGGTGGGCGGGGCTGGGAGCTAAGAATTGGGCTTTGGTCGGAGCGCTGGGAGAGGACTGGGGTTGGCGGCGTGAACACAGCCTGCAGGGGGTTAGTGCGCCACGGCTAGCCAGAACGGAGTCTGGGGAAATGTCTGGACCTGCCGAAGAGGCAAGAGACTTTTTCTTCCCTTTGTTTCCTGGTGTGCGAGGAGAGGGGATTAAGAGCGCTGCTTAAAGGAGCTCCAGAGACGGGCGCAAGCCACGGCTAAAAGTGTGGATCCCAGAGACGGGCATGAGACGATAAGGCTGCTGCTGCCACCACCAAGAAGCCTGTGTGCGAGCACAAGTCACTATGCACATCCCCGTTCCGGGGAGCCTGTGCAGCCTGCCACTGCCAGGGTCCCAGGATCCAGGGACAACTCCCCCGGGAGAACGCACAGTACGCCTCAGACTGGTGCAAAGTCCCGCCGGCCTCTACCTCCGCAGGCTCTCCCCACACTCTGTGCCCCTCCCTCCCCCTGGCCTGAGTGACCCAGAGCCCCCGAATCAGCGGCTCCTTTAACCCCATCCTGTCTGAGCGAAGAACAGACGCCCTCCAGCGATCTACACACAGAGGTGAGGCCAAATCCAAAGCTGAGCCCCTGGGAGCTGTGAGAACAAAGAAGAGAAAGGGAAATCTCTCCCAGCAGCCTCAGAAGCAGCGGGTTAAAGCTCCACAATCAACTTGATGTACCCTGCATCTGTGGAATACATGAATAGACAACTAATCATCCCAAATTAAGGAGGTAGACTTTGAGAGCGAGATTTATGATTTTTTCCCCTTTTCCCCTTTTTGTGAGTGTGTATGTGTATGCTTCTGTGTGAGATTTTGTCTGTATAGCTTTGCTTCCACCATTTGTCCTAGGGTTCTATTCATCCATTTTATTATTTTTTATTATTATTATTTTTTTTACCTTTTCTCTTAAGAATAATTTTTATTTTAATAACTTTATTATATTTTATCTTACTTTATTTTACTTTATCTTATTTCCTTCTTTTTTCTTCCTTCCCTTCTTCCATCCTCCCTCCCTCCTTTCTTTCTTTCTTTCTTTCTTTCTTTCTTTCTTTCTTTCTTTCTTTCTTCTTTGCTTTCTTTCTACTTCTACTAATACTTTCGTTCTACTTTTTCTCCCTTTTATTCTGAGCCATGTGGACGAAAGGCTCTTGGTGCTACAGCCAGGAGTCAGTGCTGTGCCTTTGACGTGGGAGACACAACTTCAGGACACTGGTCCACAAGAGAACTCCCAGCTCCAAATAATTTCAAATGGCAAAAATCTCCCAGAAATCTCTATCTCAATGCCAGCACCCAGCTTCACTCAACGACCAGCAAGCTACAGTGCTGGACATCCTATGCCAAACAACTAGCAAGACAGGAACACAATTCCACCCATTAGCAGAGAGGCTGCCTAAAATCATAATAGGTCCACAGACACCTCAAAACACACCACCAGACATGGACCTGCCCACCAGAAAGACAAGATCCAGCCTCATCCACCAGAACACAGACACTAGTCCCATGCACCAGGAAGCCTACACAACCCACTGAACCAACTTTAGCCACTGGGGACAGACACCAAAAACAACGGGAAATATGAACCTGCAGCCTGCAAAAAGGAGACCCCAAACACAGTAAGATAAGCAAAATGAGAAGAAAGAAAAAGATGGAGAGATATACCATGTTCTTAGATTGGAAGAATCAACATTGTGAAAATGACTCTACTATACAAAACCATCTACAGATTCAATGCAATCCCTAGCAAACTACCACTGGCATTTTTCACAGAACTAGAACAAATAATTTCACAATTTGTATGGAAAAACAAAAGACCCCGAATAGCCAAAGCAATCTTGAGAACACAAAACGGAGCTGGAGGAATCAGGATCCCTGACTTCAGACTATACTACAAAGCTACACTAATCAAGACAGTATGGTACTGGCACAAAACCAGAAAGATACACAAAAATAAGCTCAAAATGGATTAAAGACCTAAATGTAAAGCCAGAAACTATCAAACTCTTAGAGGAAAACTTAGACAGGACACTCTATGACCTAAATCACCACAAGATCCTTTTTAACCCACCTCCTAGAGAAATGGGAATAAAAACAAAAATAAACAAATGGGACTTAATGAAACTTCAAAGCTTTTGCACAGCAAAGGAAACCATAAATAAGACCAAAAGAGAACCCTCAGAATGGGAGAAAATATTTGCAAATGAAGCAACTGACAAAGGGTTAAGCTATAAAATTTATGAGCAGCTCATGTAGCTCAGTAACAAAAAAACAACCCAATCCAAAAATGGGCAGAAGACCTAAATAGACATTTCTCCAAAGAAGATATACAGACTGCCAACAAACACATGAAAGAATGCTCAACATCATTAATCATTAGAGAAATGCAAATCAAAACTACAATGAGATATCATCTCACACTGGTCAGAATGGCCATCATCAAAAAATCTAGAAACAATAAATAAAACAACCTAAGTGTCCATCATCGGATGAATGGATAAAGAAGATGTGGCACATATATACAATGGAATATTACTCAGCCATAAAAAGAAACGGAATTGAGCTATTTGTAATGAGGTAGATAGACCTAGAGTCTGTCATACAGAGTGAAGTAAGTCAGAAAGAGAAAGACAAATACCGTAGGCTAACACATATATATGGAATTTAAGAAATACTAATGTCATGAAGAACATAGGAGTAAGACAGGAATAAAGACACAGACTTACTAGAGAATGGACTTGAGGATATGGGAAGGGGGAAGGGTAAGCTGTGACAAAGCGAGAGAGTGGCAAGATGGACATATATTAGAAGGCTAAATATTAAAATCTAAATGTTTAAAAATATAGATATTGAAGTTGGAAATGAGTAAGACATAAAACATATATATTTATGCATATGTGAGACACCATAAAAATTTTAAAAGAAGCCACACATCTGTAGGAAGTATTTATAATGAATGTATACAAGCAAAAAATACTGGTATCCTGAATATATAAAAATGTTCAACAGTTCAATAAGTAAAAAGAAACAAAAACAAAGAACAGGTTAATAAAAATGGATACAGGATATAAATAGGAAATTCATAAAAAAGTAAACTTGAATGTTCAATTATTTGAGAAGAAGTAGAAATTCATTAATAGTTAGGAAAATTTAAATTAAAACAACACATATTCAAATCCATAATATTGGTAAAGCTTTAAAAGTTAGAAAATACCAAGGTGATGAGGATGCCAGAAAATTAAATATCATACAACGATGAAATCACTATAAATCTGCAAATAATTTGAAAACAGCTAATAAAACTAAAGATGCACATATATCTCTACAATTTCATTTCTAAGTATTTATATACCTAGAGCCTAGTTTCTGTAAAGTGTGGTCCTCCATCACCTGGAAGCTTGTTACAAATGCAAAATCTCAGGTGCATCCACATCAACTAATCAAAAGCTGCAATTTAATGAGATCTCCAAGTAATTTATATGTCTATTAAAATTTGAGAAGCACTGCCCCAGACAAGAGTACTGGTTCTCAAAATTGGATGCATATTAGGATCACCTGGGATGTTCTTAAAATATTCCAATGCATGGACCCTACTGCAGAAAACTAAATATATTCAAAAGCTTCCCAGATGATTTCATTGTGTATCCATGGTTGAGAACCTGTGTTAAAGAAAATCTCACATATGCCCAGGGAAGTTTATCAAAGATTATATAGTTTGAAAAGGCAAAAACCTGGGTAATTCCATGGATTTATCAACTGTTAGGTTATACAACAGTATCCTCAATTGTAGACAAAATGTTTTAATGGGATCTTATATGTATCAATATTGACTACTCTAAAAAATAATATGTTGAGGGCAAAAAGACAATTGGTGGAGAAAGAACAGGCAAATAGATTAACTGAACAGAATAAAAAGCCCAGAAATAGACCCACATAAATATAGTCAACTGATCTTTGACAAAGAAGCCAAGGCTTCTTTGTGGTAATGGAGCAAAGACAGTCTTTTCAAAAAATCATGCTGGAATAACTGGACAACAACATGCAAAAAAATGAATCTAAAAAAGAGTTTATGCCTTTCACAAAAATTAACTCAAAGTGTTTATAAACCTAAATGCAAAACTATAAAACTCCTAAAAGATAACATATGAGAAAACCGAGATGACCTTGGGTATGGTAATGACCCTTTAGATACAACACCAAAGGCACAATCCAAGAAAGAAACAATTGGTAAGCTGGATTTCATTAAAATTATAAGCTTCAGCTCTGCAAAAGACAATGTCAAGAGAATCAGAACACATGCCACGGAGTGGAAGAAAATATTTGCAAAAGACACATCTGATAAAAGCCTGTTATCCAAGATGTACAAAGAATTCTTAAAACAAAAATAAAGTAAACAACCCAATTTTAACAAATGGGCTAAAGACTTTAACAGACACCTCACCGAAGAATATTTATCAATGGCAAATAAGCATATGAAAAGATGCTCCACATTATATGTCATCAGGGACATGCAAATTAAAACAATAAAATACTAAATATTACACACCTATTAGAATGGTCAAAATCGGGAACACTGACGACATCAAATACTGGAGGGGATACAGAGCAATAGGAACTCTCATACAGTGCTGGTGGGAATGTAAAATGGTACAGCCACTTTGGAAGGCAGTTGGTAGTTTTTTTACAAAACTAAACATACGATTTGGCAATCATGCTCCTTGATTTACCCAAAGGAGTGGAAGAATATGTCCACAAAAAAACCTGCACCTGAATGTTTATAGTAGCTTTATTCATAATCACCAAAACCTGATCAAAATGCTCTTTAGTAGGTGAATGGAAGAACAAACTATGGTACTTCCAGATAATGGAATATTATTTAGTGCTTAAAATAAATGAGCTATCAAGCCATGAAAAGACTTGGAGGAAACTTAAATGCATATTACTAAGTGAAAGGAGCAAATCTGAAAAGGCTACATACTGTGTGAGTTCACCAAAATGATACTCTAGAAAAAGCAGAAATAAGGGAACAGTAAAGAGATAAAAGGTTGCCGGGGGTTAAGAGGGTGAGAGGAGGGCTGACTAGACAGAGAATATAGGATTTGGGGCCAGTGAAAATTCTTTGTATAATATTATAATGATGGGTATAGATCATTATACATTTTTCCAAACTCACAGACCAAACAGCACTAAGAGTGAACCATAATGAACACGGACTTTGAGTGATTATGACGTGTGAATGAAGGTCGTCAATTGTAACAAATGTACCACTCTGCTGGGGGATGTTGATAATGCAGGAGGCTGCACATATGTAGAGACAGATATATGGGAAATCTCTCTACCTTCCTTTCAATTTCGCTGTGACTCTAAAACTGCTCTAAAAAACAAAGCCTTAATATAAAAATTATATGTATTGATCTCACACATATTCTGTAAATTATTATGGTTAAGTATATACAATAAAAATGTGAAAAACACGTGTAGGAAGGATACACACTAAGAGTAGATACAAATAGGAATCCTGGAAAGGAAATAGGAGTAAATATTTAGTTTTATATATTATTTCCATTTTATAAGTGAAGTGAATCAATATTATCAAATAGTTAGTGTATTGGTATATTGATATATTTTAAGCTATCTGTATTTTTCAAATCACAAAAAAAAAAATAAACATTTAAAGCCAATATAGATTAAAAGGATTCTTATTTCCTGAGGTTGTTGTGAACCTGTAAATGAGATCTGGTGCTTGAATGAAGTAATTGCTTTGGAAAGTGAATGCTACATAGATATTAGTTGTCATTAGTAATAAATGTTCTAATGGTAAATGAAACAAAAATCACAATTATTAACTGCTGTTAGTAATAAAAATGAAATCCACATAAAATGAACCAAAAGCATTAATCATTTTCCAGCCTCAAACACAGTCTTCTCTCAAATGGTTCCTTTTTCCTTTATGCTTTTCCATCTTTCTGTATGTGTTCAACCTAACCTTCCTTCCTTTCCTTACTTTACCCTTCCTTTCTTCTTTTTGTTTTCTTTCTTTTATAATTTCTTGCTTATTACTTTTCCATATGACTTATTCATTTCCTATTTTTCTTTTTACATTTTTCCTTTTTTCTCAACCAATTATGACTGTGACATGCAGTAATTACACAAGTAAATTATCATATAGTTTTCTTTTTATAAATTTTATTTATTTATTTTTGGCTGCATCGAGTCTTTGTTGCTATGCACGGGCTTTCTCTAGTGGTGGCGAGCGGGGGCTACTCTTGGTTGTGGTGCACAGGCTTCTCATTGCTGTGGCTTCTCTTGTTGTGGAGCATGGGCTCTAGGTGCATGGGCTTCAGTAGTTGTAGCATGCGGGCTCAGTAGTTGTGGCTCGCAGGCTCCAGAGCGCAGGCTCAGCAGCTGTGGCACACAGGCCCAGCTGCTCCGCAGCATGTGGGATCTTCCTGGACCAGGGTTCGAACCCACGTCTCCTGCATTGGCAGGTGGATTCTCAACCACTGCATCACCAGGGAAGCCCTATCATATAGTTTTAATAAGTAATTTCTAGATATCGAACATTAAATGTATTTGACCCAATGGAATCACTAATGTTATGATAAAATTGAAAATTTTAAAACCAAACAATTAATATCAACAAATATGTATATTATACACATAATATATATTTATATATAAACACAAATAACATCAATGAAAAAACATTAATTAATTTTTTGTTGGCTGCATTTCCAGTAAATTCTATGGTGTGTGTGACCAAACATCAGGCCAATGGATTGAGGCAAAGGGAGCATTAAAAAGATATAATTTCCCCAAACTATTGGGAAATTGGAAGTCCACAAACTTCAGGAAGGAAGCAGTGTTCCATTTAATGGTGTACTGTGAAAGAACAGCTATAATTTAGACCAGACCACCTTCAGGAATCATTTCAAAAGTCTCAGTCCCAGAGAACTGGTACATTTCTACAGGTACACATAGGCCTTGGATAAGCCAACTTTCGATCATGAAAATCTAGCCTTTGCAGCAATGCTGATGTCAACCTTGCTCTCCTGACTGCATATTAATACAGTTCTAAATTCTAGCTGCATTCAGCCAGCCTGAATTCCCATCCATTCTCTTGAGCTCCCGCCACCACACACACTCATACAATTTTCTAGCTACGTAAATAGATGTCTTCTGTGAGCTACCCACCCCTGTCTCAGGAGGCATTACAGAGCCCGGGCTGTGTTTCAGCTGGTGCTGAATGAGTCCTATTATATACACCTCTCCTTGGGAGGTGCGGAGGGTACTTTGGAGAAGATGCTTTGCCGATGTACAGCATTCTCATCAACCATCTTTATTTTACTCATTAACTTTTGAGGTAATGATAAAGTTACTGCTCTTTTTCAACCCATCCAAAAACAATTTTGATTTTGTATTTATCATCATGTTTAAGTAATCTAGAAAGTGGAGTGAGATTAAAAGCCAGAAGAGAGGTTTGACCAAACCCGATGCAGCATAACCTCTGGTAATCAACTTGTTTGTTTTAACACAGTGAAGATTAGTTGGAAGAATTTTACAAAATGAATTCCAGGGTAAAAAATACTTGGTTGATTTTATCCATTGGAAAGTTGGTAAATATCGATCATGTACAAGGTACTGTGCTCTTTTAAACAAGGCACATGTCACACTCCCCTATCATCTCCCAATGAGCCAGGGGCCATTCAAGTACAAAGAGACATCACAAAGGGAGGAAGTAAAATGCTCCATACCAAATGATAAGATACCAACTAAGGTCTGGAAGAGTTGAGGAACACTTTGCTTAGATTGCTAGGAAAGACTTTTTAAAGGTCATAGGTTTTATATAGGGGCCTGATATAGATTATTATTGGCCAAAGGGTAGGGACCATGGGTTAGCAATTTTTACAATAGACACTTATATCATTGGATTTCATTAAATATTTGTCACATGGTGGAAGAAAGGCTTTGTATCACTAACGAGGAGAAGGGACTTCAGACAAGCCAGCATTGTTTGCAGAAAGACTGATGGGAATACTAAAGGAGAGAAGGAAATATTTCTTGACTATTTAATATGAGTGAAACATTGTGCTACGTACTTCTTATCCAGTACCTCATTTATTTCTTACAGTCACGTTATGGATTAGGAATTATTAACCTAAATATTAATTATTAAAATCTGAGAATAATTATTAATTATAAATCTCAGAACACACATATAATAAGTGACAAGACTGCATCTCCTTTACTGTTTGATATACCAAAACATGCTGCCTGCTACATTAAGGATTGAAGCCAGTGAGTCATGCTAATAAGATTCAAATTTAAAATGTCCCATATGCAGTTAAAGGTCATGGACTCTAGAGTTAGGCTGCCTTGAAACTCTGTTGCTCACTATCTTTTTGACATTGCACCAGCAATATAAATTCTAAGACCCTTGGTTTCTTCTTGTAAAATCAGAATAATTATAGAAACTACATAATAGTGTGTTTTTTTTTTTTTTGTAAGAATACATGAGATAATATATGTACAGAATCAGAACATTCCCTGGCATAAATTGTATATTTGATAAATGTTAGCTCTGTAGAACTTAAATTCTTGCATTGGATAGCTTTGGGAGTCATGTTCTGGTTAATTTTTTTTAATTTCAAAATGATTCTGAATAATGTTTACATTTCTCTCAATGTATTTGTTTTTATTTCCTTCTAATAACACTCTCTGGCCACTGACTCCTCATCTATGATTAGATAGCCTGCACCATAAACTTTGTCACACATTTTCTATTTGTGTTGATCATCTTTATGGAGTTTCTTTAGAAAAAATAACAGGGCTTATTTTGTTTGACCTGAATTTCTGTAGTATCTTGTTATAGAATGTGTTCATATATAAAATCTTTATGCTTTCTTTCATTACATATCATTGTCATAAAAAGGAAATGTGTCTTTAATATTGGTCAGTTGATGGCCAATGATATTAAAGGACACAAAGAGCCAAGCATTCTCACCTTCCAGACCCAGGAGCTCTCTCTCCATATAAAGCACAGCTGGGTGGGAGTGAGAGCTGTAGAGAAGCCAGCCCCCTGAAGCTATGACAGGCTTTTGGATATTGCCACTGACTCCAGCCCATTTAGAGGGTAGAATCAGACTTGGAGAAGCAGAGAGTGCCCACAGCCCAAAGATAAACAGAAATTGAAAAAAAAAAAAAAATACAAAGATAGTTATTGTTAAAGAGAAAATTCATGGTGAGGAAGCATCTTAAATAAGAAATAAAAGATGCAAAATAATTAAAATTTTTAAAAAATGAACTCTTACTAAAGAGTAACAAAAGAAAGATTATAAAAAAGAAATCATAAAGAAAGCTAAGACACTGGGTGGAAAATACAAAATAAAATAACATGTAATAGAAGAATAGGATATAGTGGTAACTAATATTGATTGCATATTCACTATGTGCCAGACACTCTTCTAAACATTTCTACATATTAAAGCATTCCACTCTCTCAATATTTATGAGACATTATTATTTTCATTTTGCTGATGGGGAGACGAGGCAAGTTCATTAACTTGCTCAGATCACTTAGCAGTTAACTGGGAATCTAGGATTCAAACTGAGCTGATCTGACTCAAACCTAATTAGGAAACAACCTAATTGTTGTTTCCAAGGCTATACAGGCAGAAAAAGGAAACAAAAGAGATTTATAAAACAAACCCTGAAGAGAAGAGAAGCATATTGCATAGAGAAACCTCAGCAGCTCACAGAGCAATGGAAAAGTCTAGGTACCCTGCCCTTATAATCCTTTCCAACCTATTTCATGGGTGTAGCCATGAATGCATTCATGACAGGGATATAGGCACAGCTGCAGCTACTATATGCAGACATTTACATTTACCACTATGCATTATTAAATCTATAGCCTCACGTATAGACTGTGTGCCTTTTGAGGGTAGAGAGAAAGGTCTTGCATTGATCTGTGTTCTTAATCATAGGCAGAATGTGTGATATTTTGTAGGTGCTCAAAAATCCTAGTTTGTTCCTCTCCCCACCCCGTTTCTTTATCCCCATAACACACCATTTATACTCTCATATTACACTTACAGTCAAAATTATTTGCTTTCTTCCCACATGTATTCTCTGTGCCCTTATGCTCTGCCTTCTTCCTTGTTATCAGAGGTATCCCTCTGTTCCTGTGAGGCCCAGCCTTCCACTGAGCACTAAGCCCATTCTTGTCACCTACTCAAGGGATTCATTACATTAATTCTCCTGTTCTCTCCTACATCACCCTGTATTTCACCTTTATTGGATCATTTCCATAACACGTGTTGAGATTTATGTAATCTTAAAAAAAAAAAAAAACTAGAAGAACAAAAAAAAACCTCTTGAGCCCTCTTTCCCCTCCAAATAGGCAACATTTCTACAGTAAACCTCCTCAAAATTGTGTCTATACTCATCATCCCAGTTGTCCTAATATCCTTCTCTTTTGATTTCACTCTAATTAGACTTCCAGCACCACCACGCCTCTGCATTACCTTCTCTCTCATTGCTCCACAACTACCCATATGTTGCTTAACCCTGTGGTCAGTTCTCATTCTTCATTTTACTTGATCTATTACCCAACCTTTGACATAGTTGCTCATTTTCCTCCTCTTGAAACACTTTCTTCACTTTGCTTCCAGCATATCATGTTCTCTTGGTTTTCTCCCTCACTGGTCTCTCTCCCATTCAGCTCTGCTGGTCCTTCCTACCTCACTGGCCTCCTCATGTTAGAACATCTCAGGGATGGATCCTGGAATCTCTCCTTTACCTACATTATTTCTTTAGTGATCCCATGAAATTTCATGGTTTTAGTTACCCCTTCAAAAGCAGACACCCTTCCCTAAATTATGGACACAGATCTCTCCCAGAGCTGAGTTGTAGGCACAGACATAACTGCCTGCTCATCATCTCCATGGGGTGGGTAATGTACACTCATCCTTAACGTGTCTAATGAGAACTCTTGTTATCCTCACTCACGCATTCCATGCTATCAGCCTTCCTTATTTCAATTAATGATAACTGGTGCTTCCAATTTGCTCAAACCAAAATCCTTGAAGTCACCTTAGGTTCTCTTTCTCTCACACTCCACATCCAGTATCAGTAAATCTCTGATTTTGCCTTAGGAGCTTTCTGACTGCCCTTCCTGTTGCCATTCTTGTCTCCTGCAATCAATTCTCAACATAGATGCCACAGTAATCCTAATAAAATAAATCAGATTGCATTGCTTTCTGCTCAAAACATTCCAGGGGTTTTCTATGTGTTGTGGACTGAATTGTGTTAGTGGTCGAAGTATGTATGCTAAAGGTGATTCTGATGAGAGCTCAGAAAGAAAAGAGGGGAGCTATACATAAAGCTTCTACCATCTCAGAGAATACATTGATCATCATGAACAGGATGCTAGTAGAAATGTGAACATTAAGGATGCTTCTGGTAAGGGTTCAGACGGAAATGAAGAACGTGTTATTAGAAACTGGAGGAGAGGCTATCCTTGTCATACAGTGGCAAAGAACATGGCTGAATTGTCATCTATTGCTTTGTGGAAGGTAGGACATGTAAGCTATTAATTGGATATTTAGCAGAGGAGGTTTCTAAGCAAAGTGTTGAGGGTGCAGTTAGGTTCTCTGTACTACTTACAGTAAAATGTGAGAAGTGAGAAAGGAACTAAAAAGGAGCTCCTCAACAAAAAGAAACCAGAAATTAAAGATTTGGAAAACTTTCAACCTATCTATCTTGCAAAAGCTGAGAATATCTGTTCTGGAAGGAACACCAAGAATGTGGCCCAGAGCATACAGGCCCAGAGGGCAAGGCTCTTCATTTTTTTCAGAGCATGAGGCCACATCTTCACAGTGTCAGCCAGGTCACTGGGTCATCTCAAAGAACCAAGGGGATAAGGCAGAAGCCTAGGGCTTGGGGGTGATACTGCCACCCCAGTGGGACCAGAGGGCAGAGGATACAGAGGATTATTCTCAAGCCTTAAAATATAATAGAATTTGCCCTAGCTAAATTTTACATATGCTTGGGACCTGTCACCCCTTTCTTCTGTCTGATTTCTTCCTTTTGGAAGGGGAATGCCTAGGCCTGTCTCACCACAGTACTTTGAACACACACTACTTATCTGATTTCACAAGTTCACAGACGGAGAGGAATTTTGATTCAGGATGAACCATATCTAGAGTCTCATCTATACCTGATTTGGATAATATTTAGATGAGACTGTGGACTTAGAATTGATGCTAAAATAGGTTAAGACATTTGGGCAGTTGGGATAGGATGAATGTATTTCACATGTAAGATGGATATGAATTTGGGGGAGGAATGGAGGGCAGGATGTTATGCACTGAATTCTATCCCCATAAAATTCATATATTGAAGCCCTAACCCCCAATGTAACTATATTTGGAGATAAGGAGATAAGGTTACATGAGGTCATAAGGGTGGGGCTATAATCTGACAGAATTTGTGACCTTATAAGAAGAGGAAAAGGCACTGGAGCTCCCTCTAGAAAGAGGTACAGAAGTACATGTGCACAGAGGAAAGGCCGTGTGAGGATGCAGCAAGAAGGCAGGTGTCTGCAAGTCAGGAAGAGGGCTCTCACCAGAAACTGACCCTCATGACACCTTGATCTTGGACTTCCACCCTCCAGAAGTGTGGTAAAACCAATGTTTGTTTTTTTAAATCATTCAATCTGTCGTATCTCACTATGGTAGCCCTAGCAAACCATCACACTCAGAGAAAAAGTTAAAGTCCTTTCAATGGCCAACAATGGCCTTCCCTCCTCAGCCTATTACTTTTCTAATATCATATATTACTCTTTTTCCAGCCTGCTTCAGCCCCACTAGCTCCTTGCTTTAAGGCATTCACCTGCCTCAGGGACTATAACTTGCCATTCCATATATCTAGAGTCTTCCTTCAGATATATGCATAATTTTCTCTTGTGCCTCTTAAATCTTTGGTCAAATGTCACTGTGTAATATTTTTTTCCCTGATCATTCTATTCACAAGTTTAAGCTTTTTACCTTTCCTGATAAAAGTTCCTCCATTGAACTTATACCTTCTAACATACTATATGAATTACTTACGCATTTTGTTTGTTGTCTTCTGCCACTAAAACAAAAGTTCCACGTTAACAGAGATTTTTATCAATCTTTGTCTCTGTTCAATCCTCAGATTCTGTCACATAGTAGATGATCAATAAACATTTCTTAAATTAATTGAAATGTATTTAGATTTCCTTCTCTTATAGAGAATAATTGCCTTCATTTTTATTCCTAATGCCTATAGGGTGAATATAAAATATTAAATTTTATATTTTATTAAATATAAAATAAAGTTAAAATAAAGTAATATACCAAGCATCAGTCTTAAATAAAATAGTAAATGCTTGATGAGTTTAAGCAGAGGAAACAGGAATCTAAAATCATATTCCTGCCATTTCCATCAATTCTGATATTTATATAAACATTTCTATATAATATTTGAAAATGATTACTAAGAATATGACACTTACTTTAGACTGTTTATTTATTCATGTGTTATAAACATGATACTAAGCAGCAATTACATGCCTTGTTGCCAATCTTCCCAACCACTGTGAACGTTGCAAGGTGAATTAATCAATAAGAACTTGTGTAATGTATTTCTAAGAGACCTGCTGGTATGGTCCAGTGCTATGGACTCATAGCACAGTGTGAAAAAGTACATATTCATCTTTAGATACCAACAAATTTAGGTTCATATGTGGAATCATAGAGATGGCATTATCACTTTAAATGATAATCACTTTCAATGATAATAACACACTAGCACAGTTTTAGAGATAATTGGAATGTTGTGCTTGCTAGAGATTTCATTGCAAGCTCATCATAGTTTGCAAACAATATTCACAATTTCTCATATTTCCTTTTGTAAAATGCTTAACTACTTGTCTGCTATAATACATAATAGGAAGAGAATTGAAATCCATGTGCACCTGGTTTATTTAAATGACACATTTTTATTCATGTTTTCAGTAATAGGCATTGAAAGGCAAACAGAAATTAAGTGGTTAATGAAAATATAATAACTATAGAAAATTTGATTTTGCAAACCTCTCATTATCAACAGAAAAATTATTGAAAATAATCTCAAAACAATATAAAGGTTTCAGTCTATTACTTTTTTTTTTTTTGCAGTAACTTTGTATGTAAAATATCTACCACCCATTTACTCAGAAATTCCCATTATTATTTCTAAAATTAAGGAATATCCAATTTAATAAACTAAATTTGGGGATGGACAATAAATAATTAAGGATATGTCATGAAAATTCACATTACTTAAACAAGGTCTTTGCTATCCCCATTCAGAGAGTGTTAGTTCCTGGCCTAAGCTTTTTAATCAGCTGCTCTTTCAATCTGGCCAAGGAGACACAGCAAAGATGATACTGAGATTTTTAAGAAAATACATTATAAAATATTCACAAATCTTACTCTGAAGCCAAGTACCATTTGAATTAAAAAAAATCTTAAAGTTCTGTTTCATACTAAAGTTGGAATCCCCATGATTCAGAGTTTAAAATGGTCAAAGAGTAGAGCTCTATGGAAATAAAGATTTTTAATACTGTAATATAAGAAGTATCAAATGAATGTGCTGATCCATGCAATGTAAGAAATAATTACACCTCAAAATCCTTTTGGGAATACCCTTCTCCCGATTCCCCCCCCACACACACAAAATCCAGCAGATATTTTTCTCACAGCAGCCACAGCTTCCTCGTGTCAGAACCAGAAACCGGCTGTAATATAAACTGCTGTAATATAAACAATAATTCATATTGATGAATAATTTATTTTTTTCCCAGAACTGTGATAAGGGATTTGTATACCTTATCTCATTCAGTCTTCACCATGGCCCCATAAGTTGATATTCTTATTATCCCTACTTAGTAGATTAAAAAAAAAAATGAGTAGTTGAGTAATCTGCCAAAGTTATAAGACAAGTAAATGTCAGAGTTGGGCTCAGACTTAGATATCTTTTGGCACTAAAATCCTTGTTCATAATCACCTTTTTTTAATGCTAGTGTACCACACAAAAAAATTTAAGTACCACACAGATATATCTATCTGTTTTTGAAATCAATACTCTATGAAATGTTTTGAAGAATTACTAGAAAGCATATAACATTAAATTTTGTGTAATTTTGCACCAAAATATGGCTAATAAAGGCCTTTGATGTAAAATGAAAACTTTGAACATTTATGGGCAGAGAGACTAAACATTTTCTGTATTAAGTAAGAAAATATAACTCAATTGAACAAATGACAATAACAACAAAATGTCTAGAAAAAAGACTGCCTGGTAGTGGATATAAGTACAAGTAACAATGCCCAAAAATAGAAATAATAAGATGATATTACATTACATAGCTAATGATTTAATTAATTCCTTATGAAGAGGAACCAAAGTTAATAGAAATCTTTCATGTTTAACTGCATACAATGCTTTATGTGATTCTTAATCTATGGTACAGATTTAATCCAAGTTTTTTCTTTCTTTCTTACATTTACAAAGTCTGAGATAACAAACTATATCAAAACTTTTAAAATCAACATTTCAACTGAGGACACCCAACTGAGCGCTGTATATACAATTTGAAATTAGAGGGGGTAATCAGGTAAGCAGTTTCTCTTAATAAGGCCTATTCCTACTTCCCACCCGAGCAACTTTCACACTATAGAACCTCATCTGCTATCAGGGGTACTATCAGGGACCCCTGAGATTTCTGAGGAGGTCTTTCTTTCTGGAGATGAGATTGGTCATATATAATAATTTGTTATGCTCTACTCCAAAATATACTCAGTTTCACACCTATATATTATTCTTTAAAATATTTTAAAACATCATTTATCTGTACTAAACAGAAAATAGGTAGCTGACTATAAGAAAAGATTTTGGTCTTTAATGTACAAAATTTCAAATGACATCATATAACTTTTTACCAGGAAGAGTAAAACACATCAACCTCTTCCTCATAAACACCATTACCAAACAACAAAAAGTTAAAACTCGGAAAAGGGAAAAACACTCTGAAATAATCTAAAATGAGGACTAAAAGCCAATCAAAGGAGAAGAAATACATGTGCCAAGATTTTTCAAACTATAAACTTTGTTACTTTAAATTCTTTTTTATCTACTATAGATTTTTCAGGTTTCATTTTGAAGACTGTTCTAGCCCTCCTATCATCAGTTAGGTATGGAGATGAAAACAATATTTTTTATAAGAGCACCAATTAGGTGATTTAAATATATCATTTTACTTCCCATAATCATTGTGCCAGGTAAATACTTTCCCTATTCTATAGGGGAAGAAACTAAGCCCGAGAAGAACAGTTAGGAAGCCTGATGGTCACAACTGGCTCAGGCCTGCAGGTATATTCTACACATAGGCATCAAGACTCTTTATCACGCTTTCTATTATAGCTGCATGATTTTCGTACGAACAAGAGAATGTACTTCGTCTGCTCTGAATCCAAGGTAACACCAGTTCTTCACTTCTAAAAGCATTAAAGTGAAAATGAATAGGATCTTTAGCATAATTACTTCCCCCAACTCCTTGTTACATATTGTTGTTTCAGAAAAAGAGAACAATAGGGGAAAATGAGAGTTTTTTCACAGAGCGGTAGACACCTAAAAAAGATGTGTGATTGTTTTTTTCCCCCAAGGATAAATTATTTAAAGCTTTTAAATCAATGCATATTAAATTGGCTCAAAGCAAATAACAATGACAATAACAATACGTGTCTCTCTGTAGCTTATTTTCTATATATGGCAATTCGTCACTGGCTAGCAAAACCTAACAAAAGAGCGTAGATATGGTTTTTTGCCATTTACATGATTAGATCCTTAACAGCATTGTGATTGAAGAGCATCCCTTTAAAGATCTCCACCTATTGTTTATTAAACATACATCTCCATGTGTGTGAAAGCAGCAGCAGCAGGGGGACTGACAAGATAAGTAATGGCTGCACAGTAAAGAAAAATGGCTATGCCTCCATTCGTTGCTTGTTTCCAATTTATTGGTGTTGCAGAAGCCTGTGGGCCCTCGTGGAAAGTCGTGCTTTTCTGAGGTTTTGATTAACCTATATCATCATACTTCTCTCATCATCATTACACAAGGCAGTTAAGTAAACAGATATAACAGGCCTTCCTCTCGTCGTTAGAAATTTACTGTCATGGAAATTCAACTAGCGATCTCATTTATCTTACTTTTTCAAAGAGTGATTTAAGTGCCACCCACATGGTGCAACAACAGTAAACTAAGTTGCCATAATCATTCATTCGTTCATTCACAAATAGTTCTTGTGCATCAATTATTTCTCAGGCTCTGTCCTAGGCATTAATGCTATGAAGATAAATGAATTTTCCCCCCAAGTCCTTGCCATGTAATGAATCTAGATGATTAAAAAATACTAATTAAATGCTTAAAATCTAAAAATTATTCTCTTTATCCAAGGTATGAATACAGATAAATAAAAATTTCTCTATTAACTATTCCTTAAGTTTCTAGTGACATCATTGTTATATATGACATATAACTTTCTGCTAAAAGGAAGCTGGCATGTCCATTTAGGTACTGAGAAGTGTGTGTGTGTGTGTGTGTGTGTGTGTGTGTGTGTGTGTGTGTGTGTGTGTAGATGCTCAACACTTTAAAGGACTTCAGTGTGGCTTGGGCTACAGATACAAAAGCATAACATATGCCTTCTCAAAGTTGTTTACTCTCTTGTGATCCTAAAACAAGAGAGTAGACAGTAGTTTGGGAAAAATTGCTTTAAGCAAGTCAAGGGAAAATATAAAATAAAGAAGAAAAGTATTGCTTTGTACGGAGGAAAACTATCTCAGACAAATTGTAATTGTCTATAAAAAGAATTTCCAAAGGGTTTTATTGTCAGTGAACTGTGATGGTTTATCCAAATGAAGTTGATTATGAGCCACGAGCTGCTTTATGTTAGAGGAAATAATACATTTTCATTTATTCAACCTAACAATCTGCTCTCGGCCTCTCTTGTTGTGGAGCACAGGCTCCGGATGCGCAGGCTCAGTGGCCATGGCTCACGGGCCTAGTTGCTACGCGGCATGTGGGATCCTCCCAGACCAGGGCTCAAACCCGTGTCCCCTGACTTAGCAGGCAGATTCTCAACCACTGCGCCACCAGGGAAGCCCCCATCATTTATTATTTACCTTTCTTTTTTCTTCCCTCCCTCCCTCCCTCCCTTCCTTCCCTCACTGTACAATCTTTCTCCCTTCTCCACCCCATCACTAGAATGTAATCCTGTGAAAAGAGAACTCGATGTATTTATTGTTGTTTTTGCAGCCTTTTAAAAAGTGTCTAGTACTTAGTAGTCACTAATATCTGTTGAATAAATGTGTGCATGTATGAATTAATGAATGAAAATAATAGAGTCAGGATGCAAATCCAGGTCTTTTGATTCAATATCCAACATTCCTGTCACTATATCACACTGCCTACAGATACTTAATTTGAAGATTCCAATCAGTGTCTCTGTTCCTTGTATTGTACATTGGAAACAATTCTCCAGCCTAATGTGGTATTGGTAAAATCAGTCATTGATACTCTCCCCTCCCCTCTTTTTCTACCTATCAATTTCTCTTTGCATTTAAGTCAGCCAGTGATCGCTGATAAACTGGATCATGCTTAGAGGTTGAAAAAGGTTTACCATACTCTTTCTTGAATTTTGCAACTTTTTCACTATCAATCAACATCCCCCTTATGTCTTTAATTTGCTTTTTGCTCAAATTGGATTTCAAAGTGCATCAGTGAGATCAATTCCTTTCAAACATTCTTAATGCTCTCACCCCAATTATCTTTTATCACATTCATCTAGGAAACTCATAACACCCAGTAAGATCCAAATATTTGCTGGCTACTTGCTGTCTGGTCTGAATTCAGATTCATGACCACAAAACTCAAATGAGAATTTAAAAATATGTGTCATTCTACTTCACTTCCTTAACATGATGGCTTTCCTATGCTCAACAATTTCTCACCTTCTATTTCCACAAAATTCCTGTATTATTCTCTTTCCTTTCCACCTCTCCTCCGACCACCCAAGTTTTACCACTTT
This sequence comes from Neophocaena asiaeorientalis asiaeorientalis, assembly GCF_003031525.2. Lineage (NCBI taxonomy): Eukaryota > Metazoa > Chordata > Mammalia > Artiodactyla > Phocoenidae > Neophocaena > Neophocaena asiaeorientalis. The sequence continues at coordinate 4,656,703 of NW_020185328.1, forward strand.
AGTGGAAAACTTGTTTCATATACTTAAGTAGGAAATCTCTCCTTTTCTCACTTCCAACTCCATCAATTAATCTGCATCTACACTCACACAATACTCCTTCTTGAAAAAATATTCCTGATTCTGTCAAAGCCCAGCCCTGCAAATTGTGCCTCTATTGCATCCTTTATGGCTTCACAGAACTTTCTTCTTCAAATTATCTTATTTTTTATTAATAGTATCATTTCCTAATTTCTAGAGGATCATCATTTGGTTTCTCTTATTTTTTTTTAAAAGATAAAATCCATCTTGACCCCTCCATCTCTCCCCCATTCCCTTGTTTGACCTCAGAGTAAACCATCTTGCCAAATTTTTTATAGTTGCATTCACTCCTTAACCCACTCCAATTAGGTTTTTGCTTCCATCAAGCTAGCAGAGACTCTACATCTGAAGATGACCAATGGCCTCTGTTTAGTGTGCTGCCACCATTCCTCTTCAAGAAAGGATTCGCTGTGCAGCTGCTGGGGGGTATGGTGAGCAGACGGCATCCAGCTGTCAGCTTCTTCATAGCTGGCATCAGCTGCAGAGACATGCCTGTTCCAAACAGCTGAGATTCAATGCCTGAGCAAGGTAGGAATATAAAGTCCCAGCCATTTCACTGACATGGGAGAATTGTGGTGGCTATTTTAGCTCTCAAATTTCCCCACCAGGTTAGCCAAAGCTTTTAGCAGTCATCACAGTTTGACATATTCCTCTGTCAAGTCCTGCTTCCTTGATCTTTCCTTTCACAGGTGTTTTTCCCTAATAAACATCTTACATTCCAAAGCCAGCATCTGCTTCCAGAGAATTGAACTTGTGACAGTCACTACCATGAGCAAAATTGGAGATGGCAGGTTGGAAGGTGGGGTTTGGTGTTTGGAACTGGATGACAAGCATGAGGATATATGGATAGAAGGGCATACACTAGCAAGCTGATGTTGCCACTGTTGTTGAAATGTATGGGAAAAATAATAGATGCAAAAATAACAGGGTTTGATGGCTATTGCTAAGTGCCACAGTTGCTCTATAGCCATGCTGCCCAATACAATAAGTCACCAGCATGTAAAGTTATTGTGAACTTGAAATTTGGCTGAACCAAACTGAGATGTGCTATATATATGTATAACAACCACACCAGATTATAAAAACTCACTACAAAGAAAATGTAAAATATCTCATTAATTTCTTATGCTGATTACATGTTGAAATGATAATATTTTGGATTTATTGTAAATTAATTTCATCTTTTTGTTTTACTTTTTCAAATGTGACTACTAAAAATATTTGAAATTTTTTATGTGGCTCACATTATATTTCTATTGCAAAATACTGCTCTATAGAAAAAAATAAAACAGTTTAGATTGAGTTGAAAGCTAGATGTGAAGCCAGTGGGCCTCTTCGGTTTTATACAAAGAAGATAGTATCTGCTCTAGTGAAAGGCTGGAGAAAGCTGAGGGCCCAGTTCTGGATTTAATAGTTAGACTTTATGAACATGAAAAATGTTTAAACACCAACTAACGCCAATGCCAGGACGGAGACACCTGGGTACATGCCCTTAAAAATTGTGACTCCCTAGGCTCTCTGAGTTTTTGGAGCCTGTGCTATGGCCTACCCACCCTACTGAGAGCTTGTACCTGCTGCCAGCCCTGCTGGAAGACAGCGCTAAGTCTTCTTCCACCCAAGACAATATGTACCCACCTCAGGACCCGCCCTCCTCTCCCCTCCTGGTACTGGGCCTGAACCTGTGATAAAGCCATAGCATAACTCCAGTGAAATGAGGTTGTCTGTGCCCCAAAGGAGCTGCCAGATGCAGCTAACCTGTATTAACTGGGTTGGGGTGAGTGCATGTGGGACTGGATTTTGAGGGTGGTTATTCAAGGGGGCTAGTTTATAAAATTCAATAGAAAAAGGTTTATTGACTTGGGTGTGTCCTCTAAAGATACAGGATTTAACTAGCAAAAATCCTCCTCAAAATCTTGTGAGCTCCTTTTAAGGATGACTCCTAGAAACATGGAAAAAGTAGTGGCACATACTGAGCAAAGTTGAAATGCCAGAATTGTCACAGAAAGCTCTGAAGGAAGTGGGGAGAAGGCTTAGGGAAATGCTGGAATGGATGTTCAGTGTACAACTGGAAGACCCAGTAGAAGATCATGCTTCACACGAAGGCTGGGGGCACATACCATTTACTAAGACCATGAGGAATGTGCTAAAGCCATGGTACCAGTATCAGGAAAGGTTTAGTGGTGGCTCTCTGGACAGGACTGGAAGGAGGAGGGGCTATTACAGATCTTTGCCCACTGATATTAGTATGGATGATAGGACCCCAAAACAATAGAGACTAAGTGGCAGTGTTTAACCGCCAGAATCCAAGGGGGGTTACATTTTTGGGGTAATATATGCAATAGCAGAGTGGAAGCCAAGGAAGCCTGACCCACAGTGGTTACAGAGCTGTTGTTAATAGAACACAGCATCTTTAGGGGCATGATAGACAGGCTGCCAACAAGAGTACTACTCAGTTTGTACCAGCAAGAAAACTCAAGGTTAGATGGCTAGGAGGATTAGGGCAGCCACACCAATAAAAATTCATGATCCCTTGCCCAATTTGCAGACCTGAGATAGTTTTCAGACAGAGGACCCATTCACTAAGGATGTGGTAAGGTCTCCAAGTGGAAGGACTTCAAAATTGTATGGTAAGTGTACATGGTAATGATGCCTCCAGTTCTTTCCCAAAGGGACGATGGCCATTTACTTGGGGAAAGCAAATACCGAGATATTTTGATGGTTGTTGGACATAGGGCTTAAGTTAACATTGATATCCAGAGACCATCATCATGGTCTCTGTTAGAATGAGGACAAATAAGGGTCAGATGATAAATGAATAAGTGGAGTCTTAGTCAATGTCTACCCTATGGTATATCCACTAATGGTCATTTCTCTTATCCTTGAATACATAATCAGTAATGACACTTAGAAATTGGTGAAACACTTCTATTGGATCTTTGGTCACTGGGTAACAGCTATAATACTGGGTAAGGCCAAATGAAAGACCCTGGCCCTCTTCTCTCCACCCCCAATCAATAGGAAGTCAAAAACATGATTAAATCCTGAGAGGGGGATAAGGGGTGGGAGATTTGTGCCACCTTTATGGATTTAAAGGATACAGGGTTATTTGTTCTCATAACATCACTATTTAATTCACCTGTCTGAACCCTAGAGAATCAAGATGAATCCTGGAAGATAACTGCAAACCTAACCCAGTGATAGGCCTTTTGCAGCTGCCATACCGTATGTGGTATATTTGCTAGAGCAGATTAATATGGCCTCTGGAACTCTGTATGAAGCCATTATTCTGGAACACACGTTCTTTTCTATATCAATCAGAAAGACCATCAGAAACAGTTCACATTCACATGAATTGACCAACAGTATTAATTTACGGTTTTGACCCAGACCTATATTCACTCTTCCACTTTCTGTCATAATATAGTCTGAAGAGACCTTGACCATCTAGATAACCCATAGTACTTCATATTAATCCATTTCATTGGTGATATTATATTTATATGCTAGATGAGCAAGAGGTAATTGGCATTCTGGAGGCCTTGGTAGGACACATGCATTCCAGAGAGCGGAAGATAGAACCTGTGAAGATAAAGGGGTCTGCCATGTCCAAAACAATCTGAAGGATCCTAAGTAAAGGATACATTATTGCATCTTGCACCTTATAACACAAAGAAGGAAGTTCAATGTCCTAGTGGGTCTTTTAAAGTTCTAAAATTGGAACATATTCATAAAATATTCATTCCATATCTAGAAATATATTGGTTGACACAAAAAGGTTGACACAAATCTGAGTGAAGCCCAGAACAGAAAAGGGCTCAGCGGCAGGTCCAGGATAAGGTACAACAGCTCTACCATTTGGGCTATAGAATCTGGTAGACCTTATAATGTTGGAACTATCAGTGGCGAGACAGGATAGCACATGGAATTTGGTATCCTTTGATACCACAAAGGCCCCACACCCTAGGGCCCTGTGTTTTGATTTTGCCCAGTGGGAGAATCACAATATAGGCTCCTAGCATGCTGAAGGAATGTCATGCCATTTGTAGTGGCAAAATTACATACCTTTTGAAAACATCTTTTGGTGTGTTACTGGGTCCTAAGAGAAACAGAGTACCTGATCATGGGATGCCATGTGGTCACTATCAGAAATTACATGATCATGAGCTTGGTTCTTTCAGATCCACCAAGTTCTAAGGATTGTTGCTGGACCTCTCCCTTCAACCATCACAAGATGGAAGTGGTTACACTTGGGATGGAGCTTGAGCAGGACAAGAAGACATGAACAAGATGCAGGAGCAGATAGTTCAGAACCCCATGGTACCCAGCACTGTTATAAGAGCACCTCTTCCTCAGACCACATCTTGGCCACAAGGAGATGGGGTGTGACCACTTGACAGAGGGGGAAGTAGTCCCAGTTTGGAATATAGAAAGGTTGTCTTTGTATATGAGTCAAAAACAAAGTGACTATACTATAGACTTAGGATACTCAGGGTACCCTTAAAAGACAGTCTGAGGGAAAATTCTCTCAATTAGTGGAGGTTTCACGCAGTGCTATGGGTCATCTACTTTGTGCGGAAAAAGAAATGACCCAAAAAAGGGTTAAGAGGTGGCCTATGAAAATGGCCTGGAAATAAAGGACTGGAATATTATAGACAAGGAAGTATGAGGCAGAGGCACATAGACGGACCTCTGGGAATGGGCACAAAGTGAGACCTTTGTATCACATGTTAATATCCACTAGAGAACATTTACAATGGAAGAGACACTAAACAACCAACTAGATAAAATGATCTGGCTAAGCAGATTAAATGAGCCATGTGTCATTGGCCACACATGAGCTGGCACAATGGGCACATAAAGGGGCCCTGATGGCAAATATGAATATTACACCTGGGTCCAAGAGCATCAGCTCCCATTTATCAAAGCTGCTCTAGCTACTATTGCTGATGTGTCCAACTGCCCACAACGGAGACAAATGTTAAGCCCTGGACTGGCACCATTTCTTGAGGGGACTTGCCACTTAATGGCAAGTTGACTGTGTTTTTTCCCTTACATCCTGGAAGACTAGTGGTTTGTTACCATGGAAATAGGCATCCATTCTCCATATAGGTTTGCCTTTTCTGCTCTTAGGGCCTCAGCCAGCTCCACTATTCAAAGGCTTATAGTATTTTTGAGCCACTGACATGGAATCCCACTGAGCAGGGGTACCCTTTTACAGCAAAGGAGGTACGTGACTAGACTGATGCACTGTATCCACTGGTTGAATCCCATAATTCACTCAGACTGCTGACCTTATGATATGTTAGAATAGCCTTCTGAAGGCACAGCTAAAGGACCAAGTCACAGGCACTATTCTGAGAGGAGGGGGTACCATCCTCTAGGAGCCAGAACATGCATTGAATCAAAGCCCTTTATAATTGTGCTCTGTCACTGAATGAAAGAACACACAGGTCCAGAAATCAAGGAGTGGAATCACTTGATCCTACTCTAACTCTGTGTAGGCATGACAGCTCCCCTTGAGCACTGAAACACATGCCTCAGATTCAGGCTCAAATATCCCAGGTTTAACAAGTAATGGAGATGCTTGCCAGCAGAGTCTGTACTTCTGAGTCACTGCTTTCTCTAGGATTAAACACTTCTTTACAGGATGATGGATAGTGAGTACACCCATTCTCTTCTGAAGTAAACAAAATCCCCACTAAATAGGGTACAGTTGTGCCCCAAATCTAAACAAGATAATTACAAAACTGTTCCTTAATTGAGGATGGTTTTTTCCTCCATATCCATAGTAGCCTTGCTATATTCTTTCTCTCATTCTGGTTAGAAATAATTGTGATAGGAAATAGAAATTGAGAGGTAGAGAAACTTTAAATGTTTGGGGAATGTTTACTTTTCTACATAAAGAAGAAAACAAACTTTGCATTTTCAGGGTGATCCTTGCTGCCAAAACTTACAGGAAATGAACTCAAGGCCTTTTATATATTTTATTCATCATTTTCTGTACACTTTTATTTTTTTTACTTCCCAGGATCTCAGGCCTGAACTTATAAGCTATAGTAAGGACAGGTTTCCTAAATCTCAAGAAACTTAACAGCCTTAAGTCAGAGTTTCTAGTCAGTGTTTGGTTTCTTCTTCCATATTTCCGGAATTTTTATTTTCTTAGGAAAAACCTGTACACATAAAGTGTTGAGAAAACAGTAGCAATGATAGCAGATTTACCACTTGCCTATTTACTGCCTGCAGATTTATGGCCAGTGGAGCCTATTTTGCCATCTGGGTCAAAGTCATATTTTCACTGGAAATATTTTGGTAATTTATTGCTGGCAGTTTTTACATGCAGGTGGTGATCACACAGGTTTTACGGCACTTTCATAACTGCACATCTGACTGAAGTGCACAGAAGCTGATCTTTTGTGTGTCTACAGAAGCGATTCAATGAAATAGATTGTGTTTTATTTATTACATTTACCAGCGGGGGAGGGATTCCTTTAACATAAAATGTAATCTGAGAAAGGTGCCAAGTCATCTTCCCTGGTTGTTTCCAGAGGTATGGATTTTGGTATTTAGAAAAAAAAAAACAATTGGCTACTCTTGGACATTGAGGCTAGTGTCACCTGTACAAAGAGAATTTCAGAGTTTCTAGTAGGTATCTGTTAATTTTGATGCTTTAGCCTTTGCACTTTTTTCTTTAAACACTTCTATCATTGGAAAAAATGTTGCAATCTGGTGTTTTGTTTTTTGTGGGTTTTTTGTTTGTTTGTTAATTTCATAGACACATTGTAAAGGAGAGACATGATTATATAAGAGCTATTGGAGAATGAAAAAAATGACTCAAAATAAGGAGACCATTAGAACTTACTTCTAATGTAAGTTCTATAACCTGAGAGTATTATAATCTCACTTAACTGCCCTGAGCCTCGGTTTTCTCTTTTGTAAATGGAGGAAGGCGGTGATAATAGAAAGTACATATTTTTTAAAAATTTAAATATAATTTACATGCACACATCTCAAGGGTTAAACACAGTGAATTTTGGCATGTGTACAATTCTGTGCAATCATTATACAAAAAAAGATATAGAACATTTCCATCACCCCAGAAAATTTAATCATGCCCCTTTCCAATATACCCCTGGCCCTGTCCACAGACATAAGAAGCAATCACTTTCTGATTTCTGTTACCATAGATCGGTTTTGCATATTCTTTTACTTCATATAAATAGAATCATTTAGTTTCTTTTGCTCAGTATAGTGTCTGTAAAATTTGTCCATGCTGCATGCATTGTTCATTTTTTCTTTACTATTGCTGAGTAGTATTCCAATCATGAATATACAACAGCTTGTTTATCCATTCTCCTGTTTATGGATATTTGAGTTATTTTCAATTTTTGACTTTTACAAGATAGGTTGTTATGAACATTCCTGTATAAGTCTTTTGTGAACATACATTTTCATTTCTCCTGAGTACATGTCTAGGTGTGGGATTTCTGCGAAATGAGATATATGTGTGTTTAACTTGATAAGAAACTACCAAAACAGTTCTCCAAAACGGTGCTACCATTTTATACTCTCAGCAGCAGTTCTACTGACTCTACATCTACACCTACACTTGGTATTATGAGGGTTTTTTGCTCATTCTAGGGGATATGAAATTGTATCTCATTATTGCTTTGATTTGCATTTTCTAGATGACTGATGAGGCTGAGCTTCTTTTCACTGTAAACCACATAGAACTTAGACATGGCTTAAATCTCCTTCAGAAAACAGTCTAATTTATAGTCTCTTCCTTGTTTTCCCATGGTATTTTATAATTCGCCCATGTAACTTTTAAAAACTGCACAAGCTTTAGTCCTACTTGCAAATATTTTAATTCAGAAGATCTGGCATAAGGCCTAGGAATATGATTTTGATTCACAAGTGAACCACTGGATTATGCTCCAGGTGTATGACAGGTTTTTTTAATACTATTAATCTATTTATTAGATCATAAAAAAAGACAATATAGAATTATAGTTAAGAGCATAGATGTTAGAATAAAGAAGACTAGATATTGGATCCTAGTTCCCACTTACTGTCTATGGATTTTGGTCAAGTTACATAATCTCTCTAAATCTCAGGTTCTTCATCTATAAATTTAGGGTAATTACAATGCTTAACCCATAGGTTAAGAGGTTCCAGTGTGATAACGAAGAGGATCAAATGTGAAGAGGATCAAATATGATAACGAATGCAAAATGGTTACCATTGTGCCAAACTCATAAAAACACTCAATCCTCATTAGAAGGAAGGAGAAAAATGTGAGAACATTGTGAAGAAGAAGTTAAAGAAATCAGAACACCTAATGTTGGTATCTGGATATTATCTCCTTTACTACTACTCTTTAACCTAATCATTTACTTCAGATAATCTTCCAAAAAGTTTTCTTACTTTGTTTCACCTGCCTTTCACCTATGGAATTTTTGTGGATCAAAACGTTGCACCAGGTGTTGGCATTCTCCATTCTCATGAACCTGGTGTGTGATGATGTAGTAGGTGTGTTTCTGCCAAGCTGTTCAACTTACCCCAGTGCAAGTTCATGACCGCTGGTTTCCTCCTCAGTTCCCTGTTCCTGTCTAACGCTCCAGTCTAAAATTGGCTGGTCCTTGTTTCTGGATTCTCATCTCTGTTTTCCCTTCCCTTCATACGTTAAATGAAAATATACAATCAAGCATGCCCTCTCTTTCTTTCTTTCTCTATTTTTTCCATCTAGGTATCTATATGTCTTCACTCCATTAGCACTCCCATAATGATATTTTTAATTATCAGCATAAAGTTTACATTTCTTACCACAACAACCATGGTTCTACCTACTAATCACTGCATTCACTAAATCTATTCTCTCCTTTTTAATGAAAACATCTGTTTTACACAATTCAGATTCTGCTTCTGGTTTTTTGTTTGTTTTGCTTTGTTTTCTTTGGGTTTGCAAATCAGTGGTAGTTTCCTACTTAAATGGGCCTTTCTTCCTTTATCTGAGCAATTAGTAATCAACATGACATACACTCTCTAAAATGAAGTATAAGAAGATTTTCATTTCCTTAAGATTATATGTGAGCCAATGTAAAATTAAAGAAGAAAGATTTTCCCCTTTTCCCTGTGAAGAGGAGTGTGTTAACAATGTCTTGGTTTCAACCTCACAATAGAGTTGTCTGTTATTTATTCATATTAAAAGTACACAGCCCCACAAAAAAATATTTTTGAATTATTAAAATTTTTGCTTATGAGGAGGGCAGGGTTAGTTACTTACCTACATAACTGTAGTTCTAAAATATCAAGATAGAATGGCTGTCTTAATGGAATGCTTTTGAATGCAGACCTAAGAATATTGACAAAGGTAAAAAGAAGTCTACATTAAAGTAAATGTAGATTTGTCTATTAATAACATTTTATTAATAATATCAGTCAACATCCATTTAGTGAAGAAAGGTGAAAATAACTAACTTTTATTAATAGAGCCTCTAGCAAGCTACTGCTTTTAAGCTTATACTTTTGCTCAGATCAGTTTCCACTATTAGTTTTTCTCCTTTTCTCCTTTCCTCCTTTGACATACAGGACACTCGTGGTGAAATCCAGCTGGGCATTACTGCTCAGTAAATATCCAAAAATTATTAGAAGAGTAAGGAAGCTTTTATTTTTGTTTTCTATTTTATGTATTCAAGAAATGGAGCAAAGAAAATGAAATGATTTTCTTTGAGAAATACATAAAGCTTTTTAGTACTAAAAGATAGAAACAATCCCAACTCTGCCTTTGATGGGTAAACTTTCACAGGCTGCTGAAAATCCTCACAAAAATGACTAGCTTTCCATTTTCCAAGTAAATTAAAGGGTCTACATCTCTTACCAACAGTTATTTTGCCATGCAGCTCTGTTCAATCAATGAAGAGGCTGAAAGACTCTGTGGATAATCGTTCTTCAATTTCTGATGCCACAGATTTTTCCCTACAGTTTGTGACTCAATGTTTTCCTGGTAAATGCCAACAGAGAGAAAGGTGACTAGCACCAATACTTGCCAAATCATTTTCATCAGTCTCATATATTTTTTGTTCTTTTTCTCAATTTATCACCCAGAAAACACAGAAATTAAGAACAAACAAATGACAACACAGAACTCTTCTCTAAAAAACCTGTCTCCAGAGTTAAACTATCCAAAGACAAAAACGGGCAACACAGAATTTTCACTTTTTTGTTTTTTCAAAGCTATGTCTTGGAAGGATCTTCAAAGCAGATCTTCCTTGGATCAGAATTGTTAAGTAAGTGTGCCAAGAGATCAGCATGCATTAAACAAACAAACAAACTAAAACAACATCAGATCTTCAAGATTTTCTCTTTATCTGAACTGACCCAGATAAAACTACAAATTCCATGTCAACTATAAATATGTAAAAAAGAAAAAGTGTGAAACCAAACGTAAAATCAAGTCAAAACTTCAGCAAATAAATACTCCATTTCTGACAGTTTCTGGAAGAATTTAACAATTCCTTTCTAACACATATGAAATCTCAGAATCAAATAAAGGACAAAATTACTTTTAAAGCTAGAGGGATATTCAAATTATGAAGTTATACAATTATAACACCATGTAATAAGTACTACCATAAAGATATGAACTAAATATTTTGGGATAATTGGAATGGAATAAATAATTGGTCATTATTACTCTGTATTATAATTATTTACCTCTCTTACTCTCCAACTCTGTAAATTTCAGAGCAAGACTGTGTGTGTGTATGTGTGTATGTCAATGTGTTTAATTCACTTTTCCACTTATTGTTAGTACTCAATAAATGTTTAAAAAAAATTTTAGTACTAAATTAGTTATATTTTTCACTCCTTTATATGGAAGGAAAGGGTAGGAATAGAAGACAAAAAAAAAAAGGACATAATAAAGAGAAAAGAACAGTTGTATTTTGGGGCTCCAAGAGAACAATGGAGAAACACACCCTGTTTTTGTTACATAGGCTCTTGACCTTTCTTTTTCTCTTACTACAAAAGATAGTTTTTCTTTCCTTTCCTCTCCTTTATTTCTTTTTTTTTTTTTCAAATGTTCACCTATACAGTCCACACAGCTCCCCACAATTCCACTCTGTCTTTTCACTCTTCTAATGAGTATGTTGATCATGTCTGTGGGATACAAGTCCAGATTGTGTCATATTTCCCAGTAACCTGTGTCTATTACCATCAGAGACCAAATTCTTGAGATTCTAACTTTCTAGCAAAGTACACCTGCTGTCCTGCACTCCACAGGAGCTGCTGTTTGTTCTGTTTCTGTGTCATTATTTATTGCCTTCAGTGTGAGCTGTGTTCCTTCAAGGAAAAAAGGTTTGGCTTATGTTTTCCTCCCAGTCAATGCACGATGAATACTACCGATGGCTGAGTGATGAGATGTGGCTGAGGTCCGAAAGGCAAGGGCCTGTGTGTTTCAGGGCAGGTTCCACTCACAGAGAGGGAGGAGGGAAACATGATCACATTTGGAAATTGTATAACATAGTATAGTTTAGCCCTCCTTTCTCATCTCACAGTCTATTGCTATTTTCTGTAGTCTGAATCCAAATTAACTTGGAAACAAGCCTTCAATGTACTTTGTGATTGAAAAAAAAATGATTCCTGAGTTTGGAGGATACAGAAGTTTGTCTAGATCTGGCTGTTATGTAAAATTAAACTGAAATCAACTAGAATTAAATCCCCAAAAGTGTTTTGTCATACCATAGTTCCTTTTAGTTTCTTTTCAATGAAAAATTAAACTGAAATCTTCATTTCTTCTGAGGTTGAACAAATACTGGATCCAGCATACCTCTGGCATCACCAAGGAGTAAGTAAGACTCTGTTACATTTTCAGCAATACTCCAAATCTCAATGCAATAAGCTCCTATCAATTTGATGAGGCAGACCGCTACTCTTTTTGAGATACCATACTCCAATTATTTCTGGCAAGGGGTTCTGATATATAATCAGAGTGACTGCTTACAGCTCTAGATTCTGAACTTCAAAACAACATTTTGGTCTCTTGACCTCTGGCTTGCCCCATAATTGGGTGTGCATTTCCATCAAAATACTAACAACCAAAGTGTTATGGCTCAAATGTTTGTGTTCCCCCAAAATTCATATATTGGAATACTAACTTCCAGTGTGATGGTATTAGGAGGTGCTGCCTCTGGGAGATAATTAGGTAATAAAAATGGATCACTCATGAGTGGAATTAGTGCTCTTACAGCAAGAGAAAGGAGAGAGTTTGCTTCTTCTCTCTCTCTCTGCTTTGTTTATGGTAGGATACAGCAAGAAAGACGGCCATCTACAAACCAGGAAGAGAGCTCTCACTAGAATCTGACTGTGTTGGCACACTGATCTTGGACTTCCAGCCTCCAGAACTATTAGAAATAAATTTCTGTAGTTTATAAACCACCTAGTCTATGGTGTTTTATTATAGCAGCCTAAGCTAAGAAACATAGCCAGCAGGGGAAAATCTCTGCTTCCTTTAACATGCTCTTTCCAAGAAGTGGGATTTCACAGTCTAGTTTTTGGGTCCACAGTGAAATGCACAGTTCCATTCTTGATATTGCAGCAAAATCCTTCCCAAGGCAGTGGGGTCAAAGAAATGTCAGGCACAGCCTTTTATTACCCAGATCTCTACTTTCCCTAATAGTTCTACTTATAGCCTGCCCAGCATTAGGGGACTTTTCTTTCAGGAAACTTAATTATATTTTCCTCTAGTCTAATCTTCTTTAAAGACATCAGCCCAACAAAAAAATGTTTATGCAAAGCAACCTCAACTGTGGGCTAAATTCAAATTCCCTTCTACAGTAACATGGACCCCCTATAGATCAAAGAATATGACTGGATATCTATGCCAGTGTCTCCAAACATTTCAAGACACACAAAGGACCTTTGAAGGCATGGTGGAGTATTATCTAACTAAGTTTTACCTCTGACTCATTTATTTATTATTTCATTCATTCATACAACAGACATTTACTGCATATCTATTGGGTGTCAGGTATTGCTCTAGACTAAGAGTTGAAAAAAAAATTTTTCTGTAAAGGGCCTGATAGTAAATATTTTTGGCTTTGTGGGCCATAAATTCTGTTGCAACTATTCCATTTTGCTTATTGTAGCACAAGAACAGCCATAGATAATACATAAACTAATGGGAGTAGCTATGTTCAAAAGAACATAAAGGAGTTTAGGGAATGTTTATATGGGCAGGTTTGAAATGTCATTCCATTAGGATACTTCTTTACTTTATTCCACACTGATATTGCCCTCTACACCACTACTAAGTTAACTCTTAGTTGTTATAATTTGGTTATTGACTCTGCACTATGTGTAGAATTACCATGTGTTATGGAAAAACAATTGTATAAGTCAAATTTCTGGCTTTAAAGGGATCACACCATAGTTGCAGGGAAAAACTGTGTACCATTAGCATCATTTGAATCTAAGTATTCTGGAGATATTTTAACTTGTTAAATTAGGAAACATTTCTGAAGACTGACTCCACACTTTTCAAAGCAGCCTTAACCATGAGAGCATTACATGCACCAATGAAAATAAAACATATAGTAGTCTTCTTTGATTTTCTAGGCCCATATATAAAGAAATAAAGAGAGAAACAGTATTCTATCTTTTAGGACAGTGTTTTAGCTCAGCCAATAGTTGCTGTGATAAGACACTGGAATCATGTGCTCTAGAAGCCTAAACATTCAAATCACCAGATTCTCAGTTACCAGCCCTGTCATGGGATCAAAGACACTATCAAAGGATCAAAGGGCTAGTAAGGTATGATTTCTGCCTCTAAGGAACTTTGGTGGGTGGGTAGGGGGGAACAGTTACAAATAAAACATTGTTCATGAATATTCTTTTATGCTGGGGCCTTGCGTTCTAGTCGTTGCATTCCGCATCTTCAGATACCTGGCCTATTGCTAAATTTCTCTTCTGGCTTAAAGTTAAGCATTTAGAGAAGGGAGAGATTTATTAAATATATTAACACATTTTCACTGAGAACTTACTAAGAGTCGAATTCTTTTGGGCACGTGGGGCTACAAGTTTGCACAAGAAAGATTGTTTTCTGTCATCAGAAGGCTCATGATTGAGTGTGAGACACAATCATGTGAGTAGACAGTTATAGCACACTGTGATAGATGCTGTGACAGAGTACTAATGGGTGCTACAGGAGCACAGAGGATGTGAGTGGGGGCTGAAGCCACTTTTCTAACCACTCCAGTTAAATACCGGAGAAATGGAACTTGTGTTGGTCCCTACCTTACTAGGAGTTCTACAAGAGAGGAATTACCAAGGAAATTTGGAGTTGGAAGAAAAACATAAAAAAAGGCAATTAGACAGGAATGAACATGCTATTTATAAGTGTGGTGTCCGTGGAGTGCTCTGGGAAGAATGGGGGTCCTGGTTTGAAGGGAGTAAGACATGCCAGTTATAAGATGGTTAAGAGGGAACAGCTCTATGTTATTGAACAAGAAATAACAGAAGGAATATAAGGCTTTAGGAAACTGGACTGGAATAAATATGCAAGATGGATTAGAGATGGTAGAGACTAGAGTGAGAAGAATCAACTGAGCACCCTTGTAATTATCACTAGCCTGGATTGGTGTGGTAGTAATGGGAAAGGAGAGGAAGGCAGAAGCTGAAACACAATTCAAAGGAAGAAATGACAGGATGCAATGACAGATTGAACACTAGGTTCAAATGAGAGGGAAGAGTAAAAGATAGTCTGGAAAAATGGTGATACCAGTGATAGAATCAACATAGCACTGCGAACTGAAAACCAGACGATCAAAGTGACAATACCACTTTTGCCATATGTCTGAAAGCTCTTCATCAGAGACACAAAGCTGAAAGGAAAGTTGTCTCTAGATTTTTCTTGCTCAGGAGTCTATGGGTAAATGACGAACTTTACAAAAAGAAGTCCTCTAAGGCACTAGCTGATGTGACCTTGTGTGTCAAACCAAATTAAAGACCCACAGAGTGAGGGTCAGCTCTGATGTCTATACAATTTAGAACTGCAAATAGACATCACATTCTCCTTGTGAAGTTTCATACAGGTCACCTATAAACCATAATAAAACATCAAATAACAATGCTTGGTAGGCCTTCAATAAAGATTTGTTGAACTGGACTGAGGATAAGGGGGTTAACAACAAGTCAGTGGGGATGAGGTCTAACTCTTTAACACTGCACACCGTGAGAGCAGAGTGGAGAAAGAACAGCTTTAATAAATCACAAGCCCAATGCCCACTTAGGCAAAATGGGATGGCATCTTCTGAAACTCGAGTGTTAAGTGCATTGTAATGACTCCATGGAGAATTTCAATCAGGAAAGCCCATCACATCTGGAATTCGTTTCCTGTTTTTACTCTATTTACATGGCTGGATTTGAGTAAGTGGTCTTGACTACAAACAACACGTTAAGAACATGTAGTGTTATTATATAACTGGGCATCTATGTATTTGTGAACTCAAAGTGGAAAGAACCAGTTATTCCTTGGGCTCTGAGGTCACGCTGATACATGGGGATAAAAGCATCATGTAAAACAGATCTGGAGACATGATACAGAGGGACTGCATTTTCTCTTCAACCGGTAAAGAGAATTTTTTTGTTTTCCTTAACATAGGCTACTATTTTTGAGATCATCAGAAGATAGAATTCTTATTGTTCTTATTTATTCACAGTAATATGTTAGATACTGTAGAAACATTTTTTTTTTAACCTGAGGAAAGTACTCCTTGTGCCTGGCAGTGACAAGGTGTTGGGACTTTTCTTTGTAATAGGAAAATAAATTAGATCTTGTAAAATTCTGAGTCAGACACTTTTGTTTTCTGAGGACAAATACCATTAACTCCTATCAATGGTTCCTTCTCAGGAGTTAGAAAGAGAAAATTATACACTGTGAGAGAAAAGAAAATTTATTTCTCCATGTTTGGTCAAGCCTAGAATTCTCTACAGAGAGAATCTTTCTAGAAGAAGCTAGTGTTTTCATAAGCAAGAAAGCAGAGCTGCCTACCAAACAAACGGCAAATGCCATTTTGAGCTGGTGGCTCTAGCCTGCTGGTACTTGGTGTGATTCCCCGTTCTGCCTATGGTGATATATAAAGCTGGGTCGATCTTTCAGTGTTTGACTTGGGCTTACCGCTGTACTATACCTGGTGTTATAAAACAGTTGCAACAAATTTCTACTGCCTTCTCTACAGAGTGAGTTGAAAAACTTTGGTTCCTAGTACCACTCTTAGTATGCTTAATTATTTTGACAAATTGTTTTAGAACTTTATGTGCATTTCCCTTCAGATCCATTGCATTCTCACTGCAGTGTAAGTATAGCATTTAAACTAGGACGTTTGTAATTAGTCTGCATCCTTATGAATAACTTGCCTTATTCTGCCTAAATTGTTCAGCTTAGAGTTGTTTCTGAAATCTTAGATTCTTTTTAAAGTAATTGCATAACAGTGCCAAGCACAGGGCCTAGCATATGGCAGACACTTAATAAATGTTTGTTGAATAAATAAATTAGTTTTGCTTCAGTCTTGGATTTTGGCCTATCTTTTTATAATGTTGACCAAATAAACTGGCTTGTGTTGAAATGTGAAGCCACCTCCACGACTGTTGAATCAAGACAAGTTCATAAAACTTGCCCTGATTCATGATTTAAAGATTTGAATTGAAAATAAGGAGGCATTTTTATCTAGATCTTCATTAACTGACAATTGCTTAACTTGTTCCCTTCTTAGAGGAGCAAGACCTGGGCATAAAGTTAAAACTGCAGAGTAAATACTGGCTCTCACAATCACTGGGTTGCTAAAAAAGAACTTTGTTATCTCTGAAATGTTAATCATACCTACCAAACAGCATTAAGATTTTAGGAGATAACACATAGGGAACACTTATCTATTGCTGCATAAAATACACTCAAAACTTAGCGGCTCATTTATTTTTGCTCACAAGTTTATGAAACATCTGGGCAGTTCTGCTGATTAAGGCCAGGCTTGGCTGGTTTCAACAAGGCTTTCTCAGGGTCTTTGCTTGGCAGTTGGCTAGCTGCCAGGGAGGGTAATGAGGATAATGGGGCTATGCATTTCCATCAAACTTTTCTCATGGTGCGGTAGAGGTTTCGAGACAGAGAATAAATAAATGCCCTGGGTCCTCTTGAAATCAAAACTCAGAAATGGCATAATGTTGCTTCTACCACATTCTATTGGTCAAAGCAAGTAACAAGGGCAGCGAAGATGCAAGGATTGGGAAAATAGATTCTATCTCTTCATGCGAAAAACTACAAAATCACATTGCAAAGGGGCAAGGACAGTAGAGACCTGTGGCCAGTTTTGCAATCTACCACAACATAAATAATTGTTACCATAGGACCTGTATATGTGTGTTTAATAAATGGCATTTATTGTTATTATTAGCCTACAACCTATGCTTCCTTGTTAGCCTTTTTCTTTCACTCTCACCTCATCCTTTTATACATTCAATTTCATGATTGTAACAAAAGAGGTCAGTTGATTAAGAAAACCACTCTGGGGACTTCCCTGATGGTGCAGTGGTTAAGTATCTGTCTGCCAATGCAGGGGGCACAAGTTTGAGCCCTGGTCCAGGAAGATCCCACACGCCACAGAGCAACTAAGCCAGTGCGCCACAACTACTGAGGCTGCGTGCCTAGAGTACATGCTCCACAACAAGAGAAGCCACTGCAATGAGAAGCCTGTGCACCGCAACGAAGAGTAGCCCCTGCTCACCTCAACTAGAGAAAGCCCATGCGCAGCAACAAAGATCCAAAGCACACAAAAATTTAAAAAAAAGAAACCCACTCTTGTTATGCCCTCTGTTGTACCCCCAACCTCACCATTTCAAAAAGCAATTACAAGACAACCTATACTCACAAGGGATGACTCTTGTTCTTTAATCCTTCAGTCTCTGAATCTTCCAATTCACTGTTGAAGCCAAGGGAGGCATAATGGTATAATGGTTAAACAATAGCCTCTAGATTCAGACGACTTTGGTTTGAATCATGACTGCCAATTTACAATGATGTGACCTTGAGCTAGTTAGTTTATCTCGTTGTATTTGTTTTCTTAACTCTGAAATGGAGTTACTGAGTTACTGAGAAGTTTAAATGAGATTTTATACATATATCTGTGCCTGATATATAGTCAGCCGTGTGTGTGTGTGTGTGTGTGTGTGTGTGTGTGTGTGTGTGTGTGTGTGTTACATTTAATTATTTATTTCAGTGAGGAGTAAAATTATGAGTTAGGCCTCTTAGATAATTAGCAGACAACAAGGCAAAGTTTGTGTTGGGTGGCTGACTAGGCTCACTTATTTTATTTTATTTTTTTCTTTACATTTATTTAGTTATTTATGGCTGTGTTGGGTCTTCATTGCTGTGTGTGGGCTTTCTCTAGTTGTGGCGAGCCGGGGCTACTCTTTGTTGCGGTCGTGGGCTTCTCACTGTGGTGGCTTCTCTTGTTACGGAGCATGGGTTCTAGGCATGCGGGCTTCAGTAGTTATGGCATGTGGGCTCAGGAGTTGTGGCCTGCGGGCTCTAGAGTGCAGGGTTAGTAGTTGTGGCACATGGGCTTAGTTGCTCCACGGCATGTGGGATCTTCCCGGACCAGGGCACAAACCCATGTCCCCTGCATTGGCAGGTTGATTCTTAACCCCTGCACCACCAGAGAAGCCCTAGGTTCACTTATTTTCTCACACTGTCTCCACCTCCTGGTCTCTGACTATATACCATGTTATTGAATTTTGAGTTAAACTCAATTAGACAAAATCTGTGAATGTTAAATCTACATATGCTATCTTGAGAGACTTCTAAGCAGGTAATGAGAGTTTTATTTTTCTTCATCTTGTACTATGCTATTTTATTAGGTTTTATCATTCACAAAGTCCTATTTTCTATTTTCACTGTCTTATAAAACACTTTACTCTGGTGAGGCCATAGAAGAGGATTAACTGTACAATTAGATAGCTGTTTTATACATATGTGTGTATGTGTGTGTGTGTATGTATCTGCCCTGATAACACAAGGAACTTTGAGAAATTATTCTTCCTCAAGAGTAGTGAAATACAACATTAACGAAAATTATTTTAAGTCAATACTCAGCATAGGCACAGTTTGGGAAAACAGTGCAAGCTGATGAAACATTATTTCTTCTAGTGTATATCAAGACTACCTAAGAAAATATTAGGACTACAGAGATCCAATTTTTAAAGAGAGGAAGAAAATTCCTACTTGAAAAAGCTTATTACTCTAATCTAAACAATATTACACATATTTTTGCCAACAGTTTAATATACATTAATATGCAACATTTTAGTATATAGTACTCTTTGCTGTTGTCAAACCAAGGGCAAGAAATAGAATCTAACCAATGCCTGACTCCCTCTGTGTCATGCATCATTACCCTCCACTGAGAGGGTAATCTGAGAAAAAGATTATCACAAAATCAGACATGATGATTAAATCCCCTGCAGAGGAACACAGCTGTATTTAGCAACATTTCTAAGAAGGAAAGGAAGAACGGGAGGAAAAGAAGGAGGGAGAAAAATAGAAATAAATGTTGTACCTCGCTGTATTCAGCAAAATTTGAATTCTACCAAACTAATCCATGTGTGAGTATACTGAATAAAGAGCTGCCTGATCTAGTGTCTTCTGTGGTTAAGCAGCCCCATCCTCTAGATTTCCATCCTCCACCAATACTAACCTACCCACAGGCAACTCTATGATTAGCAATTCCAAGCAGCCTCTATAAGCCTGCTTTGGAATTGCTATGATGAGTATCTGATAAAAAAATAGTAGAAATAATACTAACTTCATTTATAAAAGGACTTCTATATATGTCTGACACCACTACTCCAGTTATGTTACTTATATTATGCTTGTTCTTAACAATAGTCTAGTAAAGTATATATTATTCCAATATTACATATAGGAAAGAGTCACGGTTGGCCAGCTGATAAGAGTAGGACCTAGATTCAGATACAGGTTTCTCTCAGTCCAGACCTTATGCTCTTATTATAAAAATTCTTGCAAACTGACTTTATATTTCTCTTCAGCCTCCTTTTCGCTTGAAATACATTCATTTTTATCTTTTTTCAGAACATTCACTCATGTTTGCTGTCCTCTTCTTAACACTCTCCACAGTTTCTGTATCTCTGTTCAATAATAGGCCCCTGATTAAACACAACACTCTATTAATCCTATATTAAGTAAAGAGTAGATAGCCTTATGTTTCCTTCATGAAATGTTCTTTTAAGATTCCTGAATATACAATTGCAATGCCCTCCCCGCTCCTGCCACTGGCACAATCCTAATTAACATTTAAAACAGTAAAGCAGGGCTTTGCTGGTGGCACGGTGGTTGAGAGTCCGCCTGCCTATGCAGGGGACATGGGTTCGTGCCCCGGTCTGGGCAGATCCCACATGCTGCAGAGCGGCTGGGCCCATGAGCCATGGCCGCTGAGCCTGCGCATCCGGAGTCTGTGCTCTGCAACGGGAGAGGCCACAACAGTGAGAGGCCCGCATACCACAAAAAAAAAAAAACAGTAAAGCAAGGTCCATGGAATAGATATGAGTTATTGTTAATCACTCACAATTGGATGCTCATCTAATTAGAAAAATACTGAAATATATAATCTAGTTCTCTCATTTCTTTTCTGGATAAATCAATAGGAAGAACATTTTAAAAGTAAGATGAGTTTGGATTTCCTTGATGTTCTAAACATATTAATGTCAGAAAAGGCCATTAAATAAGACTGACAGAATTTATTTTTCTAAAAGTTTTATAATCCCTGGAGAGTATCCCCTTCATTCACATTATTTGACATGTATTTATGAGAAAATATGATCTTATTTTTCCAGTTTCTATGGTTTAGTCTTTCTTTTTTCATCCAAAATAGTATATATTTAATATATGTATTTTGAAAAAGTTACCTTTACAAAAATCATAAGTATATGCTTTTGAGAAAAATACTTTCTTTAAAAGAAAATTAATTTGGGTAATATAAATAACCCAGAGGTTAGACACTAAGGGGAAAATAGTAATGTTCTACCATGCAGGTAAAATGCAACGTAAATTATTTTCTAAATATAACCTTATAAGAAAGCACATGATTTTATATATTTTGGGAGTTATGTACGCTTTTGAGAATAAGTTGTAACACTATGAATGAACCCTTTCTATAAAAAATGCATTTATGCATATATACAAAACCATTAGGGGAAAATCATTATTCATGCCAAATAAAGAACTCCTACTTTTGATGAAGGTAAAATCATTGATATGTTAGGATCCTGAGAATCCCATTGGGAAGTATTTAGGTCATAGTAGAAGGTTATATCTAGCTTACTGATGAGCTAAACGGCAAATATAAAGGCATATTGTGAATCTTTGGCAGTGAGTGTGAAGTGTTTTGTTTCATTCAGAGTAGTCTTGAACTCTACTCTGTTAAACATCTTCATAAATGATCTGCAGTTGGTTGTTAATGACATTAATTAAATTCTCAGATGAGAGAGGATATCAAGCGATGAGACATCATACAATAGTACAAAAAGCTAGAAAAAAACGGCCTGAAATTAATCAAATGAGATTTAATCTTGAATTGCAAAGGCCAGTATTTGATTAAAAAATAGATCCAATAAAAGTTGAAGTAAAATTAAAAATCAGTTTCAATAAAGAGATATTTCCAATAGTTAATATAAAGTTGATTTGATATTCTGTAATGGGCTTTGAGAAAATGCAAGCTGTTTTAAAAATAGAAATGAATATGAAATTTTCATAGTAATCATCACCTAAAAAATTCCAGTGGCTCTCTGATCACATTGAGAAAACTAAATGTTGTGGACAATTTGTGCTGTAACAGAACCTTTATGACCACCTGACACCTATCCAACAGAAAGAATAAGAGGTCCCACGAAGAATCCATGGCGAAGAAGATTGAGAGAGAAGTATATAGATGGATGAAAAGACATCGGATTTGTTGTGATAATTTTCTACAAACTCTACAAAAGAACCAAACTTTTCTAAACAAGTGATAAAAATTCAAATCATGGGAAACAAAATCAAAATAGACAAAAAGATATGGCTTTTAGTGAGATAATAGTCTTGATTCTGACAAATAGGCTGCTTCCTCATTAGCAAATCTGGTCATATCATTTGTAAATACTCCAGAGGATTTGATTTTAACCAGGGCATTTACACTCTTCTCTGTGATAGAACTTTCACCCTTGTTTCTGCAAAGATTCAAATATGTTTTTGGAGAAAACATATTCACAAAGGATTCTTCAAAGTGCTTCTTTTGCAATAGTCTCAGAGCCTTCATACTGTTATTCCTTGAAAAAGATACTGAAACTCGAGTTACATAATTACAGCTTAACAAAATATGTCCTCTATTTTGAGGTTCTTAGTGGTGATTTTTTTCTTACTAGTATTAGAATAATGGTGACAGAACATAGCTGCAGGTGATGATGTAAAACAGATACCAAACAAGAATATAATAAGGCTTTTCCATTTTTAGCAAATATGATTATATGCATTATCTCCAGAGCAGATTTCTCTTTTTCTGTAAATATAATTCTTGGAAGAGCTTGCTTTATGGAAGGACCATAGAAGTGGGCTCAGCTTGAGTTTCTCTTTCATGCCTGATTTAAGTGAATCAGGAAACATCATATATCAACATCTGTAAGATTATGCACAGTGAGTAAAATATAGTTCAACTGCTGCAAACATGTTTAGAGTTTTACTACCATACATACTCTAAAATGTTCATAATCACCATGTCATTAGATTGTGTTAAAAACCAGTATTTTACATATATTCCAAAATAATTCTTTATCTGATCTCCAGAATTCTAAAAAAAAAAAAATAGTAAAAAGATTTCTAATAACTAGATTCACTCTGCTATTAGGATCCATTCAAGAGACAGTCCCTTTTTAATGACATTAATATATGTCTGTGGCATTTCAGATATGAAAACAAAAGCTTTATTTTCTTTCTCCATTTTTATATTGAAAAATAAATTATCTTGCATGCCTAGTTTAATTTTTACTTTAAAAATATAGACATCACTCTATTAAATAAAGGTTATGATAGTCACAGTAATCATAACCTATAAAATTCCAGTGGCAGAATGACCACATTGGGACATTTGGAATACTATTGATAGGTTTGTGTCACAACAAAATTTAGCACTTAAATTGGTAGACTTTGACTAAAACAGATTGCTCTCCATAAGGTGGGTGGGCCTCATTCAGTCAGTTGAAGGTCTGAATACAACAAAAGACTGACCTCCCTCAGCAAGAGGGAATTCTACAAGCAGATGGCTTATAAATTTGAACTTCAACAGAAACTTTTCCTTGGATCTCCAGTTTGCTGGCTTACCCTGCACATTTGGGGTTTGCCAAGCTCCATAATCATATGAGCTAGTTCCTTAAAAGAAATCTCTTTGTATATATACATCCTATTAATTCTGTTTCTCTGGAGAACCCTGAGTAAGACAACATGTATGACCATCAGGTACCCACTCAGTAGAAGGAACAAAGGGATACAAGAGAAATCTTTGGCAAAGGGGATTACCTAAAATATAAATGTCTCCTCCATTTCTGTAGAAAAATATAAACCTCAAATATAAATTTATTTTATAAATTTATTTTCAAAAGAAATGGGATTTCCTATGGGAAAAGGAGTTGACTATTTCCTATAATTTCAGTGTCCAAAAACTGACTCGTTAAAGAGTATAACCAAAAATTAGATTGAGTTTGCTAGTTCATTGCACACCATGGTGTCAAATCCCAAATTTGAAAGACTGAGACAGAGAAGCACTTATCTGTGTCTAGCAACAATGATTCCCTAAGGTACTTTTATAGACACGTTTGTACATATCTTTGCCCTTGGTGACAATAAATTATCATGCCACTCAGTATAATGTGGTGGTTAGGAGTACCCATTCTGTTGTAAGGTCACAATGTTGTAAGGTTAGGTAAACTCAAACCTTCAGATTCCTTATCTGTAGGATAGGAATAACAGTACCTACTCCACGGGGCCAGTATGAGGATAATGTAAATAATACTCTTAACATAGAACATTTTTTGCTTTTAGCCTCCTTACAGGGCAAGAATGGTGTCTTACATACATTCCTAACCACTGCACAGATCACCCGATTCAGTGCTTTTCATCTGGTCAATTAGTCAACAACTAAAGATAATTGCTACCAATTATTGTGTGCTTATGATATATCAGAATGATTTTTTTAGAAGTCTCACAAAATTCCTTCAAAGCACGTGCTATTATCCCCATTTTTGGATGGGGAAGTTGAGACTCTGAGAGCAGTAGCTTTGAAGATCATACAGAGCTACTTAACAGTAGAGTCGGCATTTAATTCAGGTCTAACTCAAAGTTGTGCTCACTCTGTATTGCAACTTATTGCCACTACATATTAGATGATTGGTAACAGGCATTTGCTAGTTTAAAAATCACATGGGAAGTTGCCATTGATCATAATATTCTTTCCTTTTTTTCCTTTTTATGCTGCTTGATGATCTGGCTCTGTCACACTTTGGAAGCTGGAAGTCTGGCTGTTATGGCTTGTTAGACAGTACAACAGAGTAAAAGGGAAGGTTATAAAAGTGTGTTCCCTGGTGATTCTTTTGAAGGGAAAATACACTATCTACTGAGCTTAATTTTTAGATCTATCATGCTTGGACAAGATACAAACTCATCATAGACGGCATCTATCTTTCCAGGACGCTGAAGATAAACAGTGTATGTTCTAAGAATTCTTCCAGACCCCCAGGTCTGTGATCTTAACAAAATAAGAAACTATTAAGAAATTTCTCTAAAATTTTTGAAAATGCTTTCCATTATAGCTAATAAATATTATATTGTTATATTCTGGAGAGATATTCCCATCTATACTGTTAAACATTTTTTTCAACTTTTCACGGAACACTTTCCTGCATGCATTTTAAGTTATAGTAGTATTGAAGATTTTATGTAAAAAGAAACCTTGAAAATATTAATCCAGTTCTAAATACTAGTTTTAGTGTAGAGCGATTTCCTCCATTATTAAAAATATTTCAAATTCAAGAGAGTAAAGCATTTGATTGTTAAGATGTGCCCAACAATGTTATCATTAAGTAATTATCATCCTGTATCTTAACTCAGGAGACTCTGTTATAGCCTATAGACTAGTTTTTTTGTAACCAATAGATCTGTTATTTTCAAATACAGGATTTTATTACCAAGTTAAATATAAAATCACACTATTATAATTTGTGAGATAGAAGATTACAGCACTTTCCCAAAACCATGATAATACTGCTATTTTTAAAACTGAACTTCTTTAGGCAATATTCTGCCTTTTTGATTTTGTAAAATTATTCTACATTTTTAAGGGAAAGTAATCATGGCATTGCCTGAAGTGTCACGTCAGGTACATCCAAATGGCAAATGAATGTCATTATGGTGTCTATTAGGGAACTCACTTTGATTAAAGAGGACATCCATGCCCAAGGACAGCTGCTGAAGCAACACTCTGTTTGTGGCAAGGGGCAGGGAAGGGCTTGTCCTATTGCTTAGAAACATGGGTTCTCTAATCTTTGGAGGGAAATAGACTTAAATATGGAAATAGAGCATTAAATGGAAAAGCAAACCAATAAAAACAACAAAAGAACGTGCAATTTGTTTGGGGAAATTTAAAATAAGTCCATTTCCCATTAGGCCATGAGAGGACAGAAATTGGGAGTGCTGACTCCTGTGCACGGAAATGGAAGCAAACACGGTGATTTTAGTAGTTACATACTGCCTCAGACAAGCCTACTAGGCAAGGGTTTGTCAAAGGCCACTTTTATATCCTTTTCTGTTCCTAGTGTTAGAGGGCTTTATCTCAGAACAAATAGATTCTGAAACTAAAGTCACATCCTGTTATTGTAACAGACAGTCGATAACCATCAGGGCTAGAAAAACAATTGTAATAATCCTAAAGACCAAAAGAGAAGAAAGTAGTCTCATTAGTGAGACCCAAAGCCAACTCTGAAACAAAGACTTTTGAACATCAGTTTTAGTTCATTTCAACATTTGAAAATTTTGAAATTGGCCTATTTTTACACCTCATTGTTTTTCTAATTGAAAAGAGAAGCAAGGCACATGAGATGCATTATCTACTCAGAACAGAATCACTCCATTAATTCAATATTCTAGTGAAACCTTAACACTTCTAATTGACAGGAAATTGTGGGCGCGATAGCCTGCATTTACTGTGTTGGGATATTTAACAGCTCTCTCCCTACCTTCGCTTCGGTTTCCCCAGAAAGCCCAGCTATCATTCTTTTAACTGAACTAGACAGGGAGGGAAAGAACGGATGTCAGCCCACTCCCACTGATGAGTGTCACATCCAGTTGCCACCCTTACCAAAAGGAATGAAACTAGGTTAAGGGGACAGGTTCTGTATTTTAAAAAATTACCTGCCATGTATTTTTTCCCCAAATGTCAGGTGGTGGCCTCTATTAGAGGTAGACCATTAATCAAACTAATGAGAACAATGGATGTAACCATCCCTTAACAAAGACATAATGCCTCAGTGGGAAAGGAGTAGAATGGCAGACTTTTATGAAGTAGGCCTTTCCTCATGAACACTTGGGTTTGAGTCACACCACGTGTGCAAATCAGGGCCTCCTGATTCTTATAACAGCTAAAGAAGAATACCATATTACTGAATCAAAATGTTTTATTTATGGTGAAGAAAAAAAGAATCACACTTGCTTTGCAACAATAAGGTATTACATAAAACCAGTCTTAATGATCTAAACCTTATTAGTGATCATTCAAGTTTTGAAGAAGCTGCTAAGGACAGAGGAAGTTTTTTTAGGGAAATATGATCTTGTAATTAGTGTTAACACGGGGGCTGTTTTTGATCTTTTTGCACATCTCTAAACCACTCTGAATAATTCTTCCCTAATTCTAAGTCTAGACCAGAAGAAATGGCATGCAAATCAGGATGTTATGCTTTCAGTACTCAAAAGAAATAAGAAATTCCTCATCAGACCTTTCCAACAGTTTATGGCGAGTCTAATGGAAGAAAATAGCAGAGTTGGGAGACAACAGAAAGAATGAAAGTCAGGACATTAACAGACAGTAATTGGCCTTGACCAAGCCATGGACTGAGACTCCTTTGACCAACTGGATGTCCTGATGAATCCTTGAACATGCAGATGAGAAGACCCATGATATACCCAAGAAATGGCATTTCTGAAAAAGTTCACATTTGCAGACAGAAATGATTTTTCAGTTTTTGAGGTTTTGGAAATGCCTATTAAAAATGTTTATTTAAACTTAAACCTTTACTTAAACTAAAGTTATCTCATGTCAATCTGAGGACAAGCTAAATAGAGGTTTCTATTAAAGTTAGGAATAATATACGATGGTTCTTTTTTTCAAACTAATCAGTGAAATCACTCAATTTTTATAGAAATTAATCTTTATAAATAATGATTTACATCATTTTAATTGCAGAGTATGCAGTTATAACACATTTCCTGTGTTCATTTCTACATAACTATATGGTCAGAGAAAGTAGCTTAATATGTGTCAATTTTTTGATGATTAATTATAGATTTTTATGTCTGGAAAAATCAGATTGCATGGTATAGAAAATCACATTGCACAAAATAAATAGGCAGAGATTAAAAATCAGTTTAGTAAATAGTTAAAATGAAGACTTCTCATTATACTTAGAAAAGCAGAATGAAGTGTAGGGGAAAGTGAGAGAAAAGATAAAGTCCCACTTAATGGACTCCATGAAGACTGTTCTCTAACTTAGGGAAAACAAGGACCTCACTTTCTTCACAGGTACACTAAAACTAAGTAATAATACTAAACTATTAATGAAAAATACTATCTATTGAGCACCTACTCAGTGTTATACCCCATTCTAAAAACTTACTCAATGCAATTTTCACAACAATCCTATAAATAAATAATATTCTTATCCCCATTTTTAAACAAAGGAGAAAACTGAGGCAGAAAGAGATTAAGTTAACCCAATTCACACAGTTAAAAAAAACAGTAGAGCCAGATTCAAACCACGTAGACTGACCCTGGGCCCATGATCTTATTCTCTCTGCCGTGGATCTGGGAGCCAGAAATGTTGTTTCCCTCTTCTCTGCTCTAGGGATGTCCTTAGAAGTTGGGTGAATGAAAGGCAAGTGTCCACTCTCAGCTAATCAAAATTCTTCTCATAGTGAAGTGTTTAAATCAGATTGCTTTTCTAACAAGTACCATGGAGTACTGTTAGTCACATCTACCTAAAAGAATAAGAGCTCTTAACTACCTGTACATGATTATCTTTGCTGGTCCTCAGAGCTTCAAACACACACACACACACACAGACACACACACACACAGTTATGGAAGTTAAAAGATTGCTGACATGTTTTTCTGGACAAGAAAAGTAAGAAAGATTAAACTTAGTCATTACCCACTCTATACTTTATTTTATGTCTCTCTTATCTTTGGGTATCATTGCACCCCATAACACTATGGAACAATTCTAAACATATTGCTTTCTAGCAGTCCACTCTTTCTTTACCTACATTCAAAGTTCTTATCCAGTGTTTTCTTTTTAGACTGTACCTTCCTTTCAAAAATGAACTCCTCTTGCTTCTTTGCATATTACTATTCTTGTTCACCAGTTTTGCCAAGAAAAACCCCTCATGCCTCAGTATGGACTTCCAAATAAGTAACACCAAGGTTAAGAACATTTTACTACAGTGGGAAAAAAGACCTCATTATGTCTCCTTTGGTGTTGAGATTGACTGTTTGGACTGTTACTGAGAATTTGCTAATTGTAGTGCAAAATAAAGTCCTACACAGCCCTATTAGGAACATCCTCTGCCATACAAATCAGACCTCCTGCTAAGTGAATCTGTATATATTAGCGTCTATATGTCATTTATTTATCTTATTTATTTTGGGGTAGAATGATGGGGAATTATTTCTACTGCTTATGCTTTTGATTTTATAATGCTTTTTTTCATGTTAACATAGCAAAGAGAGCACTGAAGTGGGAAAAATTGGGCATCATTTGAATGCTCTAATTAAACTGTTGAGCGTATATGGAATGTAATCTAGTTTACTATCTTGGAGTCCTATAGTTGTCTATAAAGATCCCAACTTTATTCTTATATAATTTCCTCAGTAGAGTACACTAAAAAATAACCCCAATCCTAGAGCATTCAAGCCTGAGATTTCTCTGAGTGCTAAGGATATGAAGTCACTTCTGATTCAGAGTTTAGGAGAGGATAGTCTCTTGGACTGTATGACATCAGGCTACTTATACTTCACCTGACCATCCCTGATGGTTTCAAGATGAATGTCTGTTTCTTGTGGGCATTTGAAAGTGTTGAGTTGGGCTGTTTGAGCAGAGAGGGGATTTTTCCTAACAGATAGCTTTGGCTATTTCCATGAGAGAAAAGGAACATTTTGGCAGGAAGCTACATAAGACAGCAGGATACCCTGGTTTGAACAGAATGTTTTTATGCAATGTGTTACAGGGGAATTGGTTTGCATGTTGACACTACTGCCCACATATAAGCCCCAACTTATTTCTTGACCAAATGAGTTTTTTCCTCTTTATGTCTTACAAATACATAGTATGTCTATTTTCTAAACAATCTAATAAACAGTGTTGATAGCTTATACTGAACCAAGGTTTTTAAGCATTGCCAGCAAGAGGTATGCTGAGAAATGCAGATGTTTTTAAAAGAGCACTTTATTTTTAATTATTATTTTATTACATTTAGACAGACATGCTTCTTGTATCAGAAAATAGATAAAACCCCTTAATTTGTATATTTCTAAGTTAATTTAGCACAATTTTGTCAGGCTCCAACTATGAGCAAGGGGCTGTGCAACATCACAGCATGTTGATCTTGTTTAGTAAAAGAGGATAAATGTAGGCACATTTATACACAAGGTAGATGAGAGAAATATAAGTAAAGTAATGTGGTAGCTCAGTGGAAAAAGATTACTTCCAGTGAAGAGGAACAAGGAAACCATTATAGGAAAAGTGGCATTTGAGCTGCCTTTAAAAAGAAGCTTTCTTTACTTATTTGTTTATTCATTTTTCTATTTAGTTAGTATGGTATAAAGTTTAACAAGAAAGGAGACTTTAGATTTAAGCTGTGTGGATTCATTTTCTGGCCCTACCGCTTAATAGTTTTGTGACTTTAGTCAATTCATATAATAGACTTCCCTTACTTGTAAAATGAGGATAAAATTAGTTCCTTTCCAACAAGTTTCTGGAAGAATACATATTATTAGTAGGCATGTATCTGGAAAACAGCAAAGTGTAAGGTGCATAGGCTTTGGAATTAGACAATGCTGTATTTGAATCAACTACCAACCACTATAACTAAATTTTCAACCTCTCTGTAACATAAATTTTTCATCTTTTAAATGAATATAATAATCCTACCTCATTAATTGTTGTAGAGAGCAAGTACCAGGTATAGTTTCCATAAAACATAGGCACAGTATCAATGTTAGATAGTGATAACAAGAGATGACATTGAAAAGAGACAGTGGAGCTAGATTTTGCAGGGCCTCAGAATCCAGGCAACATTACCTGGTCTAACGCTATAGACCAGAATTCACAACCATCAGTCTGTCTTCCATACTTAGCAAGAGTTGTGTATTAGAGCTACAGGCACAGATATATATGCATTTTGTTTTGTACACACAGTGTCTTAAAAATAAGAACATTTTATCAAAAAAACAAGCAACCCAGTAGAAAAATGGGCGGAAGACCTAAATAGACATTTCTCCAAATAAGACATATAGATGGCCAAGAAGCACATGAAAAGCTGTTCAACAACACTAATTATTAGAGAAATGCAAATCAAAACTCCAATGAGGTATCACGTCACACCAGTTAAAATGGGCATCATCAGAAAATCTACAAACAATAGCTGCTGGAGAGGGTGTGGAGAAAAGAGGACCCTCTTGCACTGTTGGTGGGAACATAAATTGATATAGCCACTATGGAGAACAGTATGGAGATTCCTCAAAAATCTAAAAATAGAATTAACATATGAACCAGCAATCCCACTACTGGGCATATGCTCAGAGAAAACCATAATTCAAAAAGATGCATGCACCCCAATGTTAATTGCAGCACTATTTACAATAGCCAGGCCATGGAAGCAACCTAAATGTCCATCGACAGATGAATGGATAAAGAAGATGTGGTAAATATATACAATGGAATATTAGCCATAAAAAAGAACGAAAGTGGGTCATTTGTAGAGACATGGATGGACACAGAGACTGTCGTACAGAGTGAAGTAAGTCAGAAGGAGAAAAACAAATATCGTATATTAACGCATATATGTGGAATCTAGAAAAATGGTACGGATGAACTGGTTTGCAAGGCAGAAATAGAGACACAGATGTAAAGACCAAACATATGGACACCAAGAGGGGAAAAGGGGGTGGTGGGATGAATTGGGAGACTGGGATTGACATATATACACTAATATGTATAAAATAGATAACCAATGAGAACCTGCGGTATAGCACAGGGAACTCCACTTCACTGTACAGTAGAAGCTAACACAACATTGTAAAACAACTATACCTCAATTTTTTTTTAAATTAGAAAATTTAATACATTATTTTTCTGGAAAAATTTTCAAAAATAACCCTGAATTCCAACAGAAAAACAATCAGCCTGAACTAAGTTCTGTCTGTGTCTTAGCTGGGGCCTAGGCATGCCAGGGTCTCTACCACTCCCTATTGTCTTAATTCTCCCCACTTCACTCATTTTGTTACCTACCTGCCTGCCCTTTTAGGCATTTCAGTTTGTGACTTTTCTGGACAATGGGTCACTACTAATTGTATTTTAACTGAGGGTGGTTTGTACAGATATTTTCAGTATTATTATATCTCTGCAATTTGCACGTTTGATTTGAGGAAAGAGAAGACTGGAGGTAAATAAACAGAAGGGTTTCAGTGGTATAGATGAGAAGCAAATAGGTGTCAAGTTAATGCAGAAATGGCCAGAAATGAGCTGCTGTGACAGTTTTTCCAAAAATATAATCAAGAGGACTTTGATAATTGATTATCGAAGGACAAGAAAAGACTAGTGTTTCTATATGATAGATGGTGTATTTAATAGAAATGGAATGAGCCAGACTATGACTAGAGATGACAGAGATTTCATTTTCAGGCACACTGCTGAATTTAGATATTTAAATTTAAGGAAAATTTAATTATCATGAGTCATAGTAAAAATCTATGGGGACCCTCAGAAATGTTTGCAGATCCTTAATCAATGAACATAAACCATGAACCTTAAGGCCAAGGGTGGAACTGTACCTATTCACAAAATCCCAGAGCTTGGCAAAGAGTATGCCCTCAGTAAATGTTTATTGAATTAAATTATAGGGAATATGAATAAGTTTTTATCAATCTTTAGAACGGTGGCATATTTTTACAGATCCTGCTCACAATTTTTCTACAGTTAAAAGATAATAATTTGCCATTTTCAAATCTATAGCATAGTGACTTTTCAGATACACATGTATACTTCTTAATTATTTCATGTGAAGTGATGACAAATAGGAATTTAATGTGACTTTGCTGAGTGATAATTATAAGAATTGGAATTCTTATGTATTTTAATGGACTTCTATGTTTAAAAGTCCATTGAAAGATGCACATTGGGGCTTCCCTCGTGGTGCAGTGGTTGAGAGTCTGCCTGCCGATGCAGGGGACACGGGTTCGTGCCCCGGTCCAGGAAGATCCCACGTGCCGCAGAGCGGCTGGGCCCATGAGCCATGGCCGCTGAGCCTGCGCGTCCGGAGCCTGTGATCCACAATGGGAGAGGCCACAACAGTAAGAGGCCTGCGTACCGCAAAAAAAAAAGAAAGATGAACCTTGGTGTTAAAATTTTCACAGAGACAATTTTGTTGTTTAAAATGGAGAATTCCAGCAAACTGTGTCTTTGTCTTGAGAATTTCATGAACTATGTAGTACACTAGGGATTTAATTCATTCAGAGTAGCTGAAAAGAGGCAGAAATTAGGAACTCTCACTAGAGAAAATTGAGGGATAACTGGACATGTCTTGATTCTCTTTGGTTCATTCCTCTGTGCCTCTGAATTTACAGGCTTTCTGTTCACAACAGCCAGATCCAGAAAAGGGTCAAGAAACAGGAAGAAAGGAGACAAAGGAAGAAAGGAGCTTCCTGTTATCACAAACCAAAATTTCTCTATAATAAATATGAAAAATTGTCTGTTCTGTCATTGGGAGAGGATTACATTTATGACATTGTACCCACTTTGGTTGTTAGCGTTGCTGGGTGTCTGTTTCAATATGAATATGTTTAGTTCACAGCAAAATGGAATAATCATGAGATGTGCAAAAATGAATTACTAGACTTGTGATAAGACTGGTGGTTTTTAGCCCTCAGTGCAAAGGGCAGAATGATCTCCAGCTGATGCTGTTGATTCTGTATTTGGGTCTGTTAGGAATTTGATTTTTACTGAGAATGCTTTCTCTGAAAATTTAATCTAATATTATATCTCTTCACCTTTATATATTCTGTTCATTCTGCTTTGCCCTATATTTTGTCAACCTGGAAAAACTCCTATTCACTCATTAAAACCCATCTCAGACCCTACATCCTCTTTGAAACTTTCCTTAATTCCTTCCTTCAAAATTAATTTGGTACCTTTCATATACTTCTATTTCCACATTTAGCATTCTGACCAGATATTACTTCCCCTGTGAGCTCTAGAATTACTTCATCTAACCATGAGCTCTCATAGTTCAGGCCCAAACTATATTAATCTCTGTATTCCCAGAGTCTAGTACAGGGTCTAGAATACAGTAGGTTCTCAATAAATGTATGTTAAATAAATGAGTGAATGAATAAAAGTGTATTTTCTATACCTCCAACATCTAATATAGTGCCTGATAGAAGAGATTTAATAAAAATAGATTCACCCCAATAGCATAAATCAATTGGTCATTCAGGAAATAATGAGAACTATAATCTAAAGTATCAAAACGAGTTGTAACAGCCAAGGTATCTTGGAACCAAGACCCAAGCACTTGTGGGATATAAGCACAAGGTCAGCTATAAGTCTTTGTGTTTACCCTTTCCTTGACCTATGAGTTTTAATGCTAACATTTAAGCTCTTCCACACTTCTTATTGTTAAATACTCCCCAGTGAGTATCAAGTTTACACATGTGGAGGTTCTATAAATCACTTTCATTGCCCAAAGTCCCTTTTGAAAAATGTAACTCAGTTGCGTATTTCCCCATATGCAGTCTGTTAGGTCAAACTGCAACCAGTTTCATTTTCTTTTGATAAACTCAAATCCCTGACCTGCCAACTTCCTTGTAAGGAAACACGGCAATTAGAAGGCAAAACAACTTTTATTCACTCTATATGTATTTGCTGACAAATCACGTTTGTATAATCCCTAGGCTTTCCTGATGGACCTTGAAGAGACTTTTTTTTTTCCACTGGTGGGGTTATCTGGAAGACCCTTAATAATATTTTTTTTCTTTCAAAATGGAACAAATGAATCTGAGGCTCCCTCAGTCCTAAGAGAAAAACAGTTGATTTATGAAGTGGAAATAGCCAACCCAAGTCTGGAGGAAGTTGCCATGGCCATTTTAACCCCTAGAAGAAAAAAATTTAAAGTTCTTCATAAGATATGGGCATTGATATTTGGATGATGTTGAAAAATTAATTGAAAAAAATGTTTAATATTGAGACCTAGAATGTATTAAGAACAATAAGCTTATTGTTTTGATTATGTTTAATCATCTTATGGCACAGAAACCATAGCTTTGAATTATGTATTTTTAACAGTCTTAAAATTAATAATGTTCTCTTAAATTTGCATTACATTTTTCTTTAAGGTACTCAAAGCATTCTAGAGGACAAATGTAATATGTAAGCTATCATGAAAAAAATCACTGTTTTAGTAGACGATTAGGGATGGTTACAAAGTGAAACTAATTCCATTAGAAAATAGTTGAATTTACAGAAATACATTCCAAGTATGTACAGAAATGAATGTAAATGAATTTACAGAAATACATTCCACTCATGTTGGAAATTTTATGCTTAAAGATATAATTATGGACCATGATTCCAATAAGCAGATATCATTGTGTTCTAGTCTCCAGTTATACCACATGACCCCTCCACCTAACCCCAAAGATACTTTTTTACAAGTCTGTGTCTTGGCAAGCTGCATTTGCTACACATGTTTACTTCTTACTCCCACCTTTATAAGTCCTTCTATCTAACAGTAGGGACAGGGTAGAAAAAGACAGATATTTACACAGTGTCTATGTTCAAAATACTGAAGTCAAAATAACGAGTAAAAAATAGTGCTATTTTCAAGGAGTGCTTGGTCTAGTGAAAAGTTATCTACCCAATTGAGTGCTGTACCAGGAAGTATATATATCTAAAGAGACACAAATTCATAAAGAGTCATCCATACAGTATTGAGGGATCACAAGGGAAAAACTCTGCTTGGGGAGGTGACACCAGGGAAAACTTCATGAAAGAGGAGTTCTCCTATGAGGAAGCATGTGATCCCAGATAGAACTGTTGTACCATTTATTTCTTTATCCTTTTATTTCATCCATTTCATCTATTTATTCATTTATTTAACAAACATGTATCCTCTAAAATGTGCCAGATATGGTGATTAGTAAGATTTTGATCCTTGTCCAAAGGAACTCACAGTCTAATATGCTTCACATTATGGAAGCAGAGAGGATGTGCTGTTAACAGTTCTGGGCTTAGGCAGGGGAATATAAAGAAAAGTTTCAAAGTGGAAGTGAAGCAGTAATGAGATAAACAGAATTCCAGACTTGTTACAAATATCATCCATCTATCCATCCATTTATTTTGTCCATTTAATTGTTTTTTTAAAAATACTCTACACATCCCTAAGTCCTAGCTCAAATGTTAGCTCCTCTATGAGAAATTCAGAATCTAGGGTAAACCCTTAGTGCAATGTAAATTACTTTATTTTTATCAGCATTGGTGACACTGGGATCTGCTGGCACATGGTTCACGTCATCACAAGTTTTTTAAGGTAGAATAATTAGTGCAGAGTTTTTTATGGTGTAATGGAAGGAGCAGGAGTTTTGGAGTCAGAAGAGATGGATTTCCACACACACCCCTGTACTGAGCTTAGGCAACTATCTCAGACAGTTTCCTCATCTGGAAAATGGAAAGAACAAAGGAGACAGTACAGTGATGACTTGTAAGCAGGGAAGTATGGTAAATATGGAGGTGGTTAGTGATTCTTTCCCTCTAACTTTTGAGTGCAAAAGTCCAGTATTGCATTTGAATACAATATAGAATCCAGTGATGTAAAAACGAACACAGATATTGAAAAATGTCCTATGTTCGAGTTCAAAGGAATTGGGTTGTAATCCTGGTTCCAAAACTTCACTTAATTTTCCTGAACCAGTTTTCTTACCTGAAAACTATTCTGACCCTTGGTCAAAACCTCCTTGGTTTTGTGAGACAGCATATATAAAAATGCTTTATAAATTATAAATTCTGTAGAAATATACGGTACTGTTATTTATCTCTTGGCTATGATAAATTAACTCTATCCAGCTTGGTTTCAACAAAATTTACATTTTCCCTCTATATTAAATATTCTATAAATTCTATGCTGCCCTATAATTTCTAGAGAATCTAATTGATGAGATGATTTTTTAGAAAGGCTTGCTGTAGAAAGTCTTTCTAGTTTCCTTCCTTGAAAAGCTAAAGAATCTTGCAGGACTTCTTTTCCCTCAGAATATTCTCTAGGGCGTTGGATTTGGCAGCCTTCGTTTTTCCCTTCAACTCTTTAACACCATGTGTTATAATTTGGCTTTCACTTTCTTCTATCCTAATTTCCATTTTTCTAAACATATTTTCCCTAGTGTTCGGCTGAAGTGGTGGTCATCAATGGGCACCCTCTGCAGCAGCACAAACACATATTTGACTAGTTGATCCTTCAGATCAATAGCCTAGAGAAGTACTATTGAGATGTCCTTCTCACACACTTATCCAAAGCTCACAATGGAATATGATTTTCTTATTTTTATTCTTCCTTTTTAATATTCCTTTCTAAAGCTCAGAACTCTATTGCTCAGACTGCAGTTTCCAGCTATTCTTGCAGTTAAGTTTTAAAAGGCATGATGGCTTTTACATTAGATTAAACAGACTGCCTGCAGAGCAATGCATTTGTGTAGCCATATCTGAACTCATCATGTAAAACCTGCACTTCATGGATTTTAATGGGAAATTATTACAGTGGAACCTTGCTAATTTATGCTAGTGATGGAGATTCCTATTTTAAATTGCTGAACTTCTCATTGATAATTGAAGAAAAATAAAGGAAAGAGAATGTAAAGGAATTTAGCCATTATTTCCCCCCTTTTTCAGACTGCCTGCATGTTCACAATGGGAC
Organism: Neophocaena asiaeorientalis asiaeorientalis; assembly: GCF_003031525.2. Taxonomy (NCBI): domain Eukaryota; kingdom Metazoa; phylum Chordata; class Mammalia; order Artiodactyla; family Phocoenidae; genus Neophocaena; species Neophocaena asiaeorientalis. The sequence goes on from NW_020185328.1 coordinate 4,694,315, forward strand.
ATTCAAATCACAGCCACCTTATGGAAAACAAATGAACTAACAAAAACACTTTTAAATCCTAATTAATAAATACCTTATGACTAGCCTGGCAGATGTTTATGAAGCTAAAGTTATATAACACAAATATACTTGCAGAAACTTAAGAAATAATATTTCATTCTATTTTTAAGTGACATAATTTTATTGCCCTGGATTAAATGCAAGTGGTATTTAATTGGAAATCAGGTCTGTATTGTTATCATTGTTATTTTTTTACCACCTGCACTCATCTTTCTAGCCGCCTCTTCTCATGCTTGATTCCCGATAACATTTACTAGGAGCTCTCCCACCTCTGGCCTTGTTCCCCACCAGTGTGCTCTCAACTAAGCAGCCAGAGAAAATCCTTTTAAAATGTAAGTCACTTGGTCAAAACCCTCCAAAAGCTTCCCAACTCACTCAGAATACAAGCCAAAGGACTTATGAGGGCCTAAAAGGCCGTACATGATTACTTGATACCTTCTGCCCGTTAGTTGATCTCCTACCTCTTTCTCCCTTACTCATTCTGCTCTAGGACATTGGCCTCTCTGCTGCTGTTAGAACATTCCAAGCATCTTCCTATCTCAGAGCCTATGAACGTTCTGTCCTCTCTGCCTGGTACACTCTTTCCTTAAAAGCTGCATGACTTGCTCTCTCATCTCTTAGTGCTTTACACAAATATTACCTTCTTAATGACTTGTCTTCTGATCACTCTATCTAAAAAATACCCTGTTCTACTCCCCCTTCCTGTATTTAATTTTCCTTCCTTCCTTCCTTCCTTCCTTCCTTCCTTCCTTCCTTCCTTCCTTTCCTTTCTTTCTTTCTTTCTTTCTTTTCTTTTTTATGAATAGAAAGACTTTACTGAAACCCTCCCTAGTTATGCATTTACATAGATGCATCTGTTTTTGTCCTGCTATCACAGAATGTGGATCTCTGATTTCTACACATGTGGCTTATCTGGGTGGTTCTGGGACATGAATGCACCAGCATGACTGTGCATTTCTTTTTTTTAAACATCTTTATTGGAATATAATTGCTTTACAATGGTGTGTTAGTTTCTGCTGTGTAACAAAGTGAATCAGCTATATGTATACATATATCCCCATGGATTTATTTTTATTCATACTACTTCCTAGCATCTAATCCAGAGGTCAACAGACATTTCTGTAAAAGTACAGATGCAGGCCATAGAGTCTTTGTTGCAAACACTCTGCACTGGCAGCCATAGACAATAGGGGAACGGAGAGCATGACTGTGTTCTGATAAAACTTAACTTACAAAAACAGAACGTAGAGCCCTTTTGGCTCTCAAACCCCAATATGTTGACCCTCAATCTAACATAATTTGTATTTTACTTGTTTTATCTATCATCTGTTTCTTGCCACATTTTGGATGTAAACTCCATGAGGCCAAAGGTTTGCCTCACTGCTCTATCACCAGAGCCTACAATAGTATGTAGAAACTAGGTGACAGTAAGTTAATTGTTCAATAAAACCTTTTTATTTATCCATCTAAATATCAAGGTAATGGCTCATTTTCTTGAATGAGGACAGTAGAAGAGGAAGACCTCTCTCCACGCCCTTGTTCCCATTTATCTCGGAAAACAACCCGAGGACCATCTGCCATACTCAAAATGATTAATAAGGGAGACAGATACGCCAACAGTCTGTTTCCAGATTCCTACTGCTCTGCAAATTCTTGAAATATGCCTGAGCATTCCCTTCCCAATTCTGCCCATCCAGGGCATACATGACCCTGTTATCCTTCTGGGTGCACCAAGAAGCTCATAGCCCTATGGTACACGTACTCTTGTGTGTCTGTGGGAGAGTGATAGAAATACTCGTGAACTATCCAGGAATGGGGAGTTTGTGAAAGGCAACATACTCTTGCTTTCTTTCCCTCTTGCACTCACTTCTGAGAATGTGACTTCACAAATCTCTTAAGAGTTAGGAGGGATCATTGCACAACACAACCATTCTTTACATTACTGTCTCTTTATAGTGCTTTCTTCAGGGGCCTATTCACAATGTTTGCTCAGTAGATCTTGTGGACCAGCTGATACTGTCCAAGCATGGTGGCAGGTCATTTTTAGAGCACTTTATGTTTCAGGAATGCATGATTCAAGTTTACTGTGTGGCTATATTACAGTAACTCTTTAACCCCAGCGTCTAATTAAAATACTTTTTTAAATCACTATGTTACAATTTAGATTATTACAGAATACAATGAGAGACAGTAAGACTTGGAATTTACTATGTGCAAAGCAAAGAACTAGATTTCTGGGATGAATAGGTACAAAAAGCAAAGCTATATGAAGTTTCAATCCCACTCATGAAACTACAGAGGTGTAACATATTAGAGTTGAAAGTCTTTACAGATTTAAATTATACCGCTGTTGTTTATATATAGATTAAGAAACTATGTCCCCCAAAGGATGAACAATCTCCCAAGTCACAGAACATCTCTTTTGGGAGTGGGGAACATACAGGCATGAAAAAAATTGGAGATTATTTTTATAGAATAGCATATCTATATAATCAAATTAAAATAGTATAATTGGGCACCCAATGAAACCAAAAGTGGAAAGAGGCCATAGAGAGGACCACTACTAGTTTGCTAACTAGTAAAAGCTAAGAAGTTACATTCTTTCAACTATGGTTTATTTTCATCTTACACCAGGAAAATGGATGATTACATGTGAATTGTAAAATGTTTTGCGGAATCTGCATATTGAGAAACAACATAGCTTAATGTTGTAGATCACAGATTCTGGAGCCAGCAGCCTGGCTTCAACACAGAATAGCTGTATGGTCTAGAGCAAGTTCCCTAGTCTTTTTGTGACTCAGTTTCCCCACCTATAAAATGAGGATAATAGTAGCACCTACTTCCTAGAGTCATTGTGAGAATTAAATGTAAAACGCTTAGACGAGTGCCTGGCATACAGTAAGCTCTATACACTATTATTACAATCTAAGGGGGTGGCCTGAACAGCTCATTGGCAGGGTTTGGATTGCTTACAAACTTTTTCCATGGAGGGGGGATTTTTTGGCCCCCTCCATTGGAGGTGCTAGAAGACACTGCAGTGCCTATGTGCATTGCAAACGACTGGGACTGGAATCAGATTTCCAGGTTCCAAATCCAGTTGTCCAAAGACTTACTCTCTTCCCATGCTCTCCTTCAACACCAATGAGAGCAGAAGAAATAGATCTGTCTTCATCTTTAAACATTAACACAATCCAGTAAGTAACGAGAAAGGAATAACTTTGCTAAGAAAGATGGCTAACCTTTATAAATAAACATTATTTGCAAGCATAAAATGAAATTAATTTTGGATTATTACAGGGGAGACATGAATAAACTGCAGTTATTAGGGCAAAATGCACTCACATTAATTCAAGTTAGTGAGTATCTATCACTGCTTCCATTTTTCTTTTTAACCGTTTAAGAGGTCTGACTCAATAGAGTTGAACTGAATGAACCAGATTTCATGCCATGAAAGGAGAAACGATGTATTTAGATAAAGTAAACTCTGCCAGGAGATCATTTATAAAAATCATACCAGCAATTCTAGGACATTATGTCAATTTTACACACACAGAGGTGACAATCTGAAGAAATAATTTAGTTATTTAAGACAAAAGACAGAATATATCTTAATATTTTAATTTGTGTATGTGTTCCCGAATTCTGTGTAATTCATAATATTGGCTTATTTTTTTCAATATCAATAACCATCAGACTTTTTGAATGTTTATTATATGCAGGTGCTCCTGTAATTATTTCAAAAATCACTTTCTTAAATCTTTACATTGTCCCCTCCAAATTTACTAGGTAAGGAAACTTGAACAAAAAGAGGCTAAGGATACATCTAGGAAAGGGCAAAAGAGGGACTCAAACCTAGATGTGTTGACTTTATACCTCACACTCCTAATTCTTTATATTACAAATCTATGCTTAAATTCCCCTTCCATTCTTGTTTCTAATATGCCATTATTCACCCACTTTAAAAAATTAACATGAGATAACCTCTCACTTTCCCTCACTCTCTTTTCCTAGATGTCTCTTATCCAAAACTGTTCTGGCCTAGTGATTTTACAAACACATCTCAGCCTGCTTCCTGTGTTAGATCTTGACACTCCTTGTAGTTCCTCTACTCTGTATTTCTATTAAAGGGTTGGTGGCTTTCCACTCTATTCCTCTATTCTGTGTAATTTGCCTTACATTTTAGATTATATTGCACTGAAATCAATCAGTCGACATATCTGTGTGCTTCTCAAAGGAGGGGCATACCTTTATTCATCTTCAGAGAAACATCAACACCTAGCACGATGCTGAACACATAATATACCCTCAAAAAATGTATTTGAATACATAGGTGAGTGAAAGAGTATACCTCTTTCTTTTCAATTAGAGTTCCTACACGTGGTTATTAAGTTCCCAGAGCAGGTGGGTCCTCCTTTATCAGGAATACTCCCTAAGGGAGGATAACTTCGACTAGTCTGGCAGCCACCCAAAGTGATGATTATATGTAATGAACAGGAATATTGTCCATTATTAATAGGGCATTAAAATACCAATTCTTAACATTTATCATGTGTTAATTACTTTACATATGTTACTTTATTCAATCCTCCCCACAACATTTTAAGGTGTTATTTTTTTTCATGTTTCTATAGATGAGAAAACTGAGTCAGTCATGTAAATAAATTGCCCAAAGTCACACAGCATAGCTCAGATACTACCTCATATCTCTCTGACAGTGTTCATATGACACTAAATTATATTCCATCCCTGGTTTCTCCCTCAGTTATGGTGGGCAGCACGCACTGACAGAATGACCACATGGTTGCCAGAATGCTATAGTAGCAAAAGGCTACCTTGTTCCACAGTTCCATGGTATCTCCTATTGATATTACTCAGACCAAGTGATTTGCAATTATTAAGACCGTGCAGCTTATCCCCCTTGTAGGCCACAGGCATGCAGTTCTTGGTCACAGATGTACTCTGAAAGGGAGATTTTGTTCTGTTTCCCACTTTATCCTCAGGGCCTAAAGGCTCTAGCATTGGCTAGAGTTTAAACTTAAGAATAATGTGTATAATTTACTGGCTTTCACTACAATTTGATTACATCTAAAAATTAGAAGGTCATCAGGGGAAAACAAGAAAATAAATTTCTCTGTGAGGGAATTGTGACTAAAGTAATTTTTCCTGATACATTGATGAATGTTGTATAGTAGGTAAAAAAGTGGCAGGTGCCTTTTTTTTATATCCTTAATTTATTGACACAAGTGCCCTCCAGCCTCCAAAGCACCTTCATCTGACAGAAATTCAACAAAATTTCAAAGAAAAGGGCAACACAAGACAGGAGTTATTTCCAGTGCTGAAATAGAACAGGAACCACAACAATAAACAGAAAAATCCTTCCAACAAAGCACACAATAAATAAAACATCAAAAGCACAAACAGAAGAACTCAATTAAAGTAGAAAAGTTTTCAGTCTTCCCCTGAAGGACATAAATACTATTATTTATTATTTATATAGTGCTCTAGGTGCACACGGTTTATATACCAGGTTGAATATCATACAAGCAACAAAAAACAGTGTCCTGTAGGGCTTCTGATTTAGGGACACATTGAAAACAGGAGGACTGTATAGACTATTTCATACGAAGAAAAGCAATGTACTGAAAACAGTTCAGTGAACCACTTTTTAGAGAGGACAGTTTCTAATAGGTTTTTCAATGAAGAGAAGTTCAAAGTCAGATCTGATTTGGATGTTTGCATTACTTTGACAACTAATAACAAGGTGAATAAAAGATGAAAAACAGCAGAAGGGATAAAATAATCAGAACTTTCCAGTGGTCGTTTCTTGATTCCCCATCTTCCTTATTTTCAGCATCAGTTCCCCAGTAGATCAGTTCTGAAATGTTTTTCTAGCCATGCCTGTAGGCTTAACAGAGCTTCTCCAACAAGTCTGTAAGCACCTAATCCCCTGTATCCCTTTGAGTTTAAAATATCTTTAGTGGTTTCTGTTTCTGAACAAAGACATATACATCTTAAAACATGTCTTATGAATAATACTATTATACTCTATTGTTCTTCTGTGTTGAAAGTGTTATTTTTAAAATGTCAACATTTAAAATATATCACAATTTTTCTAACCCAGGTTTGACATAACTCCATTTTCTTGCATATGAGCATTCACAAAAAAGGCTGCAAAAAAGAATCCTTTCCCTTTAAAGGAAAGGATGAGGGGGAGGCAAAAGAAGCAAGTTAAACGCCAATAGTAGTCTCTTTGGGGTCAAAAAATATATATTTGAATAATTAAAAAATCTCTAATTGTATACTTTAAAAAAAATTTAAAGAAATATGAGAATAGTAAAATATCCCCTAACTCCATTAGCAGTTATTAGAAAAAAGAATTTTGGCTTCAGAGGCAGAGTTGGAATTGTTTTTGACATGATCTTCCACAGCATATCATATACATCCATTATAATGTCAGGAAGAATAGGCTAATCAAATAATAATGAAGAGCAGACGCTTTCCCAACCATTTAATTCTTTTAATATTTCAGTAGTCAAAAAGTGATAAAAGGCCATATCTATTGTGAATAATGTAAACTGTATTTTAAATAATAACACAAATAACTGACCCTACCAAGTTTCATATATTTTAATTAAAATGATGGAGATATTAAATTGTTTCTTAAAAAATTTCCTCCAATATTTCCTCCAATATTCCTCCTTTAAATATTCCATACTATGTAGTAACTCACCAATGTTGCTGAAAGTTTATAGATTCATCCTGAGAGGACAAGATTACTTTTATGTTTAGTTTGTAGCTGATTTTATGGTCAGTAAATAATACTTATGAGAGAAAATCTAGTATATTTTAATAACTGTTATATATTTTATAAATAAATGTGTTGAAGAGAAATAGGATAATGGGATGTTCTCTGGATTCTGTCAGAAGATAAGTCAAGGTTCTATACCTACAATTATGAATTTGGTAAATCATTTAACCTTTCTGAACTGTAGTTTCCACCTCTGAAAAATGGGAATATACTCCCTTTTTATTGCTATGGTTAAATGAGACAGAGTAAATGAAAGTTATTTGTGAGGCATAAAGGTCATACAAATGTCAGTATTATTGTGCTTTAGAAAGGGGAAATACTGAAAGAGAGGTACATTATCCTTACCCTAAAGGAGATTTAAATCTACTGGAATGGATAAAATTAACCAAAAATTGTAAACTATTATGTTGTGTAAAAAATGGGGAAGGAATTGGGGTTGTTTAAATTAGAGAAACAATATAGAGGTACTTTATGCTATTTTAAAATATTTGAAAGTTGTTCAAATAGGAATAGGGGTAGCCTTCTCCTTGGGGTTGAGAGGACTGATGTGTTAAAGGACTCTCATGATCAGAATGGCCATAATATAAAACAGAATAACTTTCTATCCATGAAAACAATCTAGCAGTAAATTGAAAACTCCCATGCATGCTAAAATCAGAAAGGACTGTCTTATTGGATATGGACATATAAGTCCCCTTCCAACTTTAAAAGTGTATGATCTCTTCAAATACGGACAAACAATATCAAAATATCAACATTTGTTCATTTTTTCACAATAGGTCTCTACATTTCAATGTCAATTAGTCATTTTACATTCAAGCAAATAAAGGAAAGCACATAGATTGATTTGAAGAAAGCTTATTTAGGGAGGCTCCATTTTTTCTTTAAACATTAAAACAAACAAACAAATAAACCAAACCCTCTACCCCTTTCTTAGACTATATGGTTTTAAAAATCCAAATCATTAGTAAATGATTAGTAAAATTCAAAATCAATTAAGGATGGTCTATTGGATAATGAAATGAAGTGATGATAAGATTTCTTATAGAAAGATGATTTCTATTTGATACTGAGTCAAGGACAAAGATACAACTATAACAATACTGAGGAATATTAATAAAAAATAATTTAGAAGTATGGGGAAGGGATGAGAAGATAATGTAAAAATAATTAAAGTGCTTAACTTCCTTTGAAAAGAAATGATGATGAAGTTCAATCTGGAATAGAATTTTAAGCAAAGATAAAGTAAGTTTAAGAAGCAGTGGTGAGGAAAGCAAATTTTTGAGCTATAGTAATATTTTTTCTTGATTTGGAGAATCCAAATTTGTGTTCATGAGTTTATCATTGTCAATAAATAATTTATCAAAGTACATGCATGCCACCATAATCCTATAATAAGAAACTGTAGAGGTAAGTGCTCAAATTAATAGCACTAAGGACTAATACCATAGACATTCAGTAAGGAGAGAACAATGAGGCTGAGATACCAAGGGAAGAATTAATGGGTTTGGTGAATTAACCTGGTCTTTAAATAATAAGAGCTACCAACTTCTGAGCACAACTGCGTGCCAGGCAGCGGAAGATCCAATCTTTTGAGGGGCTTTATGCAATTTTGGGGCCCTTATGTAAGAAAAAGAACATAAAATTAGAAGAACAAAATTCAGAAACAAATTAAACATTTATAAAACTTAAACAAAATCAGAAACATCCCAAATCCAGAAGAATTATAATATTTTTATAAGTTAACTGATTCACCTCCATAATACTTTTCTTCTACACAGTTAACTAGATATGTTTTGCCTCTTACATGACAGTTACTTTGTAATATCATTTTCTAGAGAGAGAAGAGAAGACTATTCCCAATTTTCCCTAAGCAACATTCTTCAGATTTTATTTTATTATTATTGGTTTAATATAATATATGTCAGCAAACAAACTCAGTATTGGGTATTTTTACTGAAAATAGTTTAGGATTATTATCAAATTTGGAAAGAACTATATCAATTTTCTATCAGATACAGTCTGCTTGATATCAACTCTTTACTCTTTGAATTGAGGACATCATTAAACAATTTGTGATCTATGTCTTCTTTCTAGTTGTACATGTGAGTTTTACATTATCTTTGTCAATGTCATTATTTCATGTCTAATCAGCAAGAAATTTAAATCTATTTCCAATGAACTTTTAAAGTCCAGTCCTCCTCATTACTTAGTAGTAGTATTTTTGGAAGTTGTCTTCATGGAAATAACTACTAAACACAGAAGTAATTGTGACCCATATAAAAATATCCCCAAATACTTCAATCAAGTGAATCCCCAACTCACTTTCCATTTAGGTGGCCACTCCAATGTCTTCTGACACAAAGGAAAGTGTAGAAAGACACAGTGGTCTTAATCAATTGAGGTAAAATACCTTATCTTCATAAGTTAAATTGTAGATATATAAATACATTGCTATAGTCCCTCCCAGGGCCGTGGAAACCACTGGTAAAAAAGAGGGCCTCTAAACCTTAACTTTCATTAGCTTCACAGAAAATCCACTTTTGTTGCCAAACAATGTTTTAAGTACCTTCTATTATGATCTTAGCAGTATCAAACTGCTCCTAGTTCACTGAGAGCAACATCCTATTTCTGAAATGTACTTTTATTCCTTCTTCCCATCCCTGCCTTTACTTTGCACTCCTCCTACCCTCTTCCCTACCCTAACATACACATAAATAGTGTCTCTCTGTTTCTCTCGTTCACACACACACAGGATGGCAGCCTTTTAATCTAGTTCACTCTTCCTTAGCCTTAATGTTTTAGCATAGACATCAATTTCTCTTAGGAATATCCCTCATCTTCAAAATCCTAGTTAGGAGCCTCCTGAGTGCTCTGCATCCTTCACCAGTTTCTATGAAGGCAGGATCCTTCCATGCCCTGTTAATAGATTAATACTATTCAGTATCAAGTAGAGTTCCTGGATTAAAATACTTGTTATGTAAATACCCTCTGAATGAGTAAATATATAAGAGGAAGTATTCTAGGAGAAATTAGGTAAACTAGTTATTTAAGTCAATTGATACAGGTCCTCAAAACCGTAATTATATATAGAGAGAAACTGATAAATATAGGTATGTAGAGTGAGCCCATAAATTAAATCTATACTAATATGGGTAAAATAAGTGAATAATTGTAAAATAGAAGGGAAAAGTCCTAGATTAAAATAAATCTTAGTGGAAAATATAACAGACAAAAGTGATTACCTTACTAAAATTCTGGAAGACAGATAGTCCATAAGGGAAAGGCAGTTAGTCTCACATTTATTTAATGTGATGGATACTGATTGCTAGATAACACTGACAGTGTTATATAAAGCTTTTAACATATCATGGAAAAACTCCAATGAACTTTTTGGCCAATCCAATATTTTTCAGGTAGTAGTTGGAAATTTGCCCAGATGATATATTTGTGTAGATAAAGATTAAAATATGATAGAAAAACATATGGAATATATGAATATATATATATTCAATATATATAAGAAAATAATTGCTGTAAAGAATAATTATTTTGATTTCTTTTTCCCTCCTTTCACTTAATAATGAAGGAAATATTATCATTTTCCTGACAATCTGTGATATGTAACAGTAGTCTTAATATATTAATAGATTTCCCAAACTTGTTTGGATAGTTTTTGTGAAGTATTTGTTAGAAATTGAACATTCTGAATGTATTGGCACTGCAAAACGTACCACCTGCTTTAAACATTTTCAGACACAGGAATGCAATAGTGACAAAGACCTGGTACAAAAGTTTTAAATTTTCTTTCATTTTTTAACTCTAAAAAAGTGTTCTTTATTATTTTTACATAACAGTGTTGGACACATCAGACTTAAAACGATTTTCTAACACTTACTTGTCCACCTTTCTTAATCCAGGTCTCCAGAAATGGCCCCCAAGAACAATATACACATAAAAGTAATTGATTAAGAAAGTAGCCAGGAAAGAGAACTTCTCAATCAGATAAAGAACATCCATGGATAAAATTATATTAAATTGTTAAATATTATAATTTATCTCAAAGATTGGGAACAAAAGAAAGATGTCTATTCTAACCACTTCTTTTTTATTAATTTAAAATTTTTATTGAAGTATAGTTGATTTACAATATTTCAGGTATACAGACAAGTGATATATATATATATATATATATGTATGTATAAACTTCCCTCTTTAGAACTGCTCTTGCTGCATTCCATATGTCTTGGATTGTAGTTTTTCATTTTCATTTGTCTGTAAAGTATATATATTTTTATTTCCTCTTTGACTTCTTCAGTGATCCATTGGTTGTTTAGTAGCATATGGTTTAGCCTCCAAATGTTTGTGTTTGTTGCAGTTTTTTCTCATAGTTGATTTCTAGTCTCATAGTGTTGTGGTCAGAAAAGATGCTTGAAATGATTTCAATTTTCTTAAATTTACTGAAGCTTGTTTTGTGGTCTAGTATGTGATCTATCCTGGAGAATGCTCAGTGTGCACTTGAAAAGAATGTGTATTCTGCTTCTTTTGGGTGGAATGCTGTATAAATATCAATTAAGTCCATTTGGTCTAATGTGTTATTTAAGGTCTGTGTTTCCTTATTGATTTCTGTCTGGATAATCTGCCCATTGATGTAAGTGGGTGTTGAAATTCCCTACTATTATGTTTCTGTCAATTTCTCCTTTTATGCCTGTTAATATTTGCTTTATATATTGAAGTGCTTCTTTCCTGGGTGCATATATATTTACAGTTGTTATATCTTCTTGGCTTGATCCCTTGATCATTATGTAGTGGCCACTTTGTCTCTTGTAGTGGTCCTTTTTTTTAAAGTCTATTTTATCTGATGTAAATATTGCTACTTTCGCTTTCTTTTGATTTCCATTTGTGTGGAATACCTTTTTCCATCTCCTCACTTTCAGTCTATATATGTCTCTAGATCTGAAGTGAGTCTCTTTTAGAGATGGGTCTTGTTTTTGTATCCATCCAGCCGGTCTGTGTCTTTTGGTTGGAGCATTTAATCCACTTACATTTAAGGTAGTTATCGATATGTATGTTCCTATTACCATTTTCTTAATTGTTTTACTATATATGTCTCTAGATCTGAAGTGAGTCTCTTTTAGAGATGGGTCTTGTTTTTGTATCCATCCAGCCGGTCTGTGTCTTTTGGTTGGAGTGTTTAGTCCATTTACATTTAAGGTAACTATCAATATGCATGTTCTTTCTGACATTTTGTTAATTGTTTGGGATTTGTTTCTGTAGGTCTTTTTTCCTCCTTTCTCCTTTTGTTCTCTTCTCTTGTGATTTGATGACTATCTTTAATGTTATGTTTGGGTTCCTTTTTCCTTTTTTGTGTGTGTATCTATTATAAATTTTTGGTTTGCAGTTACCTTGAGTTTTTTGTATAGCAGTCTAAATATACATATATACATGATTGTTTTAAGTTGCTGATCTCTTAATTTCAAACATATTTTAAATACCCTGCATTTGTAGTCTCCTCACCTAATGATTACTGTTACTGATATATTTTACATGTAATTGTTTTGTGTATCCCTTAACTGCTTTTGCCTTTTAACTTCCCTACTAGCTTTGTGTGTGGATGATTTCCTACCTTTACTGTATGTTTGCCTTTACTGGTTAGATTTTTCGTTCCATAATTTTCTTGTTTCTAGTTGTGGCCTTTTCTTTTTCACCTAGAAAATTTCCTTTAACATTTGTTGTAAAGCTGGTTTGGTGGTGCTGCCATCTTTTAGTTTTTGATTGTCTGTAAAGCCTCTGATTTCTCCAACAAATCTGAATGAGAGCCTTGCTGGGTAGAGTATTCTTGGTCAAAGGTTTTTTTCCCATTCATCACTTTAAATATACGTTGTCACTCCCTTCTGGCCTGCAGAATTTCTGCTGAGAAATCAGCTGGTAAGCTTATGGGAGTTCCCTTGTATGTTATTTGTTGCTTTTCCCTTGCTGCTTTTAATATTCTCTACATTTTTGTCATTTTGATTATAATGTGTCTGGGTGTATTCCTCTTTGGGTTAATCTTGTATGGGACTCTCTATGCTTCCTGGACTTGGGTGACTATTTCCTTTCCCAAGTTAAGGAGGTTTTCAAACAATAGCTATTATCAAATATTTTATTGTGCCCTTTCTCTATCTCTTCTTCTGGGATCCCTATAGTGCAATTAGTGCGGTGGATGTTGTCCCAGAGGTCTCTTAAACTGTCCTCATTTATTTTCTTTTCTTTTCCTTTTTTTAAATTCTGTTCAGTGGCAGTGATTTTCATTACCTTGTCTTCCAGCTCACTGATCCGTTCTTAATTAGTCTCCTATTGATTCCTTCTAGTGTATTTTTCATTTTGGTTATTATATTCTTCATCTCTATTTGGTTGTTCTTTATATTTTCTATCTCTTTATTAAAAACTTCTAACTTCTCACTCTGTGCATCCATTCTCCTCCTGAGTACTTTGATCATCTTTATGATCATTACTCTGAACTATTTCTTGGGTAGATTGCTTATCGTCACTTCATTTAATTCTTTTCCTGGGATTTTATCTTGCTCCTTTGCCTGGAACATATTCCTCTGCTGCCTTATTTTGTCTAAGTTGCTATCTGTATTTTTATGTATGTGGTAGGTTAGTTAAGTTTTTCGACTTTGGATAAGTGGCTCTCTGTAGGAGGTGTCCTATGCATAGCAGCAGTACACTCCCCTCTTGTCACCCAAGCAATATGCTCTAGGGGTTCACCCTAAGAGGGCTGAGTTGGTCCTTCTGTTGTGGCAGGCTAATTTTGTGGGTGGTCTCCCAGGCTTTGTGTGGATGCTGCTAGCTGTTGTTTAGCGGGGCCTGGTCAAGGGGTGCCTGGCTGTAGAATCCGAGGGGGTTCCAGGGATAGCACTGGCTCACTGGTGGGCAGAGTCAGGGTCCCAAAGTCTCTGGGACTGTTGCCCATCCAGTGGCAGGTGAAGCCAGATCCTGGAGTTAGTGCAGGTTTACTGGCAAGCAGAGGTGGTACCTGAAGTCTGTCTGCAAGGCCTAGGGATCCAAGAGCTCATGTCAGATCATTGGCGTGGAAGGACAGTTGGTTTCTGACACAGTTGGGTATGGGGTTTGGGGTGTCCTGAAGGTTGTGTTTGCCTGCTAGTGGGCCAGGCCAGGGCCCAGCTGATCCCATGGTAGGATCTGACCTGTGTTGTGGGATTGTAGTTTTCTTGCTTCTGGTGTCTGCCCCCTGGTGGATGTGGCTGGTCTAGAGGCTTGGTCAGGCTTCTTGGTGAGAGTGGCCTGTGCCTCACCACTGGTGCATGGTCTCAGCCCACTCGTGGGCTGGGCCATGTGTAGGGGCAAGCCCAGAGGTGACTATGTGCTCTTTAGTCAGCCTGTCTGCTGATGGGTGAGGCTGTGTCCCTACCCAGTTAGTTGTCATCCAGAGGCATCCCAGCCTGCAGGCTATTGCCTGCAGGCTGTTGTGTGGGGCAGGTCTTGGTGCCAGTGAACCAATATGTCAGCCACCAATATCAATGGTGTTCATGTGGGTGAATGTTCCCTAGTATGTCTTCCATCAGTGTCTATCTCCCCAGGGTGAGCTGCAGCCAACCCCTGGCATCTCCAGGAGATTCTCGAAGACTAGCAGGTAGGTCTGGCCCAGGCTCCTATCAAATTACTTCTTTTACCCTGTGTACCAGTGTGCATGAGATTTTGTGTGTGCTATTAAAGATTGAAGTCCCTATTTCCCTCAATAGGTCTCCTGCAATTAAGACCTGCTGGCCTTCAAAGCCAAATACGCTGGGGGCTCATCTTCCCAGTGCCAGACCTCTGAGCTGGGGAGTCTGTTGTGGGGCTGAAAACTCTCACTCCTGTGTAAGAACCTCTGCAATGTAATTATTCTTCCAGGGGGTATGGGATTTGATTATATTGAGAGTCTGCCCTCCTACCTGCCTCATAGTGGTTCTTTCTTTATATCTTTAGCTGTAGAAGATGTTTTCTGGTAGGTTCCAGTCTTTTCCATGGATGGTTGTTCTGCAGATAGTTGTGATTTTGGTATGCTCAACTCAGGAACAGCCAAATGGAAGAGATGCAGAGGGCAAGGTATGTGGAAAGGGCTCAGAGCTTCCATACACTTTTCAGGCACTCCATTCTCCCCATATCTCCATGTGTTCACCCCAAAAGTTTACAAATTTAAAAGATTAAACATAGTCATTAAATAGCTCATGCATAATTATAATAGGGGATTATGTAATTAATAGTTAAAGGACATTCAATAGGTTTAAAAAGACAAGTAGTTAATTCAACAGAATGTACTGTATCAAAACCATCTCAGAAAATCTACCACTTAAATGCACCTAGAGCAAAACATCATTGTCCTTCTGCATATCACACCTCTTCAAAGCAAGTTTTAGGCAATATTTAATAATATAATTAGCAAAAGATTAATTCAGAAATTCTTTAACAGTTGAATATATTATAGTTTATCACTTGTTTTATGACATCTCCTATGATTGCCACTGTATATTTTTATTTCCAGTAAATTATTTGGTAGGCCAGAGTGCTGAAATTTATAGACCACATAGACTAAAAGTTCAAGGTTTGTGCTGTGGAAAGTGTATGATCCTATGCAAGCAATGTTAAGAGAGTTTGCTGTGACTAACACTTCACACAATTCTTCTCAGAAAGAATAAATTGATATTTCTTTTATTCTCAAATAGAAATAGATCATTTGAACTGAACTTAATAGAAAACAATTCATGAATGAAAACTAATAGAAACAAGAACCCTCTATAGCAGAGAAAATAAGTTTATTATAAAACAAATAAAAGAAACATACATCTGAATATGAATAAAAACTATTTTGCTGGCAGTAAATAAGGTAATGAGATTTAAAGCCATTACTACTCTCAAGGTTTCAAAGTCTGTTAGGTTCTTATTTATCTAGATTTTAACTCATCATGCCTTGGCATGCCAATATAAAGCATGCTGTTTCATGACTGGTAACAAATGTACAACTGACAGGGTTGCTTAATATGTATTTTGGGCTTGGAATGAACATTAATCAACCACAATAACCAACACACCACGTGAAAAAGCGTGTGGTCCTAAATCAATCCACTCACATTTTGACTTTTCTTATGGCACTTAAAATGGTGCCATCATGAGTGCCCTGACAAGGCAAAATTATCCCAAAGCATTGTAGTCCACACACAAACTCTACCTGAAATACCGTTTTTTCAATTTACAGTGTAAAAAACTACTGGAATTTTAGAGATCTAAGATTTAGATAAGCCCTTCCAAAATGACTACATCACACTTCTGAGACCATTCCTAGGGCTACATCTTTTCATGTCTCAGCTTAGCAGGTCACCTACATTTGTAAACCTACTTAAGTGGCACTTTATAAGATATACTCTGCACTCCCAGTCATTGAAATATTGAAGATAAATAGTAGAGTACTTGTTATTCTTTTCTTATTTTTTATAATTTTTTTTAATTTAATTTTATTTATCTTTTTATACACCAGGTTCTTATTAGTTATCCATTTTATACATATTAGTGTATGTATGTCAATCCCAATCTCCCAGATCATCCCACCACCCCCACCACCCCCATCAATTTACCCCTTGGTGTCCATACATTTGTTCTATACATCTGTGCCTCAATTTCTGCCCTGCAAACTGGTTCATCTATACCATTTTTCTAGGTTCTACATATATGCATTAATATACAATATTTGTTTTTCTCTTTCTGACTTACTTCACTCTGTATGACAGTCTCAAGATCCATCCATGGCTCTACAAATGACTCAATTTCATTCCTTTTAATGGCTAAGTAATATTCCATTGTATATAGGTACCACAACTTCTTTATCCATTCATCTGTTGATGGGCATTTAGTTTGCTTTCATGTTCTGGCTATTGTAAATAGTGCTGCAATGAACATTGGGGTGCATGTGTCTTTTTGAATTATGGTTTTCTCTGGGTATATGCTCAGGAGCAAGATTGCTGGGTCATATGGTAATTATATTTTTAGTTTTTTAAGGAACCTCCATACTGTTCTCCATAGTGGCTGTATCAATTTACATTCCCACCAACAGTGCAAGAGGGTTCCCTTTTCTCCACACCCTCTCCAGCATTTGTTGTTTGTAGATTTTCTGATGATGCCCATTCTAACTGGTGTGAGGTGATACCTCATTTTAGTTTTGATTTGCATTTCTCTAATAATTAGTGATATTGAGCAGCTTTTCATGCGCTCCTTGGCCATCTGTATGTCTTCTTTGGAGAAATGTCTATTTAGGTCTTCTGCCCATTTATTGATTGGGTTGTTTGTTTGTTTTAATATTGAGCTGCATGAGCTGTTTATATATTTTGGAGATTAATCCTTTGTCCATTGATTCGTTTGCAAATATTTTCTCCCATTCAGAGGGTTGTCTTTTCGTATTGTTTGTAGTTTGCTATGCAAAAGCTTTTAAGTTTCATTAGGTCCCATTTGTTTATTTTTGTTTTTTATTTCCATTACTCTAGGAGGTGGATCAAAAAAGATCTTGCTGTGATTTATGTCAAAAAGTGTTCTTCCTATATTTTCCTCTAAGAGTTTTATAGTGTCCGGTCTTACATTTAGGCCTCTAATCCATTTTGAGTTTGTTTTTGTGTATGGTATTAAGGAGTGTTCTAATTTCATTCTTTTACATGTAGCTGTCCAGTTTTCCCAGCACCACTTATTGAAAAGACTGTCTTTTCTCCATTGTATATCCTTGCCTCCTTTGTAAGAGATTAGTTGACCATAGGTGTGTGGGTTTATCTCTGAGCTTTCTATCCTGTTCCATTGATATCTACTTCTGTTTTTGTGCCAATACCATATTGTCTTGATTACTGTAGCTTTGTAGTATAGTCTGAAGTCAGGGAGTCTGATTCCTCCAGCTCCATTTTATTCTCCCAAGACCGCTTTGGCTATTCAGGGTCTTTTGTGTCTCCATACACATTTTAAGATTTTTATTCCAGTTCAGTAAAAAATGCCATTGGTAATCAGATAGGGATTGCATTGAATCTGTAGATTGCTTTGGGTGGTATAGTCATTTTCACAATATTGATTCTTCCAATCCAAGAACATGGCATATCTCTCCACCTGTTGGTATCATCTTTAATTTCTTTCAGCAGTGTCTTATAGTTTTATGGTATACAGGTCTTTTATCTCCTTAGGTAAGTTTATTCCTAGGTATTTTATTATTTTTGTTGCAATGGTAAATGGGAGGGTTTTCTTAATTTCTCTTTCAGATTTTTCATCATTAGTGTATAAGAATGCAAGAGATTTCTGTTTATTAATTTTGTATCCTGCAACTTTACTAAATTCATTGATTATCTCTAGTATTTTTCTGGTGGTATCTTTAGGATTCTCTGTGTATAGTATCACATCATCTGCAAACAGGGACAGTTTTACTTCTTCTTTTCCAATCTGTATTCCTTTTCTTTCTTTTTCTTCTCTGATTGCCATGGTTAGGACTTCCAAAACTATGTTAAATAATAGTGGTGAGAGTGGACACCCTTTTCTCATTCCTGATCTTAGAGGAAATGCTTTGAGTTTTTCATCATTGAGAATGATGTTTGCTGGATTTGTCATATATGGCCTATATTATGTTGAGGTAGGTTCCCTCTATGCCCACTTTCTGGAGAGTTTTTTTATCATAAATTGGTGTTGAATTTTTTCAAAAGCTTTTTCTGCATCTATTGAGATGATCATATGGTTTTTCTTCTTCAATTTGTCAATATGGTATATCACATAGATTGATTTGCATATATTGAAAATTCCTTGCATCCCTAGGAAAAATCCCACTTGATAATGGTGTATGATCCTTTTAATGTGTTGTTGGATTCTGTTTTCTAGTATTTGTTCAGGATTTTTGCATCTATATTCATCGGTGAAATTGGTCTGTATTTTTCTTTTTTTGTAGTATCTTTGTTTGGTTTTGGTATCAGGTTGATGGTGGTCTCATAGAATGAGTTTGGGAGTATTCCTTCCCCTGTAATTTTTTGGAAGAGTTTGAGAAGGATGGATGTTAGCTCTTCTCTAAATGTTTGATAGAATCCACCTGTGAAGCCATCTGGTCCTGGACTTTTGTTTGTTGGAAGATTTTTAGTCACAGTTTCAATTTCATTACTTGTGACTGGTCTGTTCACATTTTCTATTTCTTCCTGGTTCAGTCTTGGAAGGTTATACTTTTCTAAGAACTTGTCCATTTCTTCCAAGTTTTCCATTTTATTGGCATAGAGTTGCTTGCAATAGTCTCTTAGGATGCTTTGTATTTCCACGGTGTATGTTGTAACTTCTCCTTTTTCATTGCTAATTTTATTGATTTAAGTCCTCTCCCTCTTTTTCTTGATGAGTCTGGCTAATGGTATATCAATTCTGTTTATCTTCTCAAAGAACCAGTTTTTAGTTTTATTGATCTTTGCTATTGTCTTCTTTGTTTCTATTTCATTTATTTCTGCTCTGATCTTTATGATTTCTTTCCTTCTACTAACTTTGGGTTTTGTTTGCTCTTCTTTCTCTAGTTCCTTTAGGTGTAAGGTTAGGTTGTTTATTTGAGATGTTTGTTGTTTTTTGAGGTAGGATTGTATTGCTATAAAATTCCCTCTTAGAACTGCTTTTGCTGCATCCCATATAGGTTTTGGATCATCGTGTTTTCATTGTCATCTATCTCTACGTATTTTTTGATTTCCTCTTTGATTCCTTTAGTGATCTCTTGGTTATTTAGCAGTGTATTGTTTAGCCTCCATGTGTTTGTGTTTTTTACATTTTTTCCCCCTGTAATTGATTTCTAATCTCATAGTGTTGTGGTCAGAAAAGATGCTTGATATGATTTCAATTTTCTTAAATTTACTGAGGCTTGATTTGTGACCCAAGATGTGATCTATCCTGGAGAATATTCCATGCACACTTGAGAAGAAAGTGTAATCTGCTGTTTTTGGATGGAATGTCCTTTAAAGATCAATTAAATCCATCTGGTCTGTTGTGTCCTTTAAAGCTTGTATTTCCTTATTAATTTTTTGTTTGAATGATCTGTCCTTTGTTTTAAGTGAGGTGTTAAAGTCCCCCACTATTATTTTGTTACTGTCGATTTCATCTTTTATAGTTGTTAGCAGTTGCCTTATGTATTGAAGTGCTCCTATGTTGGGTGCATATATATTTATAATTGTTATATCTTCTTGGATTGATCCCTTGATCATTATGTAGTGTAATTCCTTGTCTCTTTTTACATTCTTTAAAGTCTAAATTATCTGATATGAGTATTGTTACTGCAGTTTTCTTTTGATTTCCTTTTGCATGGAATATCTTTTTCCATCCACTCACTTTCAGTCCGTATGTGTCCCTAGGTCTGAAATGGGTCTCTTGTAGACAGCATACATATGGGTCTTGTTTTTGTATCCATTCAGTGAGCCTGTGTCTTTTGGTTGGAGCATTTAATCCATTCACGTTTAAGGTAATTATTGATATGTATGTTCCTATTACCATTTCCTTAGTTGTTTTGGGTTTGTTTTTGTAGGTGCTTTACTTCTCTTGTGTTTCCCACTTAGAGAAGTTCCTTTAGCATTTGTTGTAGAGCTGGTTTGGTGGTGCTGATTTCTCTTGGCTTTTGCTTGTCTGTAAAGGTTTTGATTTCTCTGTCGAACTGAATGAGATCCTTGCAGGTAGCATAATCTTGGTTGTAGGTTCTTCCCTTTCAATGCTTTAAATATGTCATACCACTCCCTTCTGGCTTGTAGAGTTTCTGCTGAGAAATCAGCTGTTAACCTTATGGGAGTTCCCTTGTATGTTATTTGTCTTTTTTCCCTTGCTGCTTTCAATCATTTTTCTTTGTCTTTCATTTTTGCCAGTTTGATTACTATGTGTCTTGGTGTGTTTCTCTTTGGGTTTATCCTGTATGGGACTCTCTGTGCTTCCTGGACTTGTGTGGCTATTTCCTTTCCCATGTTAGGGAAGTGTTAGACTATAATCTCTTCAAATTTTTTTTTTTTTTTTTTTTTTTTTTTTTTTTTTTT
>NW_020185328.1:4715335-4769053 GCF_003031525.2 Neophocaena asiaeorientalis asiaeorientalis
TATTTCTTCCTGGTTCAGTCTTGGAAGGTTATACTTTTCTAAGAACTTGTCCATTTCTTCCAAGTTTTCCATTTTATTGGCATAGAGTTGCTTGCAATAGTCTCTTAGGATGCTTTGTATTTCCACGGTGTATGTTGTAACTTCTCCTTTTTCATTGCTAATTTTATTGATTTAAGTCCTCTCCCTCTTTTTCTTGATGAGTCTGGCTAATGGTATATCAATTCTGTTTATCTTCTCAAAGAACCAGTTTTTAGTTTTATTGATCTTTGCTATTGTCTTCTTTGTTTCTATTTCATTTATTTCTGCTCTGATCTTTATGATTTCTTTCCTTCTACTAACTTTGGGTTTTGTTTGCTCTTCTTTCTCTAGTTCCTTTAGGTGTAAGGTTAGGTTGTTTATTTGAGATGTTTGTTGTTTTTTGAGGTAGGATTGTATTGCTATAAAATTCCCTCTTAGAACTGCTTTTGCTGCATCCCATATAGGTTTTGGATCATCGTGTTTTCATTGTCATCTATCTCTACGTATTTTTTGATTTCCTCTTTGATTCCTTTAGTGATCTCTTGGTTATTTAGCAGTGTATTGTTTAGCCTCCATGTGTTTGTGTTTTTTACATTTTTTCCCCCTGTAATTGATTTCTAATCTCATAGTGTTGTGGTCAGAAAAGATGCTTGATATGATTTCAATTTTCTTAAATTTACTGAGGCTTGATTTGTGACCCAAGATGTGATCTATCCTGGAGAATATTCCATGCACACTTGAGAAGAAAGTGTAATCTGCTGTTTTTGGATGGAATGTCCTTTAAAGATCAATTAAATCCATCTGGTCTGTTGTGTCCTTTAAAGCTTGTATTTCCTTATTAATTTTTTGTTTGAATGATCTGTCCTTTGTTTTAAGTGAGGTGTTAAAGTCCCCCACTATTATTTTGTTACTGTCGATTTCATCTTTTATAGTTGTTAGCAGTTGCCTTATGTATTGAAGTGCTCCTATGTTGGGTGCATATATATTTATAATTGTTATATCTTCTTGGATTGATCCCTTGATCATTATGTAGTGTAATTCCTTGTCTCTTTTTACATTCTTTAAAGTCTAAATTATCTGATATGAGTATTGTTACTGCAGTTTTCTTTTGATTTCCTTTTGCATGGAATATCTTTTTCCATCCACTCACTTTCAGTCCGTATGTGTCCCTAGGTCTGAAATGGGTCTCTTGTAGACAGCATACATATGGGTCTTGTTTTTGTATCCATTCAGTGAGCCTGTGTCTTTTGGTTGGAGCATTTAATCCATTCACGTTTAAGGTAATTATTGATATGTATGTTCCTATTACCATTTCCTTAGTTGTTTTGGGTTTGTTTTTGTAGGTGCTTTACTTCTCTTGTGTTTCCCACTTAGAGAAGTTCCTTTAGCATTTGTTGTAGAGCTGGTTTGGTGGTGCTGATTTCTCTTGGCTTTTGCTTGTCTGTAAAGGTTTTGATTTCTCTGTCGAACTGAATGAGATCCTTGCAGGTAGCATAATCTTGGTTGTAGGTTCTTCCCTTTCAATGCTTTAAATATGTCATACCACTCCCTTCTGGCTTGTAGAGTTTCTGCTGAGAAATCAGCTGTTAACCTTATGGGAGTTCCCTTGTATGTTATTTGTCTTTTTTCCCTTGCTGCTTTCAATCATTTTTCTTTGTCTTTCATTTTTGCCAGTTTGATAAACCCATATAATGTGAATGTTGCTGCATTTAATGTTGTCCCTGAGGTCCCTCAGGCTGTCTTCATTTGTTTTCATTTTTTTTCTTCATTCTGTTGCACAGCAGTGAATTCCACCATTCTGTCTTCCAGGTCACTTATCCGTTCTTCTGCCTCAGTTATTCTGCTATTGATTCCTTCTAGTGTATTTTTCATTTCGGTTATTGTATTGTTCATCTCTGTTTGTTTGTTCTTTAATTCTTCTAGGTCTTTGTTAAACATTTCTTGGATCTTCTCAATCTTTGCCTCCATTCTTTTTCCGAGGTCCTGGATCATCTTCACTCTCGTTATTTTGAATTCTTTTTCTGAAAGGTTGCCTATCTCTACTTCATTTAGTTGTTTTTCTGGGGTTTTATCTTGTTCCTTCATCTGATACATAGCCCTCTGCCTTTTCATCTTGTCTATCTTTCTGTGAATGTGGTTTTTGTTCCACAGGCTGCAGGATTGTAATTCTTCTTGCTTCTGCTGTCTGCCCTCTGGTGGATCAAGCTATGTAAGAGGCTTGTGCAAGTTTCCTCATGGGAGGGACTGGCAGTGGGTAAAGCTGGCTGTTGCTCTGGTGGGCAGAGCTCAGTAAAACTTTAATCTGCTTGACTGCTTATGGGTGGGTCTGGGTTCCCTCTCTGTTGGTTGTTTGGCCTGAGGTGACCCAACACTGGAGCCTACCCGGGCTCTTTGGTGTGGTTAATGCTGGACTTTGCGAAGGCTCACACCAAGGAGTACTTCCCAGAACTTCTGCTGCCAGTGTCCTTGTCCTCACAGTGAGACACAGCCACCCCCCACCTCTGCAGGAGATCCTCCAACACTAGCAGATAGGTCTGGTTCAGTTTCCTACGGGGTCACTGCTCCTTCCCCTGGGTCCCAGTGCACACACTACTTTGTGTGTGCCCTCCAAGAGTGGAGTCTCTGTTTCCCTCAGTCCTGATGAATTCCTGCAATCAAATCCCTCTGGCCTTCAAAGTCTGATTCTCTATTAATTCCTCCTCCCATTGCCAGACCCCCAGGCTGGGAAGCCTGACATGGGGCTTAGAACCTACACTCCAGTGGGTGGACTTTTGTGGAATTAGCATTCTCCAGTTTGTGAGTCACCGACCCAGCAGTTATGGGATTTGATTTTATTGTGATTGTGCCCCTCCTACCATCTCACTGTGGCTTCTCCTTTGTCTTTGGATGTGGGGTATCTTTTTTTGGTGAGTTCCAGTGTCTTCCTGTCAATGATTGTTCAGCAGTTAGTTGTGATTCCGGTGCTTTCGCAAGAGAGTAAGAGCACGTCCTTCTACTCTGCCTTTTTCTCTCATTCAGTACTTGTTATTCTTGACACAGTTTGGAGAAGCTCTAAGATGGAGGAGAACTTTTGTACAGCTCTTCTACTTAATGCAATCTTGCAATAGAGTTTAACTTCTGTTAGACTTGCTTCTCACAGCTCTCTTATCCCCAGGTGTTTTTATGAAAGCTGAGATTCTTACAATCAAAATATTCTAGACTTCAGGGTGAATTTTCAAAATCCTACTTAGGTGAGGCACTTACAAAATCTGTTAGTGTATTGCATTTTGGATGTAAGTTGCTTCTGCATTGTTTTGAACATTCACCCCTTCAGGTTAGCACAATCGTTAAAAAAAATCTCATGAGTGTGATATGAACTCAAATTTGAGCACACAGATTTGAATGAATAAAAAGGCACTTACAGACCCAGATAATTGTCACATTCATAGGTTTGTGACTTTTCAACCTAGCTCTAGGCCAGCATAATTGCACACAGTGGAACAGAATGAATAGTAAAATTATTACCTCATCCTTAAGATGGTACAGTATCAAATTCTGGAATTAAAAATATGAGACAGCTATACTTAATTATTCCCTCCCCTGATAAAGCTTTAATCATAGTGTAAATAGAGTATGAATTTAATTTAGGCCATTTTTAAAAAAAATCTTTAACCTATTTCTGAATTTTAAGATGTTTTTCTCTGATCATTAGCAATTTTTTTAGACTAATAAATATCTGCTCCTTCACCACAGTTTAAAGAAGAAACTATTGAATGTCCTTTAACTATTAATTACATAGTTCCCTAATATAATTATGCATGAATTATTTTAATTACTTATGTTTAATCTTTTAAAATTGTAAACTTCTGGGGTGAACACATAGCGCTCAAGTAAGGTGTTTTGAGGATTTTGTTTGGTTGGTTTTAGTGCAAGAGTCAATTTACCTACTTTTAAAGATCAGATTTGAAAAAAAAATAGAAATAAATATATAAAGCCCATGGCAAAATATCACCTTTAACGTTTGTTTTGCAGTGTAGAGGTAAAATATCTGTTGAGAAGAAAAAAAATAACTGCAGAATTTTTAAAAGGAGAAATTTTATTGTATCAAGGGTTAGTAGAAAGGTTTTGGTATAAAAAAAAAATAGGTTAAGTCCCTGATGTACAGCTGTCTCACTATATGATCCTGCACCAGTTAATTAGTATATATGGTTTATTATTTTCTTTTATTTTCCTTCAGAAAAAATGACATCTACCTTTACTAATTCAGAGTAGTTATATACAATTAAGATAATTTACATAAAGACATTGTGTATATTCCAAATAATCTACCTATACACGTGAAAATATTACCATACTTTATTGTTGTTTTGTTAATAACTTTTTATAGTTTCCTCCTCAATTCTCTCATACCCCTGAGCCCAACCAATGGAAAAATACAATAGGATAGGTAATGCCACTAGTGAGTCAAACTACAGTGGGTGTTACTGTAATAGTTCATATTCATCATTGCTTTGGTTGAAAATGTGCATTTAGTTGTGGTTGAATAGTTCACATCAAAACAAAATCTCATCTGTATGACAGAAACTCTGTTGTGTTGGGCTTTGAACATAATCCAAGACACTCAAGACAGTAGCAAAATTAGGCAATTGGAAAAATCAGAGTAAGAAAAGCATTTTTCATGCTTATTTGCTTCAAAGGATGCTCTGATTTTGTTAATTGCCTTAAAGAGTGCTTCGATTTGCTATTTTCTGCAAACAGTATTCTAATCTAGTTTATCCTCTGAGTTGCAGCTGTGTTCAAGTATCCTAATAGATTTGGT
Organism: Neophocaena asiaeorientalis asiaeorientalis; assembly: GCF_003031525.2. Lineage (NCBI taxonomy): Eukaryota > Metazoa > Chordata > Mammalia > Artiodactyla > Phocoenidae > Neophocaena > Neophocaena asiaeorientalis. Next base: position 4,720,152 of record NW_020185328.1, read on the forward strand.
GCATGCTGAACTATTCTTCTGCAGTTAATTCACTTGGTTCTTCACGTGAATGATTTACACCTATTTAGAACTAAATTGGAAACCATTCCAATATTGCTTAGGAAGTCATTAAGACAGCTTTTAGATGATGTTAATTTGCACTTAGTACCGTTCATCTAAGGATCTCAAAGCACTCTATGAAAGTATATTATTTAATGGAGGAAAATGGAAAAATTCAATACTGTATTCAGGAATGATGTGCAAAGTAGAATATAAAATTTTTAAAAAATCCTTATGTTTGAGTGTAAAATAGTTATGGTGCTCATTAACTTTATGCTCTACAATCACCAATTTCTCATTTTCTCTCCCTGTCTAGCTAGGTTTGTGGGTCTCCATCTCTTTAACGGCATTCCTGGTGGCCAGCCTCATACTTGCAAGCCAACATTGTCTGATTCTTCTACCTTATGGTAGGTCTTCTCCATTATTAATTCCTGCCTTTTAATATGCCAACCTAATATTATAATTAGCCTGTTCTGAAAAGTATTGAAAGGATGCGAATTTGCTTTCAATAAATTGGGTTGAAGCTGCCATATCTGCTTCTTATGTGTGTTAGCTTCCTAGCAGTCCAAGTGTCTTCAATTAAAAAAATGGTCAACACTAGAAAATGTGGGTTTTCATTCAGCAGCAAAGCAGTATCATAGCAATACGCCAAGGAAATGTCTTGAAGATACTGATTGCCAGGGAAATATTTGGTGTCCACAGCAAATTTTTCTTTTCCATATAAAATGTTTTTACTAAATCATAAAAACAAATATGAATAAATTGATATGCTTTTACAAGAACAATCTAGTAGATACCATTTTATAATGAGTTTTGAGAAAAATAAATCCTAGTCCCAATTGTCATCCTCTCTATTGTGTTTATTTGCTTTAATTGTGCTAAAGCAGGTCTATGATTAATAAAAAAAAAAGAAAAAAACTTCTTAAACTAAAACTCATAACTTAGTTGCAGAATAATCCTGCTTCTCTCTTGAAAAGCAGATTCTTGGTTATTCTGTGTCTTTGGAATTTAACCAGTTCATGCTATCAATAGCAGCAGTAGCAGTTGATTATGCCAACTGATTTCAACAGAGCTGCTGCAAATCAGTAAGGAGTTCCATATAAAACTGAAAAGGTGCAGCCCAATGCTAGAGATTATGGTTTGGTGAGATGTGGGCTGAATGAAGCCCCTAACTAGCTCTTTTGGCCAGGCATCTATAAGCAGTTGCATATTGAACAGTTGAACAATCTGAACAGTTCCATGTTGCAGTCCTGGTTTAGATCTTAGAGACTTGGAAACATCTGTATATCAGAGCACACAGTTTAACTACTAGACAGAATAAGTACCAAGATATAATGAAGAACCTACCCAAATACCTGCACTAACTAGTACCCTCATCCAGAAAATAACTTTCTCTATATATTGTCCCTAGATCTCTTATTCCAAGCCACAACACAAAGATGGAAAGATTCAGTGAAATTAGACCATTCTGTATCAACCTCATGAACTTGTCTTGACCCAGAAGTAGTGCCTACCAAGTAAAGAAAGTTATACTGTCAGATAGGCTATTTCCTTATTTAGTCTTAATCTTTCCTCTACTTGGCTTCTATACTCTGCTTCTCCCTTGAAGTTGGTACTATGTTCTCAATTTTTTAAGCTAATGAAGATTATAAGAAATTCTGCCTTCTTTGGTGGTGGGGGCAACCATAAGCATTTTAAAAAACATACTGGCCCTAAAATATATGCAGTTCTTGAATATAATAGAGTTTTTCTTTCTAGTCTAATACAGTTCTATACTATGATAATTCTGTGACTCTAAGCTAACAATATGAGAAACAAATCAGTTCATTATACACTGTTATATGAATGATAAAGTTAACATTATTTCAGAAGATGGAGCATGTGCAACAATTGTTAAGGAAGATCTTAGGGGAAAGTGGGGTTTGAATTAGACCTCGAAGGGGATTTCTGTGTAGTTTTATTTTCTATTCTCTGTAGAGATAACAATTCATTCACTCATAGCTAGGAACCTGAGAATCCTAGATGTGTTTGATAATTACTTGGGAAGACAATAGGAGTCAGAAGTGTATTCCGGTAGGAAGGGAAAGCTCTTTGGATTGCCTGAGCATTAGTAGTATGTGGGGGAATGAAAGAAAGTGAAATTGTTTTCTACAGGTCATGGTTCCAATATTAGGGCATTTGGGGTTCATCATGTAATCAATGGGGAATAAAGCATGGCTTTTAAACTGAACACACTTTAAAATAGGAGGATGAGTGATTTAATGAGATAAATTAGACCTCTGCTTTAGAACACTCATGCTACCCACATATCTGGGGCCAGGCTGGAGTAAGAAGAGACCTAGAGAATGTGTACCCTATAGAAAGATTCTTACAGTAGTTCAGAGAGGGGATGATGAACTATGGCAGTAACAATGAGAATGAAGGGAGTTCCCTGAGGGCATAGTGGTTAGGATTCTGGGCTTTCACTGTCATGGCCTGGGTTCAAACCCCGGTCAGGGAACTATGAATCTGCAAGCCGTGTGGTACAGCCCCCGCTCCCTCCCCACCAGTAAAACCCCCCAAAATAAAACAAAAACAAAACAAAAAACAAACAAACAAAAACACCAACCCAGTGAGGATGAAAGATGAAAGTAACATATGAAACTCTAGAAACAATGACTATGTGGTTAAGGGGTACAGTGTAAGGGTGGTGAATGATAAAAGAATCAAAACACTTTCAAAGCCATGGCAGCATAACAGAAAGAGCCAAAGGAAAAAAAAAGAAAGTTCATGAGAGTAAGCAACAGCAATAGCAGCAGCTCCATCTGGAGAAAACTCCGGCAGGGAACCAGAAGTAGCCATTCATGGCCTTAGAAGAAGGAGTAACTACAATAATCACTAGTCACTGTATTAGTTTGATAGGGTTGTCATAACCAAGAACCACAAACTGGGTGGCTAAAACAACAGAAAGTAACTTTCTCACAGTTCTGGAGGGTAGAATTCAGAGATCAAGTTGTCAGCAGGTTTGTTTTTTTCCTGAGGGCTCCCTCCTTGGTCTGTAGATGCCTGTCTTCTATCTCTGTCTTCACATGGTCTTTCCCCTGTGCTTGTGCCTGTCCTAATCATCTTATCTTATAAAGATATCAGTAATATGGGATTAGATTCTGCCTTCAAAATTTCACTTAAGCTTAATCACCTCTTTAAAGACCTATCTCCAAACACAGTCACATTCCAAAGTACTGTGATTGGGACTTCAACATATAAATTATTTGGGGGCAGGGAATTCACTGTTAATGACCAAGAAAGTAGAAGAGACGATAGAGTAGAATTATCTGTGGTTTTAGTTTAATATTTATACTTTTTACAATAATACACATTACTTTTACAAAACAAGAACAATAAAAAATTATTTGGGGATTATTTTGCCACAGCAGACAGTCCATATCCAATGTAGATGTTCTGTTGAGCCTTGACAGAGGTGGCTTTATAAGTCTTATATTTTTAGGAAAATATACCATGGTCTGTCATGGCCTGAATTTCATTTAAACTTTATGTAGTGATCTCAGGGCAATAATTTACTGCTTTTGGTCTTCTTAACTCAAATTAGAAATGACTTCAAAATCATACTCTCCAGATAATTTCAAACATTCGAAAAAGTCTGGCCTCACTATTATATTTTCATTTGGTGGGTGGAAGGTAAAGAAATCGTTGAGTAATTTTTAAATCAATAAATGATTTCAAATCACTTCTAAGAATATCAGTAGTTAATGTATTCTTTAACTTAAAAAAATCTATTAGGACATATAAGTTTAAATATTTTTCCCTCATAAAGTTGTTTAGCAAAGATTATCCATCTCCGGATAAACTGCTTTCAATCATCCTTCCCAGCAGTGGTTCTTACACTTTGGTATAAATTAGAAATCACATGGAGAGCTTTTTTATATCACAGACTGCTGGACTGTACCCTGAGTTTCTTATTCATAGTCTGGGGTCAAGCCTGAAAATTTTCATTTTTAACAAGTTCTCAGTTATATTGATACTGCTGGTCCAGGGACTACTCTGTGAAAACCTTTGTTCTATGGTAATGTTTGTAACAGTAAAATCAAATTATCTCATTTTAGTTTAAAAAATGTATTTTCCATTATGAAAACATGTCATTTTAATTAAATAAAGTCATCAAAGTTATCATTGTGAATGATGAGAAATTGCTGGAAATAATCATGAAATGCATGACATCTTAGAAGATATAAAATTAATTGAAGTTAGCACCAAGAACCAATTCACAGGATTAATAACTCTAAGAAGTCAGTGTATATTTAAAATATTTATTGCTTGACCATATGTCACCTTGGTCTTAGCCACAATAGTGTGAGGACAATAAAAAGGAGTATAGGATCAATATCATATCTATCAGTGAGTTTCTCTAAAAAGAGATATGCCTGAGTCAATGAAATAAATAGCTCTATCACCAGATAGCAATGTATGAGATTTACAACACAATCCTGAAAGTTTGAAAACAGCAACAATTATAACATATGCACATCCTATTAGCCATCAAATAAATTATAAAAACGTGTAAAGAATGATGAGTGGTGAGAGTTATCTCTTTTTCTAGTTGCCCTGGGATAAAGACTAAGGACCAAAGTGAGGATAAAAGATGTCCCTCCCCACCCCCATTCGTTAAGATAAAAAGGAGACTGAAAGGAAATAGGTTGACAGCCTTTAAGGAGTTTGGTATCTAAGAAAAGAGAATTGTTTTTAAAGACTTAGGGTGCCTTCAATAAGACAAGACCTACTGGCAGGTCAGCTCAAGCCCAGCTATTTTTAGTGAGGCCAAGCAACCAGAGGAAACATTTACAGAAATGGGGACTTTCCTGATGACACTTACACTGACACTATAGGTGGAGAGATAATTAAATGCACCATGATAATTATACAACAAACCCCCTTGCTCAAGAGTTTAAGATCCCTAAATATGAAAAAGGTTCTAGTTTATCAAAAGTTATAAAGAATTTCTTTTTTCTCTATGGCAAATATTGGGTTGGCCAAAAAGTTGGCTTGGGTTTTTCCATAACATCTTATGGAAAAACATGAACAAATTTTTTGGCCAACACAATATCTTAACATAATTTTCTTGTTCTTTTCCAAAGCATTCCACAAAAATCTTAGACATGTCAAGTTTTTAACATGGCATTCACAACATTTCTTTGGGCTATATATATATTTTTTCCTCTATCTTCAGATGGAATACTGAATTAAACTTCAGATTTTTTTCCACTGAAAATCCTCTTTTTAAAGACAAAGTGTAAGAAGACTAAAATTCTCTTTTATTTTCAGATGACCCAATTTAGAAACATTAAACAGACTAATGTAAATCTCAATATGAAGTTATTTCTAAAACTTGCTTCAGAAATTGAAGCTTTCATATGAGTTCTATACGAAGATAAACCTTTTCATAACAGCCAAATATGTTCATTTTAGTATGTCTTGTCTTGAAATATTTCAAGATTACCAAGGTAGCTAATAATATAAAATCAATTTCCTTTCCAGTTATTACAGTTTAGAAGTATGTAATACCTTTAAACTTTAGGATTTCATAATAGAGGCATATTTAAGGTCATATTTCAAAACGCCCCCCAGATATCAAGGTGGAAAGCTTTGAGGATATGTTTTCATAATAAAAAATAACAACTTTTATATACAGAGATCTTATAATCTTTCATCTTTTAATTGATAGCTTTCTTAATAAAATGTACTTTTGTTCATATTTCAAAAAAGAATGACTTCATTTTGAAGTACATTTTATACCATTCTCGTAGGGTTAACAAAATTATCACTTTAATCCATTTAAAAGTATATGTCTAGAGATAAAAACGATAATGTTCCCAATTACCCAAATTAATCTTTAACAATATACACAAGCTAGTATTGGCAGAACAAATATTCTTTGCTGATTTTTTTTCTTTTGTTGTTCTCTGTTCAAATTTGACAACCTTTGGTTCTAGGTGAATTTTTTTGCAAATATTTGTTTGTTTGTTTGTTTGTTTTTAAACTCCTTTGAAATGAGCTTCAAGCACTTTGATACAGATAAAAAACCTCATAGCTTCAATGAAGATTTTCAAAGTACTCTTTACCCTCTAGTAAAATATTATTTTGCAGCTTTCTACCAAGATAACCTACTGCCTTCAATTCTGGCTGCATGCATAAATATTTTTCTTTTTCCTACTCATAAATGCATCATCTCAAAAAAGGGTAAGAGTTTTGGACAAAGGCTCTATGCTTATGGCTGCTAGCATTTTCCTTAAGACCTCACATCTTCTTGCCACAATAAAGAATAAATAGTTGCTGGGGGACAATTATTAGATTAGATTTCCAGCCTGAAATTAAACTTCTGGAGTTTCATGAGAATGATAGGCAACATCCAGTAAATATAATAACAACAGAAAATACTCATAATGGCAAAAGATGGATGGTAATTTTATAAGAAATTTATTTTATAGACTCATCTTGCCTTTGTATCACACTTATACTTTTTACCTATAAAGGATTCTCAAAAGAGTTCTCTTCAATTAGAATCCTTCTTACAGTGTAACATGTTTCAAGCTTTAAGAAAATGTTTCTTCTAAAAAGTATATAGATAACAGGATCCCCAAATTTGTAGATATTTTATGAGAGGCTTTTGTTTGTGATGATAAGGGTTGGATGCAGAAAGGAATCAGAAAAAAAAAATGGAGAATGATTAGAAGGATGGATAAGAAGGAGAATAATTAGAAGAGGAAGCTATCTGCTTCACAGCAAATTTAGCTTTTAATAAGAATACTAGAATAATAAGAACTATAGATAGTTTCTTCTATAATTATATGCTGATGATATCACCAAAAATTCAGACTTTTGCATGCAAGTTCCCTACAGAATCTTAAATCTCATGCTAAAATAAATTTTAATTGCTAATTGTTTTGTAAGGTTCACCTTAATTAGGCCTTTGCACAGATTTCTACATTTACATTTCCCTAATTTGTTATTATACCTGTGTATTTGAAAACATATGTAATATTTAAGTATAAACCTACAAATAAACCATTTTAAACAAAGATTTTGCCAGGCGCATTTGCTTGCTCAATTTATTTTCATTTGATTATTGACTTAAATTTGAAGGGGTACGTTTTTGCTATAAAAATGTATGTGGGAAAGAAAATTGCTGTAAACATTTCTTGAATATAATGAGTATCATGTGACTTTCCTCTATTGAAATAATGTGGCAGATCACAAGTAAGTTCCCTACTGAGTTATTTTAGTACTAATATATTCTTTTTGAAAGTCTTTCCCCTTCAACCAACTGCTTTTTGCTTGTGGTTTTGAGGGTTTGCACTTAATCTTGCTATTTCAGCTATATCTGTGTACTGTAGAAAGCAGCCTCTTAGAATGGCTGATAAACTAGTTGACCTCTGTAATCTACATTTTAGCGAAATACATTTCAGCTGCAGATGTTTCCAAAGGTAGAAAATCAGTGAAGAAAATTAATTTGTAACCTACAGATGTTTTCATATTAGCACAGCTTGGGAATATTCTCTTCCAAACATTTTGCCTTCCTGTGGAATTCAAGAGCGCTGTTATCTCACTTTCCTAAGCTCTTGGATCCTAAAGCATGGCACCAAGATGGACTGTCATCTAAATAAACAGATGTAAACCTTGCTTTGTAGTTAGAGGGTGCAATTTAAATCTGTTGACTTTCACATTTGCTTTTTTTTCCATTTAATTCAGTTATTTGAGTAACTGCTGATAAAATTTTTCTAAGTCCTGTGGAAGGCACAGTGAGTTGCTTATATGAAAACTCAGAGTCAGTACAAATCTTGGCAGAAGATTTCATCCTATTTGGGCATTTTATAGCATTTTAGGGAATTATTTTTCCCCTAAGGGCTTTATTATTAATGGGAACTGCCCACATGCTTTGAGGGAAGAATGGACTTCCTCATTTAGAAGACTTTTCAAGAGAGTTAACAGAGAATTTATTTTTTCATTTAGGGAAGAGAATGTTTCCCATAAGAACACTGAATCTTTCATGGCTGACTTTCTTGCAAACTCAATGTGTAAAAATTTTAGTTCCTTAAAAATTAAACAGACACTGTGAAATTTCATAAGACTTAGAAGGGACTATTTTTAGTACCCCTGTTTTCTCACCACCCTCCCCAAGATAACAGGTTATCTACTCTACATACCAAAAATAACTTCTTCAGAAAAACAAAACAAAACAAAACATGTTGAGCTCTTCCCAAGGAGTCAGTTTGAGTGCTTCTCAATCTATATCTAAAAGAAGACACAGGAATAATTTTTGCTAACATTTACTATGTGATTATGGATATTTCCTTTGCCTTCAGAAGCTCTGTTATTTCATCTGAAAGCCATATTACCTACTTCGCCAGGTTATAAAGATTGGAGAAAATGTATGTAAAATACCTAGCACATGGTAGGTACTTAAAGAGATGCTTTGTAACCATTTGTTAAATGCCACAATATTTACTCCTGTTTAACTCAATTCAACATATGTGAACTTAAAAATTATAATTTCAGCTTTGTTGCTGTTTGGCCTTGGAACGTCCATCTTTCTGGGCCTCAGTTTCTTCTATGTATAAAGCATTACTTCAACAAATGTAAATCACACACATTAATTCATATCATCAATACCACTACGGTAGGATTTATTCATTACAAAAATGTTTTTCCTCAATTACATTCCATTCAGAACATAAAACTGCCACCTTGATTTTATGTTATATATTAGATGCAATAATAAAATGATTTCCATAACTTTGTCTAGATTGAAATACCTGATTTACTATTTAATTGTTACAAACATTAAACTTCTACTCCTGTTTGATAAGCTGTCACATTGGCTAATTTTGGAATTTTTGTTAAATGAATAGAAAAATAAAAGGGCTGATATTTTTGTTCAACTAGCAGCTGTATCACAGATAGATAATTCAAAACAGAAATCACCATTTGATAAACTCCCCAGAAGATATCATTTGTCTAGCATAGTGATAATTACAGGTTATTTCATTAAAATATAATTTTCAGTGAAACAAAGGAGATATTTTCCCTGAAGTAAAAATTGACTCAACTTGATAACCACACAGAACACAGACTGTTTGCTATTATTGTTAGAAACAACAACAAATATTTAAATAAGATAAAGTTTTGAAACAAATAAACAGAAGGGTTAACAAAAGCTTAATTAAAGTGATTTTCTTTACTCTCCTGGATATTGTTACTCTTTAGTGTCCTTAAAACCATAAAACCATTCTGTCTTTATGCTTTAGTCAAATCAGTGAAATCAAATGGCTCAATTTATCCATGGGGCCCCTTAAAGGCTACTGAAAGTAATTCCATTCATTACCTCCTTACTGTATATCTATCCTAACACTGTCTTTAATTGGCTATTGTTTCCTCCACCTTGGCTTATGAGCAGCTAATACCTTCCTTTTCACTCTGTTGGTTCTTTTGTTTCAAGAGTTATATTTTGCTTCATTGCTTGGGCGACAGGAGTATGAAAATTGTTCAAAGGATTCCTATTGCTCTGCAAGTTATCTTTTACTCATCATAATTGGACTACCCCTACACCCACACATATGGACTCACCCATAGTCTAAATCCATACCCTAATTGATCACTGCACATGTGAATAGATCAAATATTTGTGCAATTGATCAATTAGTTTATAAAACACTTATATAACTGGATTATTAATAAATGAATCAACAAAACCAAATCAAATGATTAAAATCACAGAATTGAAAACTGAAAGATGTATAAAATTTCACCTAGCTCAAACTCAAATTTCATGCCTCCTTCCCCAATAAGAGGACTGAATTTCTTATTCTATATCTACAGTATGCAAAACCCAGTACTTGGCAAGTGAGGAATTGAGAACTAGATGACACACTTACCACTTTCCTGAAACAAGTACACCAAGGAAAAGTTACATTTAGAAAAGTATTTAAAAAAAGATATCCAAACTTGAAAAAAAGTAATTATTTTTCATAATGAGACTGGAAGACCTGTCAATAAGCAATCACATCCAATGAATCAAAGCAGTTTTCTGGTTATTGATTTAAATTCACATGGGGAAGGGCTGGGCTTGTCCTTGATCTTATTTCTTCTTACAAACATTTTTCTATGTATTTGAGCTAGGAATGTGAAAGAATCTGAAATAATTTACTGAAGGTGCCGTTTTTAAGCTAAGACCAGTGTCAAGTGCTTCCTTAATGTTGTTCACAAAATTCAGAATGGCTTTTGAATCCCTCTGCCTAGGCCAAAATGTAGTTAAACTGTAGAAGGGTGAGTTTGTCTTAGCACAGATACTGGCAATTTTAGTCTCACATCTCCCCAGCGGTGTGATTCTAAGATGTCACAGAATAATGAGCACGGTAAACAATTAGCAGCATCCAAGAAACGGCCCTCAAATAGTCTGTGGCATCTGTTTGTCCCTAGCTCTAAAGCTATTAAGAGCCAGGACTCTCCAAGGTACCTTCCTTTTCAGTTTCAAGTCTAATTACACTTCCTGCATTTGAAAACAGTGAGGTAGTTATGGCTAGGGAGAATACTCATATTATTTTTATAGTAGAAGAAATTAAGAAACCCTGCATAAGTGGGAAGAATGCCAGCTTTCAATCCTCCTAGAACACCTGACTCACAGCAATGTTTTTGCAGATTTCTACTTGCTTCGATTTTTTAAAGATTTTTTTTTTTTTTTTTTTTTTTTGTGGTACGCGGACCTCTTACTGTTGCGGCCTCTCTGGTTGTGGAGCACAGGCTCCGGACGGCGCAGGCTCAGCGGCCATGGCTCATGGGCCTAGCTGCTCTGCCCTGGACCAGGGCACAAACCCGTGTCCCCTGCATCGGAAGGCGGACTCTCAACCACTGCGCCACCAGGGAAGCCCAAGATTTTTTTATTATAAGGAAAAATGTTCACATTAGCACTTTAAACTTCTGTAGTAAAACACAGAATTAGCAATGCAACTATAAGTAAGAGGATCTGAATGAATAAAAAGACACATGAAGTTTATACATAAAAGCTGAAATATGCAATAAAATCTCCAAACTTTCTAGAAAATTGTTCACAAGCCATTAATTAATCACACTGAACGTGATTTTTTAATATGCACAGAAACACTAGAGAATAGGGAAGAACTCAATATTGTAGGGAATTATTTTTCCTTGATTATACACATTAGCATTATTATGATTTATCCAAATATCTGGTAAAATATTATATGCTTATCTTTAAACTTTGATCTAGGTTTATTTTACCTGGATACTTTTTATAACAAAATATATGGATATTTACATTCTGCGTGAAAACATGTAAAATATGTTTTTCACAGAAATATCTTTATACTATAAGATATAGGAATGCTTTTTAATAAGCACGTAGAAGACTTATTTGAAAAGATTTATACTTAAAATGCTAATTAAATCTTGCAATGAAGTTTCTATATCAAAAGACGACAGCTTTTTCACTTATGCACTTCTGAGAAATGACTATCAACCATTAATGACAAGCCTGAACTCTAATGTTTGCAAGCTTTCAAAGGCATTGCTAATTATACACAAAGGAACAAAAGGGGTTGAAAACTTTAACAAAAAGGCTTAGACTAGTCCAGGGAAGTTTTCTGAAGCTAAAACCAGGCAAACATGTTCTCCTTTGAGAATTATGATTATTATTTATACCTAATAAGAAGTAAATGAAAATGTTAGTGTTTACTTTAGCAGTAATAATCTAAGAACACAAGACTTAGAGTTTATATTGCATTTTTCTTCCATGGTATTAACTGGGGTATTCTGTGAGAATGTTACTATGTATATATTGCCTGTCTTAATGGCCTTAGATTATACTGCAATGGCATGTGTAGAGTATGTACTTAGTCAAGGCTTATGGAAATAATGACAGAAGGAAGGGAGGGATGGAAGCAGGAATTGAGTGTAGGACAGATAAATTAGTTCTAAGTTCTTCACATCTAATCAAGTGAGTAATTTATAGACTCACCCTCACTCTTTAACATCAGTCAGCTTCTGAAATGACACCAGAGGTGGTACGAGGCACACTACACCTTCAACACCACACACTCACTCTCAAACTTGCCTTAACAGAGAGAAACAGCTTCAGTGATGATAAATCAAATAAACTATTTGAGAGGTATTTATTACATTTATATTTGTACACTCACTATACTTAATAGGATTCTGAAATAGGGAAGAGAGAGGTGCAAACAAATGAGGTTGGGAGCAGAGAGTAGAGGCTGTGTCTACTCCTCTTGTCACTTGGTTATTTTGTATGGGCTAGTGCTAAGAGCAAGATTCCATTTGAGGTCCAAAATATTGACTTAGTTATCTAAAAACTTAATATCTTTTTAAAAAATCCAAGTTGAGATAGAAGCATATATCTAGTCCTATCTCTTGTACTAGGATTTTTTTAAATGACTTTTTTTTAAATGCTTTGGTTCTTGCTTCCCAATACTGTGTTCTACATCTTCTCTTTGTTACCTAAGAATAAGAAATATATATTCTCTTGGAAAGTCAGGTGGAAATAAACCTAATATGGAATTTCTACAGTCTAACTGATCCCACCCTGCTAGGTGTCCCATTCACATGTCCAATGGTCCATTGCACCAAGATTGCACATGTTGCTGCAATCTTGGTGCAATGGACAGTACCAAAGCAAGCCAGGGGAGCTCAAACTTTTGAAAGGTTGCATGTTTACATGTTTTCAGAATGACAAGCACACGTCTGAATAGCCAGGTAGTTCCATAATCTAGTCTTCATTTTGCCACTCTCTCAAGTTAGCCAACTTACTCTATCATTTTTCATTCTGAATTATCTCTGAATAGAAAAGGAACTAAACTGGAATATAGAAAGTCCAGAACACAAGATCTTTCGGTATTAAGAAGTTCTACAATTAGTTCCAAAACAAAACATCCTTAATAGTTCAAGAGTAAGAGAACATACATCCAAACAGGAATAGGGTCCCTTTGAAAAAAAAACTTCTTCTAGAATTAATAGCAATTAATAATGACAATATTTCCATTTATTGAGCAGTTACCATGCAACAAACACTACACTAATGCTTTGAATGCGTGATATCACTTCCCCTTAAAACAACAGTGAGTCGTATGAATTATATCCTCAGTTTACAGAAATGGAACATAAGACCAAAGAAGTTAAGCAAATATTGGGACACTGTTTGACACTGCCAGAGGTCAAGGATCCTGATTACCAAAGTTAGCTAACTTTTTAAGGACAAATATCTTTCCTTGATAAAACATGAAGTCCTTTAGTGAATTTTAATGAAAGAAAGAAAGAAAGAGAGAGAGAAAGAAAGGAAAGAAAGAAAGAAAGAAAGAAAGAAAGAAAGAAAGAAAGAAAGAAAGAAAGAAAGAAGAAAAGAAAGAAAGAAAGAAAGAAGGAATTAAGGAAGGAAGGAGGAAGGAAAGAAGGAAGGAAGGGCCTACACCAGGAAAGAGACCATACGTGGTTTACCGAAACATATAAGCAATACCTATAAAGAGTCTTCTCCAGGCATACAGATGGACTGATTCTGGTATTAACTATCATTGGGTCCTCAATAGACATTTTGGAAGCCCTTGGATAGAAGTGACTAAGGTAATAGGTATATTTAAGTTTTAGTTTAGATCCTAATGTGTTTCCTATTTATGTGCCTCAGTTGGTCCAAGTTTTTGCCATTATTGTCATCAACATTAATGAGTGCTTACTACATAGTAGGTACAGTGCTTCATACTTCCCTTTTCATATATCATCTCATTTTATTCTCACAACAACCCTTTTAAGTAGATTATTTTTCATTTTTATTGAGATATAATTTAAATACCATAAAAGTCAACCTTCTGTGTGTACAACTGAATGGTTTTTTAGAGTATTCACAGAATTTTGCAACCATCACCATAGTTTCATAAGAAAGAAAGAAAGAAAGAAAGAAAGAAAGAAGAAAAGAAAGAAAGAAAGAAAGAAGGAATTAAGGAAGGAAGGAGGAAGGAAAGAAGGAAGGAAGGGCCTACACCAGGAAAGAGACCATACGTGGTTTACCGAAACATATAAGCAATACCTATAAAGAGTCTTCTCCAGGCATACAGATGGACTGATTCTGGTATTAACTATCATTGGGTCCTCAATAGACATTTTGGAAGCCCTTGGATAGAAGTGACTAAGGTAATAGGTATATTTAAGTTTTAGTTTAGATCCTAATGTGTTTCCTATTTATGTGCCTCAGTTGGTCCAAGTTTTTGCCATTATTGTCATCAACATTAATGAGTGCTTACTACATAGTAGGTACAGTGCTTCATACTTCCCTTTTCATATATCATCTCATTTTATTCTCACAACAACCCTTTTAAGTAGATTATTTTTCATTTTTATTGAGATATAATTTAAATACCATAAAAGTCAACCTTCTGTGTGTACAACTGAATGGTTTTTTAGAGTATTCACAGAATTTTGCAACCATCACCATAGTTTCATAATTACAAAAAGAAACACATCACTGCTTACCATTAACTCCCTATTTCCCCTCACTCTGGCAACTAATAATCTATTTTCCAACTTTAGGGATTTGCATATTCTAAACATTTTATATAACTGAAATCCTCAATTATGTTGTTTTGGTGTCTGGCTTCTTTCACTTAGTACAATGTTTCAAGATTCAACCATATTGTAGCATATCAGTCTATTTTTCCTTGCTTTGGCCAAACAATGTTCCATTCTGTGCATGTATCACATTTGTTTATCTCTTTATCAATTAATGGACCTTTGGGTTGTTTTCACATTTTGCCTATTATCAATGATGCTGCTAAGAACATTCATGTACACATTTTTATGTAAACCTATGTTTTTAGTTCTATTGGATATAAGAACTAGCAGTAGAATTTCTAGGTCATGTGGTAACTTTGTTTCAGTATTTGAGGAATGGTCACCACCCTATATTTCACAACAGACACACCATTTTACATTCCCACTAGCAATGTACGAGAGTTCCAGTTGCTCTACATCCTTTCTTGCCAATATTTGTTATTGTTCATCATTTTTGTTACAGCCATCTTAGTTTGTGTTACGTGATATCTTGTGGTTTCGATTTGCATTTACTTATTGATTAATGATATTAAAATATTTGTATGTGCTTATTGGCCATTTGTATATTTTCTCTGGAGAACTATCTAGTCAAATCTCTGACCATTTTCTAATCAGGTTTACATTTCATTGTTGAGTTATAAGATTTCTTTATATATTTTGGATACTTATCTGATACATGATTTGCAAATATTTTCTCCCTTTCTGTGGTTGTTTCTTTTTTTTTTTTTTTTTTTTGTGGTACGCTGGCCTCTCACTATTGTGGCCTCTCCCATTGCAGAGCACAGTCTCCGGACACGCAGGCTCAGCGGCCATGGCTCACGGGCCCAACCACTCTGCGGCATGTGGGATCTTCCCATACCGGGGCACAAACCCGTGTCCCCTGAATCGGCAGGCGGACTCTCAACCACTGCGCCACCAGGGAAGCCCTGTTGCACTTTATTGATGGGATCCTTTGAAGTGTAAACATTTTTTTAATTTTGATTTAGTCTAATTTATCTATTTTTTTCCTTTGATGCTTGTGCCCTTGGTGCCACACCTTAGAAACCATTACCTAACCTACCATCCTGAAGATTTACTACTATGTTTCTTTGTTGGAGTTTTATCGTTGTATCTCTTACCTTCATGTTTTTAATCTATTTTGAGTAAATTTTTTGATATATAATCTGTGGTAGGCATCCCACTTCATTCTTTTATATGTGGATATCCAGTTTCTCCAGTACCATTTGTTGGAAAGGCTACTGTTTCCCTATTGAATTGTATTGTCATCCTTATCAAAAATCAATTGACCATAAGTATAAGGGTTTATTTCTGTACTCTCAACTTAGATTATTATCTCCATTTAAGAAATGAAAAAATTGAGGCATATAAAGATTGAGTAACTAGTCAAAGTTAAGAATTTAGTAAGCTGGAATTCAAACTTAGTTGACTTTTAATGCTATGACTCCAAAAGCTGTGTCCTTAAGCACTGATTCTGATGCCATTTTACAGGTATCATCTGCACTGATCCCCTAGTGGACTGATTCTCTTTTTTAACCTCATAGTTGATAAAATAATTACTGAGTAAATCTGTTTAGATTTCAAGTATAGAAATCTCTTTCTATATTCTATAACTCAAAGTATTACTGCCCTTGTTTTCCACTTTGCAAACATTTGTAAATAGAAGAACATCAGATTTCCCCCCACCCACCTGGCTCCTTAACATGAATACCTAGTAAGGATTAAACTCAATATAACACAAAGGTCAAATAAGCCACGACAAGAAGGCAATGTTCTACACTGGATTTAAAATCACAAGAATAGCTCTCAGATCCCAGCTGTGCAGGTAGTTAGTTACTCATCCCTTGATAAATCCCTCAACTGCTTTGTCATAACCTTTTTCACCTGCAAAAGGTGAAGTCTAAAATACTAGTCTAAAGTATCTCAGCTCTTCTATATTTATAACCCTAGTTTGAGAGGTGTTTTTTAGAGCTGGTAACAAATGAGGCCTGTAACTTTATATTTGATATTTATACAAAAGGAAGAGAAACACATATGAAGTCTACAATCTTAAAGGTATTAACTCATACTTTAAAACGGAGGTCCCCAACCCCGGGGCCATGGACTGCAACCAGTCCACGGCCTGTTAGGAACTGGGCCGCACAGCAGGAGGTTGCGCCGGTGAAGTGAGGGAAGCTTCATCTGCCGCTTTCTGTCGCTCCGCATTTGCTCGCATTACCGCCTGAACCTTCCCCCAACCGCGACCCCACGCGTGGAAAAACTGTCTTCCATGAAACCGGTCCCTGGTGCTAAAAAGGCGGGGGACTGCTGCCTTTAAAATACAGAGTGAAAAAATATAGAGAGAGTAGATTTATTGCCTAGTGTGAAAACTTGCTAATGGTAAAAAAAACCAAAGTAATCCTACAATACAAATATAAAAAGTATATAAAAACTTTAGGGTCTAAAATGCTTTTTACCCCAAATTTGATCAAACTCTTTGGTACTAAATCCCTAAAAAATTTTGAAGAATTTTAATCTACACTAACAGGTTTAACTATTTGTTCATATAGTAGTTTTGATTAAAACTGAATTTTAAAGAAAGATGAGACATAGCATAAGTCATGAACTCAGAGGAAGAAAAATATTTCTAATTTAGAAATTTTAAGATAATCATTTTTACCCTATAGAGTCAATAGAGGGTTTTGGCTTAGGCATAGTATTTTTTTGAAGGAACTGATACATTTTAAGTTCTCATATGTCACAGTTACTAGGGTGTCACTGCTAATAATAAAGACTCATTAACTAGTAATGAATATGAGTCTGTAAATAGTACCTAATTTATTTTTCTTCTCAAATTTGGCTAAAGGCAATCAATGACATTTTGAAGTCTGTCTGATTGTTCTTTATAATATCAGTCAGGGAGGCTAATATGGCCTTTCTCAGTGGTACAGCTATGACTTTTTATTTTCTCTCCTTAATATATTTCTATGCCCTCTATCTGCAAAGGATTTATCCTATAAAATGTTTACAGAGGGCTTCCCTGGTGGCGCAGTGGTTGGGAGTCCGCCTGCCGATGCAGGGGACGCGAGTTCGTGCCCCGGTCCGGGAAGATCCCACATGCCGCGGAGCGGCTGGGTCCGTGAGCCATGGCCGCTGGGCCTGCGCGTCCGGAGCCTGTGCTCCGCAACGGGAGAGGCCACAACGGTGAGAGGCCCGCGTGCCACAAAAAAAAAAAAAAAATGTTTACAGACATCAAAATAATACGTTTATTTTAAAATGAGAAAACTCCCATGCAGTTTATGTGTATTTTTTTTTTTTCCATTTAAAATTTAAATAAACTTTTGGAGGGGATTGGGAAGATGGCGGAAGAGTAGGACGTGGAGATCACCTTCCTCCCAATAGATACATCAGAAATACATCTACACATGGAACAACTCCTACAGAACACCTATTAACGCTGGCAGAAGACCTCAGACCTCCCAAAAGGCAAGAAACTCCCCACATGCCTGGGTAGGGCAAAAGAGAAAAGAATAAGCAGAGACAAAAGAATAGGGATGGAACCTTCACCAGTGGGAGGGAGCCATGAAGGAGGAAAGGTTTCCACACACTAGAAGCCCCTTCGCAGGCAGAGACTGCGGGTGGTGGTGGTGGGGGAGCTTTGGAACCGCGGAGGAGAGCGCAGCAACTGGGGTGCGGAGGGAAAAGCGGAGAGATTCCCGCACAGAGGGTCGGTGCCGACCAGCACTCAAAAGCTCGAGAGGCTTGTCTGCTCACCCACCGGGACGGGTGGGGCTGAGAGCTGAGGCTCCGGCTTCGGTCGGAGCACAGGGAGAGGAGTGGCAGCGTGAACACAGCCTGAAGGGGTTAGTGCACCACTGCTAGCCGGGAGTCTGGACCTGCCGAAGAGGCAAGAGACTTTTTCTTCCCTGTTTGTTTCTTGGTGCACGAGGAGAGGGGATTAAGAGCGCTTCTTAAAGGAGCTCCAGAGACGGGTGCGAGCCACGGCTATCAGCGCGGACCACAGAGATGGGCATGAGACGCTGAGACTGCTGCTGCTGTCACCAAGAAGCCTGTGTGGGAGCACAGGTCACTCTCCACACCTCCCTTGCGGGGAGTCTGTGCGCCCGCCACTGCCAGGATCCCGGGATCCAGGGACAACTTCCCCGGGAGAACGTACGGCATGCCCCAGGCTGGTGCAACATCACGCCGGCCTCTGCCGCCACAAGCCCGCCCCGCACTCTGTGCCCTTCCTTCTCCCCAGCCTGAGTGAGCCAGAGCCCCCGAATCAGCAGCTCCTTTAACCCCGTCCTGTCTGAGCGAAGAACAGACGCCCTCCGGGGACCTATACGAAGAGGCGGGGCCAAATCCAAAGCTGAGCCCCAGGAGCTGTGTGAACAAAGAAGAGAAAGGGAAATCTCTCCCAGCAGCCTCAGTAGCAGTGGATTAAAGCTCCATGATCAACTTGATGTACCCTGAATCTGTGGAATACCTGAATAGACAATGAATCAACTTAAATTGAGGAGGTGGACTTTGAGAGCAAGATTTATGATTTTTTCCCCTTTTCCTCTTTTTGTGAGTGTGTATGTGTATGCTTCTGTGTGAGATTTTGTCTGTATAGCTTTGCTTCCACCATTTGTCCTAGGGTTCTATCTGCACTTTTTTTTTTGTTTGTTTTGTTATTTACTTTAAATTTTTCTCTAAATAATTAATTTTTTATTTTAATAACTTTATTTTATTTTACCTTACTTTATTTTATTTTATTTTATCCTCTTTCTTTCTTTCTTTCATAAGTTTACTCTACACAGCCAGGAACTCATTCAGATTTGATGGAGAAATTAAAACCTTTACAGACAAGCAAAAGCTGATAAAGTTCAGCACCACCAAACCAGCTTTACAACAAATGCTAAAGGATCTTCTCTAGGCAAGAAACACAAGAGAAGGAAAAGACCTATAACGACAAACCAAAAACAATTAAGAAAATGGGAATAGGAACATACATATCGATAATTACCTTAAATGTAAATGGATTAAATGCTCCCATCAAAAGCCATGGACTGGCTGGCTGGATACAAAAACAAGACCCATATATTTGCTGTCTACAAGAGACCCACTTCAGACCTAGAGACACATACAGACTGAAAGTGAGAGGATGGAAAAAGATATTCCATGCAAATGGAAACCAAAAGAAAGCTGGAGTAGCAATTCTCATATCAGACAAAACAGACTTTAAAATAAGGCTATTAGAGGAGACAAAGAAGGACACTACATAATGATCAAGGGATCGATCCAAGAAGAAGTTATAACAATTGTAAATATTTATTCACCCAACATAGGAGCACCTCAGTACATAAGGCAAATACTAATAGCCATAAAAGGGGAAATTGACAGTAACACAGTCATAGTAGGGGACTTTAACACCCCACTTTCACCAATGGACAGATCATCCAAAATGAAAATAAATAAGGGAACACAAGCTTTAAATGATACATTAAACAAGATGGACTTAATTGATATTTATAGGACACTCCATCCAAAAACAACAGAATACACATTTTTCTCAAGTGCTCATGGAACATTCTCCAGGATAGATCATATCTTGGGTCACAAATCAAGCCTTGGTAAATTTAAGAAAATTGAAATTGTATCAAGTATCTTTTCTGACCACAACGCCATGAGACTAGATATCAATTACAGGAAAAGATCTGTAAAAAATACAAACACATGGAGGCTGAACAGTACACTACTTAATAACGAAGTGATCACTGAATAAATCAAAAAGGAAATTAAAAAATACCAAGAAACAAATGACAATAGAGACATGACAACCCAAAACCTATGTGATGCAGCAAAAGCAGTTCTAAGAGGGAATTTTATAGCAATACAATCCTACCTTAAGAAACAGGAAACATCTCGAATAAACAACCTAATCTTGCACCTAAAGCAATTAGAGAAGGAAGAACAAAAAAAACCAAAGTTAGCAGAAGGAAAGAAATCATAAATCAGATCAAAGATAAATGAAAAAGAAATGAAGGAAATGATAGCAAAGATCAATAAACGTAAAAGCTGGTTTTTTGAGAAGATAAAATTGATACAACTCTATGCCAATAAAATGGACAGCCTGGAAGAAATGGACAAATTCTTAGAAATGCACAAACTTTTGAGACTTAACCAGGAAGAAATAGAAAATAGGAACAGACCAATCACAAGAACTGAAATTGAAACTGTGATTAAAAATCTTCCAACAAACACAATCCTAAGACCAGAGGGCTTCACAGGCGATTTCTATCAAACATTTAGAGAAGAGCTAACAAATATCCTTCTCAAACTCTTCCATAATATAACATAGGAAGGAATACTCCCAAACTCATTCTACAAGACCACCATCACCGTGATACCAAAACCAGACAAGGATGTCACAAAGAAAGAAAACTACAGGCCAATAACTCTTAAGAATATAGATGCAAAAATCCTCAACAGAATACTAGGAAACAGAATCCATCAGCACATTAAAAGGATCATACACCATGATCAAGTGGGGTTTATGCCAGGAATGCAAGAATTCTTCAATATATGCAAATCGATTAATATGATACCCCATATTAACAAATTGAAGGAGAAAAACCATATGGTCATCTCAATAGATGCAGAGAAAGCTTTTGACAAAATTCAACACCCATTTATGATAAAAACACTCCAGAAAGTAGGCATAGAGGGAACTTTCCTCAACATAATAAAAATAAATAAACTTTTGGAAGTTTAAAACATATCTTGCAATAATTGAGATCTAAAATTTAGATTCTGCTCGGGCAAAAAGTAGAGCAAGCTTTTACATATATGTCTAGGCCTACCATGGAAAAGATGTCTGCAAAGGTAAAATTCCACAGGGAAGAAGTCCATTTTGCTATCAATTTCAGAAAACTGAGAAATCAAATCTTTTTCTCCTACACTGATGTCTGCTACACAGTTGGACAAAGGTATTTGTCATTGCTTTATGAATTACCTACATATATATACAAAATTTCAGAATGTAGACCTTAGACTGAAAACTTGGAAAGGGGTGGGTTCAGAGTTGGGACATTACTGATTTTTGAATTTCAGAGTAAGGAGGATGATCCAAGAAAGAGTGAAAAGGAATACGGGGCAAGCAAGGCAGACTATATGGGCTGGCCAAAAGGTGGGATCAACAAATAGTAGACAGATGTTCTTGTATACCAGACCAGGGCAAGGCGGTGGGGAAAAGAAGATAGGGATTTGAACCTGCGAGATTCCTTGAGCTGGGGTATTGTAACAATGTAAAGGAAGAAATACTGAGGAAGAAACTATTGAGAGAACAAATATACTAAAAGTTCCAACTTCTTGAGATGATTAAAAATTACACATCTGTATTTCAGTTTTTATAGTATCTGTATATAGCCCCATTTACTGAAATTAAAACTATTTCTAAGGGGGGAAAGCAGTGGGGGCTGGGAGTGGTGGTGTGATGAACTGGGAGATTGGGATTAACATGTATTATTCTAATTAAATATAATATAATTTCATTTGTAGAAATATTTTTGATTAGTGTTGGAATGTCTTTAATGCAAGGCCATGTTATTCATAGTAGGAACTACTTTATTCTGATCAGCCACCATTTTATTTCTTCTAATAGCGAGTTTCTAGGAAATTTTCCATATTTGCCTTTTAGTCTCATCCAGACCTCATCAAACATGAACTATCATTTTCTTCATCAAGTGTCCAGAAGGTCAGTGTCATTGTTCAATGGCCCACTGTCATTGGTGCTAATTCTTCTCTGTCCCTGCAGCTCTCCCTATGTCCTTCCAATAGGATAGCCATTGGAGTACTTGAGGTCTTTCCAAAGGGCTACAGAGAAAACATGGCTAGTGAAGGAAAACATCTGAGCTATATACAACCAATAAAAAACGTCGCTGATGCACTGACTGCTTAATTAGTTTTCCATTTCTCTACTTCCAAACGAACTATACAGTATGCCACTGAGTGAAATCCTGTGGAAATCCTATGCTTTCTTTGTTGTGATATATGGGAATTTCCTCACACAGTAAATAGGAGGGGATTAAGAACTCTTATACGGGATGCTACAGTAGAGCTTAATCACAGTCAAGTGTCATAACTTATGAACTAGAAGTTTAGAAGTATAATAATCTATGTTTTCCCCTATTAGTCTCTGTTTAGTATTTGTACAATGCATCCTTTATCCCAATCATGCAAATAAGCACATTACTTATTGTTATGAAGTAAAATTATTTATTGCATTCACTTTATTATATTGAATTGTCCAATTATTTTTGAGGCAATTTAACAATGTAAAAATCCTTAAGCATATCTATTTAGCTTTTTGAAACAGAAATAGTTCATTTTCATTTAATAATATTTAAATTATCTTAATTGCCTTCACTGATACATGTAGTGTTTTGAATCTTAATAACTAGAGTTATTTAACTTGCAGGGTAGCCAAGTATGTACTGGAAAATGAGGGCAGAGCTCCAATTAATGTGGGAAAAGAATGTTTGCATGTTTTAATAACTTTTAAGGGGAAACATAAGATTTAAGCTGTAACCACAATTATAGAAGCAAATAAATGTGCTTAACTCATCTCTCAATATAAACAGAATTATTACACACAAAATGTAGGTGTTTTATTTAATTAATATGAATTTGTTCTGGAAAAGATACTTTAAAGGGAAAAGATTCAAACTGAGAAACAAGATCTATTAGTAGGCTGTAGTTGTATATTAAGGCATAAAACAGAGAATAGTGAAAGAAAATATATAATCACCATCACCATCACCATCATCATTATTATAGCTAAGTAGTGTTAAAGTGTTTTAAAATGTTTCCTATTTAATCTTCATATAATATATAAGTAAATGATTTTAACACAGCTCCATCTGACCTTAAAGCTCATGTTTTCTACAGTAAAATCATCTGATGATCATATCTGTGTATCTGTTGAGGTATCAATGAAGCAGCCATATGGAATTATCCAAAGCATATTATCAATGCACAATTAAAGTTTGAAAATGAAGTTTGAATTTCACGCAATAAATGGAAACAAAATGATCCAAAAATAAGGAATAGCCTTGATATTTATTTCCCTAAGAGCCTATCGCCATTCCTCCTCCTCCGCCTTCTCCTCTTCCTGCTGATAATAGCAGGTACTATTTATTAATTACTTAAGACAGATTGACACTATTCTTCTTATTTTTTTTTTAATTTATTATGCATCTCATTTCACTAGAATGTAAGCTCCATGAGAGCAGCTTCCTGAGGCTATCTTTATAATGCTGAATCCCTAGCTCCTATACTATATATGGGACAAACTAAGTGCTGAAAACACTATTATTGAATGAACAATGAATTTCATTGATTTCTAGTATAGGCAATCGGTTATAGAAGATGAAACGACCATCATGATGGGATCCTGGGGTTAAACGTGCCTCCTAGCCACAATAGACATTGTAGTACTTGATGAGTGTCTTTTCAAAGACCTTTTTCCTAAAAATGAGATATAAACTTCTTATATTTGATTTTTAACTATAACATAAAAAAAATGGGAAAATAGAATAATTATAGTGTTTATTTTTCTTTAAAAAATTATAAATATTGCTAATTGCATGCCCAGGGAAATTAAGGACAAAAAGATCTTCTTACTCCTATTTCACAGACTTAGATTTGAAAGAGGCAAGCATAGAGGCACACACAAGTTTAAGGATCCAATGGTAATGGCAAGGCTGGACATCATCATTCCAGAGCCCACTGTCTCAGTACTTATTTCTAGATGATAAAATATGAGCACAGTATGTGATCAGTGTGATTTTAAATTTAACATATTCTGAAGAATCCAAGACATGCATTTATTCATCTTTTCCCATAAGAATTACTTCTTAAATATAGTTGAAGTACATTTTAATTCACAAAATATTCAGAATCATTCATTCTTACAAGAAACCAAAATCTATTATAGCTACTGTAATTTTAACATCTGTACTCTATGTGATGATTTGCTTGGTCAGATACTGTCAATCTTTTCTACTTGGAAATGCAGTGTCATTTAGGATCCACCCAGTTTTTGAATTCACATTTAAACTAAACACCTTATTATAAACTGTTATTTTACCTCAAAGAGAAATCCATCATGTCAGAACTTAACACATTTTTCCTTTTCACACTTTAACCCAGTATTTGTAAAGTCATTACCACAATTGTAATAATTTTTAAAATATTCATTGCTAACTATTCTACTAGAAAACATACAATTTACAAATTATTTTAACAAACTTCTTTGGTACATAAGTACAATATGGGCATAAGATGTTATTGCTAGTTCTAAAATACACTTTCAAATATATATTAAATTGTAAAAAAATGTTATTACTTTTTCTAGGTGAGCATTATTCGTAGATTATATTTTTATGTGCGCTTGTGATAATAACTTATTAGCAATGTATTGGAACAGGAAAAACTATTCAAGGCTAAGATATACCAATGAATTATTGAAATGCTATGATTAATCCTCTTTTATTAATTTTTCATTTTTAGACTTATCTATCTATGAAATTTAGTTCCATTAAGCATAGGGATTTTTTTTAATCAAATAAAAATGAAGAAACTTGATCCAAAATATGTAAGCCTCCAGTAACCCAGTTAAAAGATCAAAAAACTAAGTTAAGTCTTCACATTACTACTATTCAAGACCACATTTGCCTTTGAACACCAGCACAAGCATCTTTGACTTTTGATGCCACTGTGACGGTATATGACCATTTTCTAAATGTATGCTTATATCTTTAGTATGTTTACTAAAATAAGAAATACATGTTATTTAGCTTAAAGTTGTTCTGTTCTCCAGAAAAATGAAAGCAGAAATTTTATTTTCAAAACTATTTTCTATGCACTTCACTCTATAAAATATTAATGAAACTTGACAAAAGATTTTTATATGATGGTAGCATTTCAGCTAAGATATTTAATATGCCAAATATTATTAGTTTTAAATCAGTCAAGAGCACCATTGTGACCTCAGTCTTTCATTTAAAGATGTCCTGGAAGTTCCATGACTAAGGTGATGTATTTAACCATGTGACAAGAATAATCATCTATGGATTTTGGTATATATCTAAATACATTTACATTATATGCTTTTTCTCTTTCTTTAAAGGATACTATAATATGTTTATAATAAATATTTTATATATAAACATATATATGTTTATTATAATTATTTTCCTTTTCATTAACTAGGCAGATATATGCATGTTAATATTTATTTACTTTATGTTAGTGTACAGAAATGGATTTCTGGACTTATAATTTGTATCAGTCTTATTCTTTCATTTAATAACAATTGATTTATTACTTTGTTTCCCTATTTATATGGTACAAGAACTTATAGTGATGACTCCATGTCATCACTCTGTTATGTATTATATTAAAATCCTTTAGTCTATCTTTTATCTAGCCAAAATGAAATCCAGTATGAAGCAGTGCCTCAGGGAACAAAAGCAATTGTGATGCCATTGCTAAGGAGAGCAACTGTATTTATCAGCATTACACTAAGGGAAAAAGAGGCGGCTTAGGCATGTTTATTAATAACGTGATTTCAAATAGACACCACTAAATAAAATTAATTTATATTACTGACAAGAAATGTATTGTACATTATCAAATAGCATGATTAGTAACTTTTACGTTCTAATTCTACATAACTGGATGGAATTATTTGATATTTGTGGTATGATCTCCAAAAAAAAATAATCAAATTTGCTTTATGGCACTACACAACACTATCATTCTTAAATGAAAGATAATACAATTGCCATGGTAGAGACACAAAGTATGATAAAGTAATATAAGCTTAATGCAGTAGCAATGTTCCTTAAACTTTTGAACACTGTCTTTCAGGATTTATCTCTATGTCTCTTCCAATATAGAACTTGGCAAGACTAGCAGTCTCTTAAGAAAATAAGTAATGTCTGTCTCCATAAAGGTGGCTGGGAACAAATTTAGAGTTTTTATAAGCCAATCCTTATACAAGTGCCTGCTTCTTCAAGCAAACTCACTAAGGAATGGTCACAATTATTAGAGTTTCTACTCACTCAGTATCTACCCACTCAAACTGATGTCCCGAAAGAATTCAAAATCCAGATGACGGTGGCATCTGGCAATTTTACTATTGATAAAAACATTTATACAGAAGAACAAGGTTGTGTGACCCCACAGTCAGCAGTGTGGATTCTATTATATATCATACCCAAGTTGGCCACTTGCATGGGGATCCTTGCTACATACAAAGTTCCTGATACAGATATCATAATTCAATCTCTCTAATACAGCCTTTGAGTTAATGCTAAAACAGCCATCTTAATTCTTTGCATAATTAGAATGCCCTTAAAGGATTGTGAAGAGTTTTTTCTTCTTTAATCAGGGCATTTTTGTATAATCAAATTGTTTTTTTCTCATTTTGTAACTCTGTCTTAAGAAGTAGGATATTTGATCAAATATTTTGGTTGAGATATTTGGAAAAGACTCAAAGTATCAATTATATTATTCTTTGATTCTGTTTTTCAATTCAGTTTTTAATGCTTACTTATATACAAACACAAAAAAGTTAACACTTTCTTTCTTTAAAAGTTATGTTTGGGGACTTCCCCGGTGGCACAGTGGTTAAGAATCTGCCTGCCAATTCAGGGCACACAGGTTCGATCCCTGGTCCGGGAAGATCCCACGTACCACGGAGCAATTAAGCCCGTGCGCTGCAACTACTGAGCCTGCGCTCTAGAGCCCACAAGCTACAACTACTGAAGCCCGCGCACCTAGAGCCTGTGCTCCACAAGAGAAGCTCCTGCAATGAGAAGCACGCATACCGCAACGAAGAGTAGCCCCTGCTCGCTGCAACTAGAGAAAGCCCACACATAGCAACGAAGACCCAATGCGGCCAAAAGATAAATAAATAAACTAAAATAAATTTATTAAAAAAAAGTTATGTTTAGATATTGTTCATTTATTTTAAAATCATAATATTTTGATTAACAACTTTTGAATGAATTAAATATAAATTCTCTTCATACATTTTAAGATAAATGCTTTTATTTACATTTATATATTATCCATACCAAGGAAATTCACTCTGTATTTGGAATTTTCCTCTTATCCATAATCTAATTCTTGGCTCAATGTAAATGTAATCAATAAAACTCAAAATCATGAAGATTATTTATTAAAAGTTAATAAATAGTTAAACAGTATGAAACCCATTGGTCACTAATTAATCCTTCAGTCTTGGGACGGGGCAAATAAAGTAAAATTCAGCTCCTGAATTTAATAATAGTTTGGGATAGTCACTCTGACCAAGAAAGGGTAAGAAAGCTAACAAAAAGAGAATATGTTTAAAACAGGATCCACTGATAATTGCTTTCCACAGAAATGAAGCCACATATGATAAGAGGTTTAACACATGATCTTCATAGGACAGCAACATTAAAATACACTTTTAAAAATTAAAGTATAATTGATTTACAATTTTGTGTTAGTTTCAAGTGTATAGCAAAATACACTTACAATTTAATAAAATAACATTTTGGAGGCTCACTAGAAATATATGACCTATTAACTTTTTCACTCTGCCAAAATAAAAAGGAAAAACAAACTAAACAACAAAATACAGTATAAGGTGAAGCATATACTTTGGATTCTGTTAACTTGGATTTCAGGTGTTTCTAGAGCTAAACGTAGCCCCTATCTCTTAGCTATACCTAACTCTTTATCTAGTCTTGAGAAGAAATTAGTAAAGAGTCTTCAAGAAGTCAGTTAGAAATCGGGAAGACTCTCGCTTTATTTTCACCTCTAAGAATTTCTTGCTTTAATTGCTACTGCCATCAGCCCACTAGTCAACTCCATTTGGTTCTAGGAAAAAACAATACAGATCAATTATTTTGTCTTTTCTCTGGCACAGTCAGTCCTTTAACTATCTGTACTTAACTTTATTTTTAAAAAGTTTAAACTGAAAGGGATGATTGATATTTACAACATAATTTACTATTTCTAATATAGTGCAGATTAAGCAAATGGCCAAAAGAGAGCACTTTCATAAAGATTTAAAAGTAATTTCTAGGTCTGGTCTCTGTTTGCATTATTACATCTCCATAGTAGTTGTCTAGAAACTACATGGCACTTATTGACACCAACTTAATGTGTTAATATAATTGGCCAAAACATTGAATTAACCATTGTTAGAAACATCAAATAATTGATTTGTAACAGATGGAAAATTATCAGAGAGAGAATCTGAAAAACACACCAGTTTAAGCTCTTATGAAACAGTCACTGGGTCTCTTCTATACAACATGACTTAGAATCTCTGCCAGCATAGCTTTCATCCTAATTTAAATGCAAACATTTCCAAAACTTTAACCACAATTATAAGCCTGAATTATGACAATATTTAATTGAAACACTGAACCAATTCTATCAAATATGTTATAGTTGAAAGAACTCCAGACAAAAAGTAAAGCAGAAAGGGAAAGGAAGTAATGAGATGAACACTTCACCTTTGACAGGAACCCAGCCTGATGCTTAAATGTCTTAAGGGCTGAACATCAGAAGGTAGACAACTCACCTCAAAAGGCTGAAGAAAGGAGGCTCTGAAAAGTCCTCCAACTAGGAAAGAAACAGATTTTAAACACATGTCTACATGACTCCCTCCGTTACTATCTCTATGAGCTTCTGAAACCATTCAACTCCAGTGGGTCTCAGTGCCCTTACCTGTAAATTGAGACAGTTGATTTCTAAAACCTCTTCCATGTACAAAATCTATTCTTTTAAATCTGTGTAATCAATTGTCACAGTTATTAATCCCTCAGAGCAGCGTCTAAATAATTACTTCTCTTGATTCCAAACTAATGCATGTGTTATTCATTGTTACCAAAGTAGACCCTAAAGAATTTTGGGACTATTTCTATTTCTTTTCTTTTCTTAACTCTAAGGAAATAAGCTGACTTATCTTCCCTTATTTCTTAAATACACATATGTTCTTAAAATAGTGTAAAGTTTAACAATGTTGACAAAGGGCAAATCATTTGAAAGCACTCAGGTTTTTAAACATGGAATTCCCAATAGTATTAATTGAAGTTTAAGGACTCTTGCTGCTTAGGTACTTGGAGAATTCCCTTTGGATTGCTTGTGAAGCTTTCAAAACAATTAAGTCTTTGCAACAGTGCTCTTTGGGTACAATCCTAAAGATGAAAGATGCACTGATCAATTTACAGAGAGTACACTTTAGAGAAGGCATTGCTTCATGCTGCCATATAGCAGGGCATATCTGCAGGAGTCTATTTGAAATGGCTGGTGGTTTTTCTTTCGTAAAGTATTGCACAAATCAGACAAAATAGGACTGGAAATAAAAGAGTGTGGAGTAAATGGGCAAGATTCTGAAAATTCAATTATACATTTCTTCAAAGGTATACCCTGGAATAAAACATAGCTTTTTAATGTTTCTTGTGCTTGTTGACTCTTATTGCTTTGTTATTTTTTGGTTAATCTTACCAAACCACTTCTAAATTCAAGAGAAATTTCTTCCATCTTGCTTTCTTTGTTCTGAGCTAGGACAAGATGATAGCAGTGGCTGGCACTAGTGAGTTAATTTTATAACTGAAACTGACATCCTACTCAAGTATCCACAATGTAAGAGTAATGAATTGTCAGTTTTAAGTGAAAAGGGGTTTTTATGTGATTTTAGAAGTCTTTTGAATATTTATTTTGTCCCACTTTACACAAATCTGTATAAGATTTATCTTGTTAGTTCCAAATGTTAAGTCTCTCTAGGCAAGATTGGGAAAATAAATTAGGCTTCACAAACACTATGAATACTGAATCAATATATTAATATTGAGGAGGTGTTTGAAATATTTATTTACCACAAAAAGACAGTAAATATTACATCAGAAATATTAAGCATGTTTAATCAAAATCATCATTGTGGTTCTGCATAGACTATAAAAATCTAGATATTTACTTAAATGTTAGATTCAATTCATGATTAGTTGCTTACAGAAAAAGAAGGAAAAAATTAAAACAAAAATCAACAGATGGAATAAGACAGTGCATCTTGTACCTTTTTTTCTTGTATCTTTCAAAAAAGTTTCTCTCCTCATCATTGATTTTTAAAAGTAACTACACAAAAGCAGACATTATAAGTCAGCAAAGTAATATGCAGTGAAGATTCTCATGTATTCAACAAATGTTTAACAAGCACCTATTGGAGGCCAGCCCGCATGCTAGATGCTGATGATAAACTTTAAATAAGACATCATCTCAACTTTTAAGACACCTAGAATCCAGTGGATAAATAGGCAAACAGCTAAAATTGAAGTATGAACATTTAAGTACTAGAAAACTTTGGAAAGGTTCTTAGTCCAAACCGGTTTTAGAGGTATATGGGTAATGAGATGAAATGCTTAGATACCTATTAGATGCCGAGAACGCTCAAAGAACACTGATTATACTCATTTTACAGATGATTAAACTGACCCTGATTGATTATATAACTTGAAATTGTCTACTAAAGGTTACAATGCTAATCACGGTAGAGTGGAAATTGAAGTCCAGGTAATTTGACTTGGAAATCCATTCTATTTCTGTTTTACAGCTCTGCCTACTATTCTAGTCAATAAATACAATTACATTCAAAGCTACGTTCAATTTATCTGGCAAAATCATATGCTTCTAGAGGAGGTTAAGTGACCATATCTAAGGCTATTCTAGAGCTTTGACTTTTAGCCAGAATTTCCTGTAGTGCTTTAAAAAAAAAAAAAAAAAATCCAAGTTTAGCAACACCCTAGTAAAAGAAATATCATTCTATTGGTAATCTTTTATTGAACTCCTTCTCCAGATGTAAGCACATCAAACATGTTACAAAAGAAAACTAAGAAAGTACGTTAGTCAATTACATTTCTTTAATGTTCTTGATTAAAGTATACATTGATGACTACCAATATATTACTTTTATCAGTGCTTAGATTGGCATAGAAAATAAAACATTTTGTAAGAATTTTGTATTGCAATGTTTTTATATGTGTAAAATGGGAATAATGATACCTATTTATTGATCCTCAGAGAATTGTTGTAAGTAATGCAGTAAGATGATGGACGCAAAACACTTTTAACTGTAGGCATGAATAAAGCTAAATAATGGATTCAAAACCCCAGGACAGCAGGCACTGTTCTGGGGACATCAATACCTGAAGGAATTGAGGCCAAGAAATCCAAGATTACTTAGCCAAGGTTATAAGGGTATTTAGTAGCAAAGCTGGAATTAGGATCTTTTAGTCTTAAGTGTACTCTCTTTCTACTGTACTAGGGTTTCCCAAAATAAACAGCTACACTGGGGGAGAAATGAAAAGGTTTAGGGTCAAGCAAGTTTGGTAAAAACTGAATTGAATAATAATAAATTTAAAGCATAAATTCTGTAGTCAGTCTTTAATTTGAGCCTCAGCTCTTATAATTCCTATTTGTGTTATTTTGCATAGTTTACCCAACCTACATTACTTCCTCCCCAATTTCCTTGCTCATAAAATAGGGATAATTGTAACATTTTATTGCCTTTTGGATTGATTAAATATAATATAATGGATATTAAGCATTTAGCATGGTGTCTGGCATATAGTAATCACTCAAACATCCATAGCTAGTATTTTAGTTGCCTGTGGCTACTGAAACAAGTTACCAGAAACGTTATGGCTTGAAACAACACAAATTTATTATCTTACATTTCTGTAGGTCAGAAGTCTAACAGTGGGCTTAGGGGCTAAAATCAAAGTGTAGGCATGGTTGCATTCTAGCACTAGCTGTATTAGAGAGATTGAATTATGATATCTGTATCAGGAACTTTGTATGTAGCAAGGATCCCCATGCAAGTGGCCAACTTGGGTATGATATATAATAGAATCCACACTGCTGACTGTGGGGTCACACAACCTTGTTCTTCTGTATAAATGTTTTTATCAATAGTAAAATTGCCAGATGCCACCGTCATCTGGATTTTGAATTCTTTCGGGACATCAGTTTGAGTGGGTAGATACTGAGTGAGTAGAAACTCAAGGCACAACCTTGTTGCTGTGAATGGATAAATTAACTGTAAATACCTCTCCATTAACATTAGCATTTTCTTGTTTTTGGCAAATTCTAGAATCTCCTTCTATTCATTGGCTCATGGTTTCTTCCTTTAAATTCAAAGCCAGGTCAGTCTTTCTCACATGAAGTTTTTCTGACCTCATTTTCTATCTTTCTCTTCCAGTTTTATGGGTCCTTGTGATTACACTGAACTTACCCAGATAATCCCTAGAGTAATCTCTATATTTTAAATTCAGGTGATAATAACTTTAATTCTGTCTACAACCTTAACTCTCCTTTCCCATGAAAGGTAACATATTCACAGGTTCCAGGGATTAAGACATAGACAACTTTGGAGGCCATTATTTTAACTACCACAGATGCTATAATAAAAAAATTGCTCTGGGCTTCCCTGGTGGCACAGTGGCTGAGAATCTGCCTGCCAATGCAAGGGACATGGGTTCGAGCCCTGGTCTGGGAAGATACCACATGCCACGGAGCAACTAGGCCCATGAGCCACAACTACTGAGCCTGCACGTCTGGAGCTTGTGCTCCATAACAAGAGAGGCCACAACAGTGAGAGGCCCGCACACCGCGATGAAGAGTGGCCCCCACTTGCCACAACTAGAGAAAGCCCTTACACAGAAACGAAGACCCAACACAGCCAAAAATTAATAAATAAATAAAATTAAAAAAAAAATTGCTCTTAGAGAATTCTATGTACTTTTACTATGAGTATGTTTTAGAGGGGAGTACAGTATTTAAACTTACTCAAGTCCCTTTTACTACGGAAAAAGGTTTAGAACCATTGCTCCAAATAATACATTTCAGGAAATGATCTGGTCTACCATATTCCCTCCAATATATTCTTTATACATACATATATGCAGGTATATTTAGAGACATGTAGTCACTATTAGATTGAATATTTTCATATATATTGTAATAATTTCCACTTTTATTCTTTAAAATAATTTTCTCTTTCTCTGATGTATCTTGAGCACTAATTATAATTGTTTGATACATGTGATTCAGTACAAGTCTCTGGAGGGAATCCTCATATAAGTTTGAATAATATTAAAGGTATACTGTATAATCTAAATTCAAATATTTCTAGCCTCTCTTATATTTAGTAAAATATAGAAGCAATCCTTTTCTGCATTACATTTTCTACTCTTGTTTACAATGGACAAGAAGAGAGGTCTGCATGATGTCACTTCTAAACCCATATTTTTTTGCGTGATATGCCCGTTTTGTTCTTATTTTTGGATTTCTCAGTCTTAGAGGTTAGATTCTGAAGGAATGAGACAATATGTTAAAACTAAAAGAAGTTCCAATGCCAAATGACATGGCTTCATCAACTGATGAGAATTTTTTCTATTCATTTTATCCTGATTTCATTTCCAATTATTTTCTTTCTAGTTGTTCAGCACTTTCTAATCTTTTATAACAAAGAAATGGATGGCACATACACACAAAAGAAAAAAAATAGAGCTGCCATTCCTGAATTTCATTATTTTACAGTCATTAACACATGGTTGCAAACCCTAGTAACACAAAGTGTTTCTTCTGAAGAAAAGGAGAAAAAAAAAAAAAAAAAACACTGAGAAATAAGTATACCCCTTGGTGTATGCAAGACAAAGGATATTTTTCCCAGCATGTCTCTAATCCCTCAGTGGTATAAATTTCTCTTTGAAGAGTTGATCACAATACCAACATCCTCTCCATTAACATAACAAATGCTAAATTTAAAACAAAGACATTCTAATTTCAACAATATGAGAAGATTGTGAGATATTTCTGGCTTTTGAGACCAGAGTTCATGGCCAACCTAAGATATGATTCTGAGATACCAAACCTGAGTGAGAATTTACTCTTTCAGATCCAACTCACATTACTATCTGTATCCTATCAGAACATACTGGCAGAACACCCATGAAGAGAGGACCCTGAAACTAACACAACATTGTAAATCAACTACACTTCAAAAAAAAAAAAAAACAAAGACAGGACCCTGGGGCCAGTCTCACCATAGATATACTTCATCCATCCTTTACTTAAACAATCAAAATTTAGGTGATTGTTACATTAATGCACGATCAACTTAATCCTTTTTGTTTTTCTTCCCCTCATTTTTTCTTCCACCTGTATTTCACAGAAGAGGTAAGTGAGGCACAACCTTGTTGCTGTGAATGGATAAATTAACTGTAAATACCACTTGCTCCTGAATTGCCAAAGTATGCCAACAAAGTCATAACATCTCTGTAGGCTGCCTCTCAGGAGACATGAGTATATAAAAATAATATTCATACGGAAATTTGACGACTTAACAAAAAAGGAAACTAAACCAAGCAAATAGAAACAGGTACATAGTTTCTCCCCATTAATCAGAACTTTTGGAAATTCATGAAAAAAATGAATCTACAGAGGTTCAGGATCTTTATATATTAAGTAAACATGTGCTTGTAATACACTATACTATGTTTTTTATCCCCTTTTCACCTATAACTTCTCAAGACTGTGGGACATCTGCTGATGAGATGGTGTAGGTATGGGCAATGAAAACCAGATGCTCTAAATAGCTGCCATTCATCTGATCATCCCACTTTTCATATGATTTTAAGTTTGGTGCTGTCACTTGTGCTTTTACTCTCATTTACCGTTAATGTAAGCCTCTCTGTCTTTCCTATGGAAACTTATGGGTGTTAATTTATTCTTCCCATGATTTTATACAAGCATCCAAGCACTACAGCACTACAGTATTTGGTCCTATAGAAAGATACAGTGCTTCCTTTGCATGGCCTCATGATGGAGGGTAGGAGTTGGGAACTACCACAGTCAATGTAGTCTCTATCTCTTTCCCTTTCACCATCACTGTCTCTCTTTCTCCTTGTTTCTTACTTATGTTATGAGGAAGAAATAACTGTGAAATAATTGTGCCTCCCTTTTGAGTAGTTCCACATAGAAACCCACGCTGACATAATTTTACTAGGAAATCAGTGCCTATTACCACCTATTTTAATTGATGGATTTATTTGCTCTTGTGTTCTTATTTTGGCTATTGGTAATGTTTACCATTTTGTATATAAAAGACTTTTTGGATGCTGTCACGCCTTTTTTTGTTTCCTTTAGTTGACAACCAAAGTTTTTCCAACAACATGGTCTACAATTAGTCTGTCGTTACGAAAGTTAGAGGCCAAACAATGAAATATATTTTTCTAATTGCTTTGTTTGTCAGGCTGGGAGATGATTGGTCTAAAATAAAAAAGGTTGGCAAGTATCTCATTAGTTCTAATAAGTAACATGGCTGGGTGTCATTTTAACACATTTAGGTCTGACAAGAAGCCTTTTTGTCATTACAAATTTGAAAAATGGCTGGCTTGGTGTATGCAATTTTCTGTGTTGTGCTGTCATCCCCCTCCAAAATAAAAAAAAATAGAAAAACAATAAATTATAGGAACAGGAAGCTAATGACTATTATAATGAAATTCAATACATCTATTAAATAAGAAGTTAGAGGGACAAAAATGAGGAGAAACTGAGGAGTTGAAACGAATCACTGATCTTTTCAACTGACTATAAATGCACATATAAATCTTTCAAAAGAATTTCATGGGCTTCCCTGGTGGCACAGTGGTTGAGAGTCCGCCTGCCGATGCAAGGGACATGGGTTCGTGCCCCGGTCCGGGAAGATCCCACATACCGCGGAGCGGCTGGGCCCGTGAGCCATGGCCGCTGAGCCTGCGCGTCTGGAGCCTGTGCTCGGCAACGGGAGAGGCCACAACAGTAAGAGGCCTGTGTACCGCAAAAAACAAAAACAAAAACAGAAAACAAAACAACAAAAAATAATTTCATTACAAATAGTAATAACAGTGATTTATAACAGTTTATTGAGTGCCGCCTCTGTGTCCAGTACACAACACATTTCATCTTTTAATTCTTAAAGTAAATCTAGGGATTAAGTATCTCAGTCCTGAGTTCACACAGATACTAAGAGGCAGAGCCAAGACCCAGGTTCAGGTCCACCTGTCTAACATTTTACCCCGTTCCACTGTGTACGTGCATGGAGTGGCACCAAACTGCTGGAGAAGCCATTTTCTCTACAAAGCATGGTTCTATTAGCTGATTCATATCAGTTATTGTTAAGGCAGGAATGTAGCTAGGTATGAGCAGAGCAATGGGGACAGGGGTCAGGTGGCAGGAAATCATGCATCCTATAAACAGCAGCGTCCATGGGTAAGGAAAAGCAGGAACCTCCAGACTGACAGGAAACCACACATTTTGGGTGATAAGTGAGAGGCAGACAAAGAAAGATGGGGAAAGATGAGAATCTCCTGCATCAGAATGTAACCTATTGCTCATTATGCTCTCATTATAATAAAATTAGCCTTGCAGATAAGAAGTACCCATTATGCACTGACACCATGACACTTGTGATCTGAGCTCAATAAGAACAAAAATCCCTCCTCCCCTCTGGAGGATGGAGTTGGGAAAATCAGGAAAAACGATCCCCAAACTTCTCCTTCCCCAGTGAATACTCTGCCCCTTCATTTGTGTGCCCTTCATAACAGGCTTGCCAAAGAAACCCAGAGCAGCAGCTACTCGCCTGTCTGCCCGCTCTGCCTCTGAGAGCATATTCCTGCTTAAATAAATTCTCACTTTACTTTCTTAACCTCCCTATCTTGTCTCTGAATTCTTTCTGCAAAGATGCAAGAACCTTAAGTTCACCAGGAATATCCTGACAGCATAAATTAATTCATTATGAACATATTCATTGAGAACTATAAATAAAACACATTGCCTATCCTCATGTGGTTTACATTTTAGCCAGAAACACAGATATATTAACCAATAATGGGCTATGACAGAAGGGTGGAAAGGGTCAAAGAGGACTCAGAGAAGGGGTGATTAATTCTGCTTAGAGCGCCCAAGAGAGAACAAAAATGCAGAGGTGTGAAACACCAAGGTTCTTTAAGGGCACAGCAAGATACTCAGTACTTCCATAGGGTAAGAGCAGACAAAGAAGAGAAGGGACAGAAGGGACTGTTGCACTGGGGGAAGCAGGCAGTGAGGGGTTTGCTTGCCATTCTGGCCATACTGCTTCTTAGAGAGACGGCTTCAAAGTCTAATCATTTATTTAAAAGCT
This sequence comes from Neophocaena asiaeorientalis asiaeorientalis, assembly GCF_003031525.2. NCBI lineage: Eukaryota > Metazoa > Chordata > Mammalia > Artiodactyla > Phocoenidae > Neophocaena > Neophocaena asiaeorientalis. The sequence continues at coordinate 4,758,052 of NW_020185328.1, forward strand.
TTTTTATACTATTTGATGTCCTCATAAGTCCTTGTTAATTCTGTAATTTGTAAAATCGAATAAAGTATAAGGTGAAAAGCATGAGTCTTTTTAGAAACAAAGTGTCTTATATTCTTCTTACTAACCATCAGGATAATAAGCAACAATCAATTTGGTGGCAAATTTCAAGGTGGTATGGAGATCCTTAAAAAGTACTCATTCATCATGAAACACTGAAAATGTGAAGAATACATGTAGAATCATCAGGTCAAAATACCAAAACCCTGAAATGCTTCAATCCCAAATACACAGTTCTTTTCATTAGACAGACTATTCTAAATGATAGGCCTAGGGTTTTATTCAGTCACATGCAATGTTTTCACTGGGCTCAGGCAAAGGGGATGTATGTGATGGGCGATTTTTGATTATTTGATTGACAATAGAAGTCCAGGAAACTGAGAAAGTTGGAGGTCTGTGTAACATTTTCTTCTCAGTGTTTCATGTATATGCATATGCCCGCTATAGCTCTTGCTGTGCCAATGTTCTTGGTTTTATGTAGTAGTCAGAGAGGACCGTGGCCACTCTTGGCAAAGTGCACAGCACCTGGGCCCTATGGCTACTTGTAAATATCACTTTATGGTGATGGTATGGAATATTAAGTACTGCAGTCAGACAAGGACAGAACTGAAAAATTATGAAGCACATTAAGTCAAACTGGTATAGTTTTCTTTGAATGGTAATATAACATTTTAATAATAAGTATAACAAATAACTCTTGTTCTTTCAGAAGGTGATGGACCGGAAATCTAATCCCTTCACTTATCTTTAAGGGACAAAATAAGAGATAATTTTGCTTCTGAAATATATAGGTCTTCCCATTTGATTAACTCCATATTTTAAGCCTTAAGTACGTTCCAAAAACTTTCTGTGAATTCAAAGGTCCAGGGATTCATACATTCTCTCCTTTTAATCTTGATAAGGCCACACCAAGTTTTCAACTACATGCAAATGCAAAAAGTAAGTCATATCATATTTTGGAAGCAGCCAACATGGATAACAAACCACACTTCAGAAAGCACAGATTCAGTTAGGTTGCCTTTAAGAGAGACCTCACTGCTGTGTACTGCGGAGTTAAAAGAGGAACATATCACACTGTCAAAGACAAGTGGGCTGTGTGAACTGCAAGCTCAAAAGCCTCGCAGTAATGCCAACCACATGCCAAGTCTCAGAAAGTGGGGCAGTGTCTCCTTTGGAGATGGGAAAAACACTCGAAGGTATGCAAAGCTGACAACTCTCCACGAGAGATGGATGAGCCGTGGAATGTTTTCTGCCTTCAAATAATTGTTCAAATGCTCTGCAAGGTGTCTTCATCAGCTAAATAAATACCTTTGAGAGCAATTTTTATTCGTTCAGAGCAAACTTAGAGTAACTATTTCCAGGACTCTTTAGGAGGTCAGGCACTTCAAGGGTAGATTTATGTTACTTTGAAAACTACACATAGCTGTTCTGTTAAAATGCTCTTTTTATAAAAGAGAGTATGGTATGCCGAACCTAAAAAATTGCATTTTCTCCTTTGTGTTGTTATTCTGACATTTCATTCTTGGTCACTCAAACCCCAATTCACTAATATACTCAAAGCCTGACTCACTTCACTTCATTTCACCATTTGCTCAGAACAGATTGTATAACAGGCAAAGATTGAAGGTCAAGTTTATCGATTAAAATCCACAGCAATGAAGTATCTATTAAAGCCAGGGTAACTGACTACCACGTGGCTCAATCTACATGGAATTTTTCTAAATGGACTGATTTTGACAGAAATCAACAACACTATAAGATTGTAGCAAAACAAAAATATTATTAGATATATTAAAATTTAGAAATCAAAGCGGTCACACTTACAAGGTAAACATCCTACCTCCATACCCTTCTTCCATTTCCATGGTATCCACACTAGTTCTCAGAGGCTCATTCAGGTATGCACCATCATAAGAGTTTTCCAACTGGATTTTCTTTCTCAGGTCCTTACACCAGAATTTTGTTCCATCCAAATAAAAAATTTAAAATCTGTTATTCCGCTTCTATTTCCCCCATTTTACTGAGCCTTTATGGCTCAGCCTATATACTAAGCCAGAAAGATGAAATTCAATCACTAATGCACCTAATGTGGTATATTACCCCACACATTTCAAGAGGGAATCCTCATAGTAATGCTAGATACTGTTCAACATGATGATTGCATAAATTCATCAGCTAAACAATAGTGCCTTTTGTGGTTAAGTTGTTGACAGATGTTACCAAGTTCTCCACTGGCTGACATTTTCTGTCTTAAAGCAAAAAAAAAATCTTAGCCTATTTTAGTGTCAGGAACTTTGAGAACAGGATAAAAATGATAGGCACTCTTCCCAGGGGAAAAATATCAAAACATACCAAATTTCACACATAGTATTAGGGGTCCTAAGGTTAAAGAATCCCTCAATTTACAATTGTATCACCTTGTTTTGGCCAGTATAATACCTACTCTCTAGGGTAAAAATGTTCCTCAATAAACAAACAAACGACAACAAAAAGTCATACCATGTCAGCCAAGGAAGCCTGTGGCAGAGTTTGAAGAAACTTGTTATTTAAAAATCTCAAACATATTTTGTCAATCTTGTCAATCTTTCAACATTTCTTTATATATGTAAGACTGTGTTTCCACCATTGGCAACTGCCAAGATGGTGGAGCTGGATGGATAACTCTAAAATTCCCTATGATGACACTCATAACTGCTGCTTCCTGTGGCAGCTTCTTAATCTGAGGATGTTCCCAGCCGTGGCTCCCCAGGGCTCCCTCCTGAAACTCGTGACAGCTGCTCCTCTCAGCAATGAATAGCTCCAGTCAGCAGTTAAGCCCAGCAATTACAGCCTCCTACAGCTGCTCCCCAAGAGTCCCACTGCTTCTCACATGCTCAAACAACCTCCAGCAGCATCTTGATCTCTCAGGAGCTGCACATTTGAGCATTTCTTTGTCAGCAGCACTTCTAAAGAATGTCTTATGGCAATGGTCTAATGGAGCCATTCTCCTAATCTGAAGAGCTGGTCTGGTTTTCAAACCACCCATTCCCCCAACCCTCACTTCACTTTATGGAACAAGGCACCGTGGCATCCTACTTCTAACTGCTTCTTCAGCACTTCTTGGGTCTTGAAGTAACATCTCATTTAGCTCCGAATGATTTATTATGCATACTAAGAGTAACTTCCAAGTAGTTTCCCATAGCTAACCATTATTTCCTGCCTTGTAATCAAACCTCAAGCCCCTCTCCCCACCAACCGTTTCACTTCAAAAGTTAGCTGTGCCCCTCCACAAAAAGAGGACTACTTCTTTCATATATACCCTATGTATACATCTGTCCCAGCCCCTATCTAACTTTAGGGCACTCATTTACTTCATGTCAGTATCGCCCCACTGGTTTGTAAGTTCCTTGAAGGGAAAAGCTAGTTCTTATTTGTAGAACTTTGTTTTGTTTTCCTAACTCCTAGAACAATGCTTGGCCAAAGGCAAAAACTTAAAGAATGTGCATTGGTTGCATTAGACTTAGTGTCCAAAGTCAGGTAACTGGTTTACTGGGAAAGAGTCCCAAATTGCTTTTCATTAGTTTTCCCACAAGGCACAGATGCAGCTGTAAAGATCAAGGCCTGGAATATTGCTGGACAGCTCAGAGCTCCCAGGGTAAATACACAACCAGAGTTCTACAGCCTCTCCTTAAGGTATTTTTCTTAAAGTTGCAGTCTGTGTGGATAATAAAAGACTTCCGTTACCACTCATGCCACTGTGTATGTGTAGTTCTAATATTCATTAAAGATGCAACTGAAATGTTAATGATAATTGCACCCAAAAAGCTAATAAAGAGAAGCCCAAGGCTCACATAAATGCCAGCATTTAATAATTATGCATACTTTTGTCTTTTTTCTCTAATTTATCTTACTTTTTGATAATTAGTTTAGTAAATCTGAGATCCCAATATATGTGTAATTAATTTTACGATTTGATTTTAAATTTGCTTTTTACACTCAGGAATTATATATAGATATATATTTTTCCAGAATGTAAAGAGGTAATTATCATTATATAGAATGGTTACCTATATAGATGGTAGAGCTTAAAACATACTTCTTAAGAGTACTTACAAGTAGGAAACACTTAACATTACAAGAAAAAATCTGTATCAGTCAGGATCCAGTCAGGAAAACAGGAACCTATCTAAGTATTTCAAACAAAGGGGGCTTAATACAGGGAACTATTTACACAGGTAATAAAGGGCTAAGACAACAAAGTATATGAAGATGAGGCAATTCAGAGATCTGTAACAAGAAGCCACTAATACTCCTACAGGCAGGTATCATTACCAGATACCAGAGGTGGGGACTGCTCATCACGAGCTAGATCTACAGCAGGGGACTGCCTGGTGTGAGCTGTGCCAGTGGCAGGATGAGCTGTCCAAGGGAAGCTGGAGCCAAGGAGGAGAAAGGCCTGGGGCAATGAGACAGCAAAATAGCCTGACTTCTCCGTTTGGTCCCAACTCTTGCCAGTGTCTGTCACTGGGTGAATGCTGCTAGAAAACACAGAAGGCTGAACCATGGGATTCAGCCAACCCCATGATACAAAACATAGCAAAAGCATTGCAAAGAATGGCTCTGAGATCAAATAGGCAAAATGACTGCCGCCATATCTTTTCTTTCATATTAGGTAGTAGTTGTTCTTTTTTTCCTTAATGTAGAATATTTTTCCAAATACTGTAGCTCAAAACCCTGACATTGGTATAAATTCATTATATCTTTTCACATGGATTTTCTCCACAGGAAGGAAGAGTAATTAATTTTACCAATATTTTACAGATCAACTTCATTGTCTAATTCTTAAATAAAAATCACTTGAAATCAATGAGAACAATCTCAATTACATCCCAATTCAAAGGAAAAAAGAGGAAAGAATCTATCTGTACATTATTAGCTCACTGAAAAAAAGAAGGTAAAATCTTTTGAATACCTACTCTGAATCAGACACTTTGAGAAATTTCTTTTATATCTATTTTTTTTAAATTTTCACAGTCATCAAGAATGTTGGGTATTATTTTTCACTTCTCAGCGAAAGAAATTGAGTCTTAAAGAGATGGTGTCACTTAGAACCAACTTCATATATTTTATAAATATAAGAGCTGGATATCACCTGAGGTCAATCCAACGCCTATGCCACGCTAGACTAATTAGGAGAACATTGGTTTTAACTAGTTTCGAAGGGAGATATAACCCAAATAATTACTGAATAAGAAAAAAATTCAGAAGAATTTTGTCTGGTTATTGGCTGACTTGTACTCTTAAAGGGCTTCACTCATTCATTCTATCACTTATTAAATATTTATTTTAGCCTCAATTACATGACAGCCCCTATTGTGTTCACTAAGCGTAGTGTTTTCAGAGATAAGATCTGTACTTTCATGGAACTTGTTACAACCTGCCACACAGTGGAGAATTAAAGCTTGTGTCTATCTTTTCTACTAGTCCAGTGGTTTTCAACCTGGGGTGATTTTTACCCCAGCAGATGTTTGTTAACATCTAGAGATACTTTGGTGTGTCACAACCAGAGAATGCTACTAGTGTCTTAGGTGCTGAGGCCAGTGTAGTAAGTCTATTTGGGCTGCCATCAGAAAGTATCATAAACTGGGTGGCTTACAAACAGCAAATATTCATTTCTTACAGTTCTGTAGGCTGGGAAGTCCAAATTCATGACACCGGCAGATTTGGTGTCTGGTGAGAGCTCATTTCTTAGATGGCTGTCTCTTCACTGTCACCTCACATGGTAGAAAGGGGGAGGGATCTCTTTAGGACCTCCCTCATACGAACACTAATTCCATTCTTGAGGGCTCCATCCTTGTGACCTAAGCACTTCCCCAAGGCCCCATGTCCTAATATCATAACTTTGGGCATTAGGTTTCAATATATGAATTTGGGGGGGGGGTCACAAATATTCGATATATAGTAGCCGGGGATGCTCTTAAATATTTCACAATATACAGAAATTTTCTTTCCCTCCACCTCATACACACACACACACACACACACACTCATATGATCCAAAATGTCAATAGTGCCAAGGTTGGGAAACCCTGTTCTACCCTGTTCTAGATAGGTATGAAAGTATTTTACATTTTTGAGAGAGAGAGAGAGAGAGAGAGAGAGAGAGAGACAGAGTGTGTGTGCGTGTGTGTATTAGTTTCCTATTTGCTGCCATAACAAATTACCACAAAGAGTGGCTTAAAACAACACAAATTTATCTTATAATTCTATAGGTTAGATGTCCAAAATAAGTGTCTCTTAGTGAAAATTGAGGTGTTGGCAGAGCTGTGTTTTCTTCTGGAGTCTCTAGTGGATAATCCACTTCCTTAACTTTTCCAGCTTCTAGAGGGTCCCCATATTCCCTTGCTCATTATCCCCTTCCTCTATCTTTAAAGCCAGCAGTGGTGGCTTGAGTACTTCTCACATTCCATCACTGTGATCCACTTCCACAGTCATGTCTCCCTTTGATTCTCTTCTTCTGCCTCACTCTTTCACTTTTAAGCACTTTCGTGATTTCATTGGACCCATCTGGATAATCTAAAATAATATCCTTATTTTAAGGTCAGCTGATTTGCAATCTTAATTCCCCTTTGAGACATGGTCATCTTTGGGGACCACTATTTTGCTTACCACAAAGAAGAATACATGTGCAATTTTTAGCAAAGTTATTTGTACATAGTAGGTATTAAATTAAAGTGGGGTATTGAATTAAAGTGGAACTGCACAAGCATTTTTAAAAAATTAAACTGAGTTAATCCTAGATGTCTTTCAGTATGCGGTCCTCTCACTGTTGTGGCCTCTCCTGTTGTGGAGCACAGGCTCCGGACGCGCAGGCTCAGCGGCCATGGCTCACGGGCCCAACCGCTCCGCGGCATGTGGGATCTTCGCGGACCGGGGCACGAACCCGTGTCCCCTGCATCGGCAGGTGGACTCTCAACCACTGCGCCACCAGGGAAGCCCCCTAGATGTCTTTTTAAAACAGACTACCTTTTACAAGGTAGGGTCCTAAGTAGATGAAAACAATATACATGTGTTAACTTTGCACTGACAAATAGCTCTGAAATCTCTCCTCCCTCAAGTCTTCAACATACCGTTTTAAAACACATCCTCACACCCACTTACTCAAATCAATATCTGAAAGAATAAGTGGAATACCTGAGAGGAAATTCTAATTGTGCTATTCTTGGCCCTTTTAAAATGTTAGCCCCTTACCTGGGTTTCGCATTAGGAACACTTGCCTATAATCTTTGTAGTAACTCTGTCCCATATAAATTATATTTTTATTCTCAAAATAACATTGCTAGGAGAAAATATATATATTTTTTTGCAAAATGCTGGTATCCCATTTATTATTTTTTCACTACAATATGCAATCACTATTCTGCATTTGTGAAAACATGGGGATTAGCAGAGGATAAGGGTGCTATGACCTGGAATAAAAATAAGCAATCTAAGTCATGAATGCTTAACTAATCCTTTTAATTTAAAATTTTTCCTGTTATGTCAGCATTCTTGGTGTTATGCCCTAAAGATAGCAGCAATACATTAAGTCACAGCTTAAGCAAAGTGATTGGCATGAAGCCAGGTAGAAAGAAGTACATACACATGTACAACCAATAAGTCTCTATTGAGTCCCTAATATTTGTCAGGCACTGTCTTAGATGTTTGGGAGTCAAAAGGGATTAAGACCCAGTCCGCACCCTCAAGGAGTAAACTGAGGTTCTAATTATAGTCCATGGATAAATTTAGGGGGTCCATGAGCATTCTGCTCACATAAAGAAGTTTGTAAAATGTAGAGGGTATGTATACTTTCTATAGACCAGGTCTGCAGGTTTCATCAGATTTTCAAATAGGTTAATGAACACAAAATGTTTAAGAACCATTGGTCTAGATTCAAACCTACTAATGTGGGTTAGCAAGCTCTGACAGCTTAGTTCAGGTGCACGATCCACCTTTCCTGTGTCTCTCTACTGCTCTTACTAGATCACTAAAGGAATGCTGAAGGAATGGGAGGGAGGTGGTATGGGGCACAGAGGTGTCTGGACATAGAGTGACTCTGATTCTGAAGACTGAACTTTGTCACCAGTCTTAATTGTGCCCATTTTCCTCTTGGCACTAAACATAATTAATTCTTATTGTTCTGCTACAAATCATAAGATAAACAATCTCATTAGCAGATTCAAATTTTCTCCTCTGCTAAATTTTATCTTTATCCTACATAAAGGTTACAAGGGTTATGTCATTCAGAATTTAGTTAATGAAAATGGCAAAATCCGAATTGTCTTGGTAGTAATTGTACACATAATTTGGAGAAGAAAACAGTAAAATTATTTCATAGATCAAATCCTATTGTAATGATTTCCTAGGAGAAGACAAATTATTTCACCAGACTTGATTTTATTTGCAAGGTTTCTCAAAATAAGTGGACCAGCTAAAGCTTGGTAATCTTTTATTTATAGAGAGATTTTCATACTGATGGTGTACATTGCACTGGGATTTGACAGGTATTACTTACTTACACAGTTGTTTTCTTTGTTTTTTTTAGGAAAAAATAAAGATACTCTAAGATAGGCAACAAATATAACTGTTCTGAAATACAACACACAAACCCAAAACAGAATTACCAAGAAAATAAAAATATGATCAGTCTGAGCCTTGAGATACTTATCAAACTATGTGCTTCAAGAACCAGAATGAATACACATCAATCATTGAAGGGACTTTTAAAGGGCAGCATATCTTGCTTAAATGGTTAACTATTTTAAAATACTTTCAAATTGCATTTTTAACACTATGTTACCCAAACCAGAAATACTGATTTACTCAGTCTCAAAATGAGCAATAAATATTGTTCCTCTTCTTATACATCCCATTCTCAGGTATCCTTTTACTTAACACTTGCCAATATGATTCAAAACTTAAACCTTTATGAGAAGGACAAAGGAAAGCAGAGTTGCTCCTCAGCAACACTGACCACAAACTATACAACTTTTTGAGATTTCCTTGTCCCTCTTCTGCTACCCCTCAAAAAATGATCCAAGTCATGTGTAGAACAGATGTACTACAGTACAACCTTCCTTGCTGGCACAATTCACTAGTAAAAAAGATGCTTATTCAAATTTTAACACTGTTCCTCTTGTTGTTACCAATTCACAAAGTTCAGCAGTAGTTTTCATGAAATTCCTTCTATAGGAAAAATGGGTGGTTCAGATGGAATTCAACAGTATGCAATTTCTATAAATATTATTTTTTCTTGCACTTTCCCATCTCTCTCTCATTCACAAAGGGCAGCATATTGAAAGTTTATAAGAAAATATCACCAACTTATTAATCCCCTCTGTGTACAGTAGGCAGTATTTTGCAGTTTTGGTCTACAATACTGTTCTAATACATCTCTTGTATTAAACAATATATATATATATATATATATATATATATATATATATTTTGGTCAGGAATATATGATCACTACACTTAACAGAGAAAATCTTTTTCAAAGAAAAATACTATTTAATGAAATCTACCTTCTCTTTCTGCTAATGCTTTTATCTCAATTGCAGAAAAGTAATGGCCAGTAATCTTTTCTAAAGACTATAAAAGAAAAAAAAAAGAAAAAGAATATTTAGAAGAGAAGAAAATGTTCATTCTGTAAGAAGTACCAATATTCAAAAGAGAAGTTCACTAAAAATTAGTTCAATTAATTTTATTTCTTATGAACCCAAATAGCTACACCAATAACCTAATCAATATCAATACACGCACAAATAAAAGTGAGATAATGCTTTCCAAGAAGCTGGCCTGATATGCAATGCCATGTACCTATAGCATTTCTAGTCAGACTGGAACATCTGAAATGAAAAATGAAATAGTCCACATGAAAAATACATTAATTTTAAAGGTTTAGGCATTATTTTACTGCCTAAAAAGGCCTAGCTCATATTAAGTTCAGATGAGTGGACCTGAATTTTTCTGTGAAGGTATGTTTGAGTGAATAATTTTGCTGAAGTCTAGATCACAAATGACACCTGAAGGATTTATTTTTTCCAAATTTCACAAATTAGGCATAATTTTTCTAAACTGTTTAGATACCAAACCATTATCTTTCTGGACGTCAATACTATTATCTCATATATATTAACAGATTAAATGTTTCCATTGGATAAACTATCTGGGGAATACAATGAAAGTCCTATTAACTAATGGGGGATATGCTCCAAAAAGCTTAAAAATTATTTTCTTCCAAAATTACAAATGTACAAGTCTGTATATTTCAGACCAACATAAATAGAAAAATGGGGGGGGGGGAGGTTAGGGAAGGTTCCACTGTTACTAGTACATCACTGTGGGAAGAATCTGCAAGAACCAATACAACCTTATTTATACCATTTCTCCTACTTAACTGGTCTTTGAACCAGTGATTGTTATATTCAGGTACTGATTAGTCTGCACAGACTCAGTGAATGTTGCCACCCACAGGATCTTTTCCATAATGTGAATTGGGGTAAGCAAAAAATGATTTATGGTAGAATAGGTAGGAATTCCCTGAAGAGGGAATGACAAAGAGTATGTACACCCCTACCCATGTAACTTTGATGTCAATGATTTGATATCACTCGTTACCTAATTTTAGAGAGTAAAGGATTAATATTTTCTTATAAGCAGATAATATATATTTAATCATCATATATAAGGTGATCTTAGAAATTTATCTCTGTTATCAAGTTAATGAAATAGAGAGATGGATCCTGTACAAAAACTAAGTTCATTTTTGGTGATTTTTTTCCCCTAAAAACAACAACAACAAAAATGAGCTCATAAATTCAGAGAACAGATTGGTGGCTGGGAGAGAAGAAAGGTAAAATAGGTGAAGGGATCAAAAAGTGTAAACTTTCGGGCTTCCCTGGTGGCGCAGTGGTTGAGGGTCCGC
>NW_020185328.1:4769207-4839460 GCF_003031525.2 Neophocaena asiaeorientalis asiaeorientalis
AGGAACCTGAAATAATGCAGCCTTGAGAGAGCAATGTGTTGTTAAGACCATCTGAACTGAATACATGACTGAACCCTGTTAAGGCCTCTATATATAAACTTTTAAGATTCTAGCGGGTCGGTTTGAAGGTCTACTCGACAAGCCTCATATATAAGCTTCCTTGTTTCTTAAACCTGCCACCTACTAATCTGAAATGGTCTGCCTCTTTCTTAGGTCTCTCCTCGCCCTCTGTGTACAGTGACACAGTTTGGAATTTCACCAGAGGAACTCCCAAGGTTGCAAATCAACAGTGATTACAGTTAATAATACTGGATTGCCTATTTGAAAGTTGCTAAGAGAGTAGATCTTAAAATTTTTCTCACAAGGAAAAAGAAAATTTGTAACTATGTATGGCAACCGATGCTGACTAGGCTTACTGCGGCGATCATTTACAATATATACAAATATGGAATCATTATGTTGCATTCCTAAAACTAACATAATGTTATATGTCAATTTTATGTAAATTAAAATAATAATTTTTAATGTAATATGTTTTACAACTATTGATAAGTATACTATGAAGTTACATCCCTTAAAGCTAAAAGTTCTTTGGCTAGGATAATGAAACATAATTATGTTAAGGAACCATTTTTATTTTGGGTGGTTTATTATTTGTTTCCCAACTAAAAATATTAAGAATATATGCTGTGGGTCTTTATCACTTCTTTGTGTTTTAAAGTAGGTCCAAAATTGGGGTTCCTGTATAAAATCTTAATCTCCCCCACAGGTATAAATAGAGATTGAATAAAACAGAGTGGGAGCCAGTCTGAGGGCTTTGTCCTAAACCATTATTGCATTCAGACATTACCTATTTTGACATCTATAAGCTCTGTTAAACTTTTCTTAGTGCTAATATTTTTCTTTGGTTTCCTTTTGTAGCTTTTTGAAAAGTTTGAAGTATTTACTGTTGAAGAACAATGACTTGAGTTTTCTAATGGATGTGGTATTTTGCCATATTTTTTTGACCATTATAGCTGTTCTCCCCTTTGGGTCTTTTGAGGAAGGTGGGCCCATGTCCTGTGATGCTGCGTTATTGCCAGCCAGCTCAACTTGGAGCAGAAGTGTGGTGTCTTTCTCTGCCAGTGTGTTCCTTGTGTGGGCTTTAATATTCATAAAAAGGATGTTAGCATTTGATTAAGATATGCTGGTCTTTAAAGAATATGGCTCTAAACTTGTGGCCACATAGAATAATTGCTCTCCAGATACTCATTGGTAAGTATAATTTTGAACTATCTGTACCTGAATTCCTATTCAAAGACCCACTGAGAAAAATAATATTTGTGAAAGTTTGACTCAGGAAGGATAGGCTCTAAAATTTACTCATAGATTAAGGAATAATCAAAAAGCAATCTCACTGTTATTGAATTAGCATCTTGTTAAATTTATTTTTAGATTAAAAAAAAATTTATACTTTCCTGCACTTCGGGTTACATTGAGAGGTGTTATAAAGAACAATCCTATGAATGAGTTCTGTGCATGCCATACAGTTACTGTTGAAATATTCCTTACAGTTCACAGTGATATTCTGAGATGACTCATGGTCAAATTATTTCCCTGAGTAACAGGACCAGAGCACTAAGAAATAGAAGTTTTAACCTTCAGGGCCATAGAATGAATAACTGCTCTTGTTTCTCTTTCTGTGTTGGGTGCTAGAAATCTTAGAACTAAAATTTTTACCAAGCTCTAAAAATATATAGAAATCATGGCAAAAATTTTATACATTTAATACATTATATATTACATTTAAAAATGTAATAATCTATTACATCTGACTGCATCCTATTCTTCTTACCTTATCTTTTGCTTCTGATTTCTCCTAATTGCCTTGGTGTACTAAATACTTTGGTATAGCCACTTTAAATTCCCAACAAATGTAAAACAATGTTAATAATGAATGGTATTTGAATGTGTTGTCTTTCCACTTTACGAAGATTTTCTCTAAACCATGACTAAGCCAGAGGCAAGGATCTAACATGCTCATAGTTAGGGATCTTTGAGTTGAAAGGAGATGGAATGTAAAGTTAGGATATTTATTAGGGAATAGCCTTGTGATAAATAGCTGGAGAAGGAAAAAGAAGAAGGTAGGATTGAACAGAGCAAGAAGTTGAGCTGTAGTGGATGCTGTTCAATAGCTTCAGCTGCTCTCAAGCCAAAATAGCGCGTCAGAGTTATCCTCCTCAGGCTGGAAGGGAGAGGCTTTTATACTCCTGGCTTTAATCAGTCATCAGACGTTGCTCTAGGCAGAACTAAGCTTTGCCTCTCTACAGCTGAGACTAACTTTGAAAGGGCTGACCGCTATATGCTGTCTGCTGATGGCACTCACAGCAGCTAGGAACACAAGCCCATCCTTGAAAAGGGAAGCATAGCACCCCGTCTATCACAAATATTTTAGGTAAGTAAAATACCCTGAGGAAATTAGGACACACTCAGCAAGTTAAACACACTTGAGAAATTATTTTGCTCATAGGCTTATGTGCGAGTCATCCCTCCTTCTATCCTGCCTAGAGAAAACCTAGAGTATATCTCCCTGGAAGGGCACGAGTTGAATGATAAACGTTCCATATATTGTGTGTGTGTGAATGTGTTTGTGTATGTGTGTGTGTGTGTGTGTGCATGTGTGTGTATCTTAAAACAATATACACTTATTATTTCAGTTTCTGTCCTGGCACATCTTAACTATTCAGTCTCACAAGGCTGCAGTTGAGGTGTTGGCTGAGGTTGTTGTATGTATATTCAGTTATTATAAAATATTTTGGGGTGTCTATTTTGTGCTGTATACAACTTAGACTCTAGACATGGACTTAAAGTAGAAACCATTGTGTTATATTTTTGAATCGAAAATATTTACATTTTATGTTTCATTTCAAAACAATATTGTAATAGGGATCTCCCTTCATAACAAGTATTCAAGCTGCATACATTTTTATACTCATGAACAAGAAAGACTCTTAGTAAATGCTACACCACATGATTTGAAACACCGGACAATTAGGTAACTTGATTTAACAGCGCTATATACAGGTGATGAAGAATTCATTTTCTTACTAAATCTATCAGCCAGTTTCCACCCCCTTGAAGCAAAACTCCAATTTACCACATTCTTCAAATTTGTGAGTACGTACATTGTTCAGCTCAGTTGGTGAAAGAAAAATATGGAGATAAAGAAAGCGCACTTGCAGAATAAATACTAGAAGGCGCTACTGTGTAAAAATTAGTTTGCATGGTTCTCAGTACAAGTGTGTTATGAAAATTTTTTTTCATTTTTTAACCTAAAAAACTTTTTCCCTTTCAAATCAAAATCAAACAGTCACAGTGGATTTTTTTCCCCCCTGTCATTTATCTTTTTGCTTTTGACTAGAACAGACCTTAAGATTTTCTGATCTGAATCCTCTTCCTTCAAATGAGAAAACTAAAGTTTAGAGAGGTTGAGAATTACCCATTTCGTAAGGGAAAATTCAGGATTGGAATCCAGGTTTTCCAACTCCAACTCCAGTGTCTTTTCTCCCCCATTATTCCATTTATTGATATTAATAGCTCTGAGAAATCAATAACATAAACAAATTTCCCATGCGCAAAGTCTGTGTGGGCAAGATATCCTTTTGATTATCCCCTTTCTAAAATGAATTTTTAAAAATAGCTCCCTTGAGTACATAGTTTCAACAATTAAAGACGAGCTTTGTTTTTACCAGCCAATGTGTGTTTGACGTTATTGATTGATAATGTCATTGATTAATAAATAGCTTTCTCTCACTTGCTAAATTTCTTTATCTTGTTGAATCAAGGCTTGACAAATTATTAGGCAACGAACATATATTTCAAAATTATCCAAATACTCCTGAGTATCAGACAACCTAACAAATTTAGAGACTGAAGAAATGTGCACATCAGTTTATTTTTGTTCATTGAGAGGAAATGTAGCTTAAGTAGGGTTTGACTTTTTAAGATATTTATTTAGTTCTTGAATTGACTGATAAGCCTATTAATTTGTTCCCTGAACTTTATTAATGTAAATGGAAAAATGCCCACATGTCAATCAACTTCTAATAAGTAATTATGTTCATAAGTACTGTAAAATTATTAGCTTTTAATTTGACCCAACCACACACATCAAAACAGTAACACAAATTATATTTTTCTAGAGGAACAAAATATTATACTGATAAAAAATTCAATAAGTGCATTTGTAAAATGTTCTTCCTAAAATGGTGCCCAAAAGTTTATACTGACCAGCAAAATTGAGTGCCAAAGTAAGGCATGTAACAGTTTTAAAACTGTGTACAGTATTAAACAACCTATGTAATATAAAGTTATGAAGAAATTCTATGGAAATTAACATTTTCATTAACAGGGCATATATATATATATATATATATATATATATATATATATGTGTGTGTGTGTGTGTGTGTGGGGTGTGGGTGTGTGTGTGTGTGTGTGTGTGTTGGGTATGGGTCTGTGAGGAACAAAATATTATACTGATAAAAAATTCAATAAGTGCATTTGTAAAATGTTCTTCCTAAAATGGTGCCCAAAAGTTTATACTGACCAGCAAAATTGAGTGCCAAAGTAAGGCATGTAACAGTTTTAAAACTGTGTACAGTATTAAACAACCTATGTAATATAAAGTTATGAAGAAATTCTATGGAAATTAACATTTTCATTAACAGGGCATATATATATATATATATATATATATACATATATGTGTGTGTGTGTGTGTATTTGGGGTCTGGTTAAAAAATATGGGCCTAACAGGGAATAAAAGAGAATAGAAAAAAGGAAAGAGGGATATTTTTAGTGTTCAGAAGTATATTGTTTAAACATATAAGAAGCAAAATGTCTTTATCTCAAGTGACTCAAATATATTACCATCAAAGTGTACTTTTCCTCATGTAATAAAATTTTTTTGTAGTGTTTGAACTAGAAACTCAAGTCAAAAGGCACTGAACTAAACAAGAGAACAGAATTAGGCTTGGATAACTGAAGAAATGTGTTTGTGTCTTGTAATCTCATGTCATTTTTTGAAGCTGGATAAACTGCCCTCTGGAATCTCTGGATAATCTTTGAATGAAGATGGACTTTTATGAAAACTTTATTATTTACTTATATGCTTTTAAATAAGGAAAATCACCAAAGTCTTCAATGATTTGTAATAAGGAAAACCACTGAGGAAATTCACTGCCTTACTCTTCAATTTATACTTTCCTTCTTAAAGTTAATTGTTTAATAAGTTTAATCATTATCACAAAGTTAAAATATTTACTAATAATTGAAGCTTTGTTTGAATTCAGTTTTACCTTTATGTGAGGAAATAAAGCTCAATTAATAAAGTTGTAGAATAACAATCTTTTCTGAATGTAAACCATGTACCTAAATTAATATTTACTGTTGATTTTTGAAGGGTAAACTCAGAAATAATACAACTAACTTGCAAATTCAGCTTTCCTGATAGGAATAAAACATGCATTCGCTGGCACTACGTTATCATATAATTTGTTATTAATTTTACTTAGAAATGCTGCAATGTCATTTTGAGTTTCACAATATACTATTTCTATGCAACCAACACATGGTTTATCTATAAAGCATGAGGATATAATGCAAAAGGGCAAAAATACACATTTTCTATTCTACTAGCATTATATTTTCCTTGAAACGTATTTGTGTTGAGGATAAATATGCTCTTATATTTTAGTATGCAAGAAAAGTAAAATAATTGGATGATTCTGTTTATATTTGGAGATTGTAAGTTAGCTAGCATGATTTATGATCTACTGAAAGTAAATCAAAGTATAAAGCATTGTGAACTATATTTTTTCAATTATTCTATATTTAAATAAAGTAATTCTAGAAGGCTGCTTCTTTTCATTGTGACTTGAATCAAAGTAAATAGAAGCTGAATTGAGACAGAGTGTTGGAAAGCTTGAGGATTACTTTTAAAGAGTTATTATTCATATTTCAAGAAGTTCTAATATTTTAATGTAGCCATCATAGGCTATCAAAAATTTATTTTAATGTACCAACCATGGGTTCTCAAAGATTTATTGAAGGGGTGACTCATAGGAAGATACAAAATGAATCATATACAAAATAATCATAATGTGATGTTAATGGATAATTTTTGATCTCAGTAAGTGGGGATTTGTATGCCTATAAAAGCCATTATACTTAATGGAATCTAGGAACATAAATCCCTGAAGACAATGACAACATATCTTTCAACATTGTCAGCTACCTCTCAGTCATTTTCATATCTAAATATTGAACATTTCTAAGCGTAGCAGGCATGGAAATGCATACCTTGCACAGTTAGATGCACCTGCATTGTTCTCGGTGTATGTTGAGTCTGAACAGAACATGTGTATGGGCCATCGTCTGTCACATCTACATTCTGTATCTGGAGGCTGTAGTCCCTTTTGTTCAATGTTGAAATTGAAACTCGAGGATCCACTGACCACTTATCACCTCCCGCAAAAATAATACTTGATCGGTTCAGCCAGGCACCCTTTGAAGCTCCATCTTCCAAATAACACCTACAAATTACCAGAGACAGAACATTATTAATCAAAATGAAAATGAGAGACAATATTATCTTTGTTCTAAGTGTATTTCCATATGCTGAATTATGGCACTGCATCAAATGCAAACATCAGCTATAAACAGAGGAGACATGAACACACTGGTACATTTTTCATTCCCAAAGCAAATATGAAACAATACCTTCCTACAGTTTGGTTTAGTTTTGTTTTTCAAGTGTGTGTGTGTGTGTGTGTGTATGTGTGTGTGTGTGTGTGTGTGTATTTTAATTCAAAGCTAGTCAAAATCCTTTTTTATTCTGTCTGGATGACAAGTAAATTTAAATAAGGTTAAATTAGTTCAAATAACAATTTCAACATTAAAACACACTTCTTTCTTTGAAATTATAAGAAGTAGAATAGGTTCATGAGCTAGCCTGGTTTAACGCAATCCAATTCTGAATATAATGTGCCAGATACATAAAGCACAGAATGGCACCATATACATGTTTATTCTTAAAATTACCTGCATTTGCAGAGCAGTAGACCCGTACACTGAAACTATGAACTGCATTTCACTGATAATATTGCTGTTGTAATTAAATGTAGCGAGGCTAATATAATACTTTTAGTAGCAAATTCTTGCTGTCTTTTCAATAAACTGACCAATAGTTTTTCCAGAAAGCATTCATTTATCCAACAAAAACACGTATGGAGCATCTACTATTCATGGATTCAAAGGGTATTGCCTTTGCTCTCCAAAACTTTTAGTCTACTAAGGAGGACAATCTAATTAAGCCAACCAATTAATACTATACAGAAAGAAGAATATTTTTATGAAATCAGGCACAAGGTACATGAGAGACAAACGAGGGTTACTTGACTTAGAAAGGTTGTTGTGAGTACAGAAACAGGCTTTCTAGAATAGAAAAATGTCTGAGATAAAGAGATGAAGAGTGGAAGATGTGGTGTTCTAGACAGAGGTGCCATATGCAGATAACTCCCAGGAAAGGTGAGAGAGACAGCCAGGCATTTTAAGGAAGTACAGAGAAGCATGGGATATAAGGTAGGAGAGATGAGAGACAAAATTGGAAAGGTAAACTAGAGCTAGATGATAATAGCAAGCATGATGACTACTATTAGATTTTAAGGCCAAATTTGAAGCCATTTATTCAGAGTTGTATTCTATAACAAAATTTAAAAATATAGCTTTGTATCTAATAGGAGTCAGTCATATCAAGATTTAGAACAGAAGGCTGTGGTCATATATCAGTGATTTTCCTGAGGACTGGCATTCTAAGTTTCAACCTGAAAACGTTCTGATACAAATTAAAGACTGGTTCTCTTAAATGAGTACAAAGCACAGCTACAGAATGAAAATACACATACATCGAAATAGTTTGACAGCATTTCTACAGAACACCTTGGGGGATTGAACACAGTGTTTTGAGATTGCTACAAAATTGCAAGCTGAAAGCAACAGGGTAGGCTGCTGCCAACTGTATCAAACTAATCAGTGGGTGAAAAAATAAGGAACAAGCTACATTGCAGAATCTAATTTGCAGTCAGCTTCAGCATCTACAGAATACAAACTAGTAGAAGTCATAAAGGTCATTGTTAATTGAAAAGCTTTTCCTGATGTATTTAATGAAGAAAATAAAACCCACTTTAATGACATAATTAAACAATTATAGTATATTGTCATTCTTAATAACATGCAGAAAGAAGATACAGGGGACATAGTTCCCATTTCACAAGATCACATGTGTACTGGTATAGCATAGAACACTGAAATACCACTATTAGGATTATGACAATTCTGCTGTCTGTATTTAATATCTGGGTTCATCAAATGTTTATTGTGTGACCTCTGCATTTGTGGCCTTCACACTTTTTCCTATCTGGTGCTCATAACAACCCTGTGAGGTATAGATTGCTATGCTCAATTCATCCTTAGAATATAAATGGAATTTTGTGGTTAAAAGACTTGCCCAAGCCACACTGTTAGTGGGTGGCAAAGTTGAATTCATTATCAAGCCTTCTATTTCCACATTCAATGTCATTTTCACCGTAATGCAGATCAAAGACTTTTAAAATAGTTTCAGAAATGGGAAGATGATTAGAATGTTGCAGACATTACTGCAAGTAATTTCTTATTTACTGAATGTGACCAACTGCTTAACCTGTCCTATTCTAAAGGAAGCAGAAAATTAATCATTAATGGATATTTTACCATGAAAGTCTGATTTAGAACACTCTGCCTGGCATTTCCCTTTCCCTAGAGACAGCAGCAGCTTTACCTTTATTTGGGGGGGGGGGGGGGAAGGAAGACCACAGCGAGTAACTAGTATTTAGATACTAGAGCTTTCATAGACCTGATATCGGTTCTAACTCGTAATCTTAGCATAAGCACTATTCCTCTGTTCTGGCATGCCAGGGACCTTCACAGAAGAGATTCTAACTTCTTCACTAAGAAAAAATGAAAAAAAAAAGGGGGGGGCTCTTTGTGTCTCCTCAGCTTGGATAACTATCTTCCATAATTATTATTGGTCCCAGCCCAAAGCTTTTCAAGACATACATTAGGAAGACCCTTGAAAGAGACTCAGGGTAAAGAAGAAAATTGGGGTATTATTTCCTTGGACTTCTGTAGAGCAATTCTCAGATTACACTACTGAAGTAGAACCTAAATAACTCAAATTACCATATATGGAATTTTACAAATTGTGAATAGCAAGGCCTAGGAATGACTTTCTATTTTTATAAAAACATAAGATACTTATACATACTATATGTAGTTTTAAGCTCAACTATAAGATGATTATGTGAAATATATGAAATAGGCATATACACATACGATTCCTTGAGAAAAAGGACTTTGTCTCCTATCTATCTACCTCCTCTTTGTTCTCCACTTCCCCCCTAGTTTGTTTTTGGTTTTGTTTTTTTCATGTACACAAAGAGGTACTGCTAGATATGTGTATGCTGTATTAAGAAGAAATTCTGGAAAGAAGGAAAGTATTTAGGGTATGATAGAGGGGAGCAGGAGAGTGGGAAAAGGACAGAAGCGGTGAGAATTTCATCTTGTACTCTTTGGGTATCAAACTTCTTTTTTTAGTTGAAGAACACTAATGTGTAAAGATATAATCTGTTGGAATCCTTGCACACACAGAATTTATAATTTAGCAAGGATGATAAATTATATTCATGACTAACCATCATAAAGAACAGGAAGTAAAAATACAGTAATTAAATTGCTGTTATAATGGATTATTATAATTGTCTGAGGGTCTCTGGCTTCTGCCCTTGACCTTGTTCTCCCCACAATAAACAGAATGAACTTTAGAGTTTAAATCAGATCATCGACAACTCTAAGCCTTCCTATTTCACTCATAAGAAAAATTCTTAATCCCTATAGTGACCAATCGTCCTATGTAATCTGGCCCCTTGATGCTTCTCTGACCTTGTCAGTTCCCACTCTTTCCCATTTACTCTGCTCTAGACTCTGGGCCTCCAGCTGTGCTTCCAACAAATCACACTTGCTCTTGCCCTAGGAAGTTGGCATTTCTTACTGCTTCTTCTGCCTGGAACTCTCCTCCCCAAGAGGTCTGCATAATATATTACACAGTAGCAAAGTTACACAGTAGCAAAGGTGAGGGGTTCTCCTGTTTAGGATGGAGAAATTAATGTGTGAAAGAGAGGTTGGTAAAGCAAAGATGATCAGATCACTGATGAGAGTAGGATGAAGCAATAGTTCTCGGGTCAAAAACTTGGATCATTTTTCATCTCTGGACTTCCAAATAGAACGTTTTAACAGCTAGTGATGTTAGGATCCCTTTGAAGTCTAGATAATGAAATAATCTGAATAAAATGTTTAATAATGAATATATCCTTTAATTGAGTATGGCACAGCTTTTTTTGAAAGTTTTTTCCCCCCACTTAAAAAAATCTTCTAGATAACCTACTTTATAGGGAGATGACTGAAGCAGTTCCAAAAATACACTCCTCAGCATAAGCTGTACTAACACCAAGACAAATATCATGACAAACACTTAAATTTTCAATCATCTGGATGTTGTGTAACATAGTTCCAAACATCTGGTTGTTGGAAAATGTATAGAAAATAGCTTTAATACTTTATTTTGTTCAAGATTGTTATTTATTTAAACCCAGGCTTAAGATAGTTAATGCTTTTCTAATAAGACTGGCACTGCTGCTTCTGAAATCTTTTAAGGAGCTCCTTTATAAATGACATTTGTACGTATCAGGCAGGTCCTTATTTTGAGGGTATAAAGTCCCACTTGGTGAGGTGCTAGTTGAACAAAATGATGTTGGAGTAATTCTAACAGACTCTCTCTGTGACACTATCTCCTGTGGTGATTAAATCTGAAAGATGGACATCAGAGAGCTTAGTGGAAATTAGCATATTTGGTTATTTATTATTTTTTAAACTCGATTAAGAAATTAAGTCTGTGGCTGCTGAAGAATGATTTTTTCCTTTCATATCTCTAAATTCCCTGTAACACATTTCAAAAACAAGCCTTAGCGCCATTACCATTACCCCACACAGCAGGATTTATTCCACTCGATGGAGAAAGACCAGCTTTTCTCAAGACGTGTTGATTAATGAAAGCCCCTATTAAAGGTACTAACTAATAAGAGAAGAAAAGTACAATTTCCCTTGGAATCAAAGCTAAACCATGTAAAAATGATCTACCTATGAAGGGATTGGCCAGCTACCTTCACAGCTGTCTTTTCATCATATCACAAAGTTCTAAATTTGACAGAAGAACTTTCAAAAGCACACAGAAAAAATTAAAAAATTCAGAACATCATACAACCTCCATGCTAATTCTGCATACAAAGAGAGCTTTGATATCCTGGTTTCAAGGCCAATATGAGGTAAGAAAAGTAAAGTAGAGATTAAATAGAACAGAACAAATTCTATTTCCTCACCCACTTGCCTTTGTTTTTAAGGTTGTTCTCTTCTTAATGTCTTTCATGCCAGTTATTCCTTGGATAATATAATAGATATTGATATGGGTATAGATATGAATATGGATACAGATAATTATAAACATACATGTATACATGTATATTACATAACATGTAGTATTTACTAGACAATAATATCTTTATATATAATATTATGGGTGAAATGCTTCCTATTATCTTTCTATTTTGGCAAGTGTAGGGCGTGCATGACTTTGTCAAGGGAAATCCATAATTTGGATTTCAAATTGTGGATTTTCAAAGAATCATCAATTTGTCTAATGAACTTATTTAATGAAGCACTCACACTTATAGATGGTGAAAATTATATTTCAAAATATATTTAAAGAGATTTCTAAGTGATAAATGCACTTCTGCAGGTAACAGTTCAATACTATTTTGTAGATAATATATATATACTAACATTACTATCTGCCAGATACTGTTCTAAGCACATGATATCTATTTCTCATTCAATCTTCACAATAACCCTTTGTGATAGGTACTGTCAAGTTATCATTTTGCTGATTTTACAGTGAAGGAAGTGAGGTACAGAGAGGTTATGTAACTTATGACTTGCTTATTGAAATTTGTAATGCATCATAATAACCTTATTATAACATAACTTCATTAAACCTCCAGGCATAAGTATGTAAGTAATATTAATGACACATGTACATTTATTTTTAGAATGGGAAATATGCCATGTTGGGCACATTTTACTTTTTTTTTTTTAATTTATTAATTTATGGCTGTGTTGGGTCTTCGTTTCTGTGCAAGGGCTTTCTCTAGTTGTGGCAAACGGGGCCACCGCGGTACATGGGCCTCTCTCTATTACAGCCTCTCTTGTTGCGGAGCAAAGGCTCCAGACATGCAGGCTCAGTAATTGTGGCTCACAGGCCCAGTTGCTCTGCGGTATGTGGGATCTTCCCAGACCAGGGCTCCAACCCATGTCCCCTGCATTGGCAGGCAGATTCTCAACTACTGCACCACCAGGGAAGCCCAGTACATTTTACTTTTTACATGGTAGCACACACACACAAAAAAAAACAGAAAAAACAAACAAAAAAAACCCAAATAACGTTGATTTCTTATTTTGTAAGAGAAAGAAATTGATTTTCTATACATTTTACTCTAGTACATCTTTGTAATAATAAAGCTATATTAAAAATGTCTTGGATAAGATATTGAAAGTTATGAGCTACCATGTAATTATAACAGCAAATTCTCAAACATACGTATTTTTGATATTGTAAAACAGAAAAGAACACTGAAAATAATAAAGCTTTAAAAATTTTTTTTTATTGCTTTTTCATACATTCTATACCTAATTAATGAAAGAAGTGAACTTTAATGTGATCAGGCAATGGTATTAATTCATACCTTTAAGTCTTATTTTAATGCAAAATTTATAGTGTCTGTATTTTTTAAAACATATATATATAATATGTATATATATACATATATACATGTATGTGTATATATACGTATATAAAACCCAACATATTAAATGCCTAAGAAATAATCAAAATTTGGTTTGGGATTAATCTCTAAATTCCAGACATTGAAATCACTCATTTTAACTGATAATCAAACCATGCTTTTCTATAATACTACAAATTGCTTTATCTTTTTCTTTTCATTGTCTCATTTAAGTCAAGCTTCCATTTTAGCCTGTCTGACCATGTTTAGAAGAGGCAATGCCAAGGAATTTTTACTTTTAGGGTGTTTTAATACATTATTTGCAAATCACTCAACATATGAATTAACATTTATTAAGTAAAATAGGCATGGATAGAGTGAAAGAAAGCCTATATATTGACTAAAGAAAGTAGGAAAGTCTTTGTGCAACGTACTGACATTTTTGGCCTATTACTAAAGTCTAATTATGATTGTCTTGTCTTGATAATAATAAGAAATTCCATTTGCTGAATGCTGACTATGGGTTAAGTGGTATGGAAAATACTTTCATATATGATCTCATTTAACACTCACAAAAGCATTTTGAGAGGTAGGTAGGTCTTATTATCTCTACATTAAAAATGGTGCATGCATGAATTCAGGATGGATAAATGAGGCAGAGAATGTAAAAAGGAAGAGGAGTTACATATTTGAAAAGTTAGTTTAAGACTAGCTCTGTTCAAATGGCCTTACTCAGGAATCAAACTGGAAATTTCTTTGTCATTTCTACTTTTTAAATTCAACTAAACCACTTGCTTTCTCCCACATGGACTTAAATGTGAGATATTTGGATCTGTAAGGGCTTCAAGATTTTTGTTATCTGGCAGGGCCTCGAAGCAATTCAACCACAGACCTACACTCTCAGGCAGGTCAATTTTAGGAAAGAAAACATGAAAATGTATGTCAAGAAATTTTTAAAAATTATCTGTTCCTGCACAGGCCTTTGAAAGTCATCATATATCTTTAGGGCATTTATACCACAGTTGGAAAATTTTTGATATCTGAAATGCAGTGTTTTGTATCTTTTTCTACTGTTAAGCTATTTAACTCTTTATTTAAAGCTATCAGCATTATTTGCCTCTATTTTTTCTCCTTTTCAACATTCAGCTTCTATTACCTAGGGGTAGGGAATATAGACAAATGAATCTATGTGAGAATTATTAGAATATTAGTTTTCATATTGCCTGTACTGTCCCAAAGACATTCTTCATGAACAACATGGGCTTGTTGAATAATTGCTTTAAAAGTCTGAATTCCTTCTATTTCAAGTGTATGTTTAAAGTGTATGTTAATGTTGCTGGAAATCTGAGCCAGGCTGCATGATAATCATCTATTCATCAGTAAATTAAAAATATTTAGCTAGTCTTTTAAAACTGCTGGTAATAATATCTTAATTTTGCTAAATGTCCAGAGCTTAATTATTCTTTTTTGTTTACTCAATATTAAAATACACTTGAAAATTTTTAGCTAATACCTGTGTATTTTAAATATACGTGTTGGTAGTCTTTTGGGTTTCTTTTCTTTTCCAGAAATCTAAAATATACTTTTCTCTGTGATCAATTCTTTCATTATTGTTAAACCTTTGTTGCTTCAAGAGGTATGTGTGTGCTTCAAGAGTTGTGTGTGTGTGTTGTGAGAGAAGGGAGGAGAGACACATTCAGTGTAAAAATGCACAAGAAGTAAAAATGAATACTTATAATTACAAGAATAGTAAACAATGGCAAAATCTGAATATGTAACCAACATATAATTTATATTAATTTCATCTGAGCTCTTTCTTACAGAAAGTACCAGAATCTCTCTAAATATTAATGCTTCTCTTGCTAGAGGATCCATCCAGTAGTAGTATCTAGTGGACAGCTGGACCTGTCATATCTCAGTGCCTGGCTGGCTCAGGAAAGCATATGCCTCCAAGGGATGTAAAATTCCACTGTGATTTAGGAAAAGCTGAAATTTCAGCCATGACTTTCTGACTAGATCTCTCCTTACTAGACTGCTGCATATTTTCCTATCTCCGTGACTGAATCATCTCTCAAGGTCAGAATTCTGTGATATTTGTCACTACTTCCTTGAGTCACTATAAAAAGCAAACATGAAGAGTAAAAAAGAAAACCATCATTATAATGTTCTCTAAAAACAAATGAATTGAAATCTGGGAAAAATACTGCTATGGTTTCTCCAAGATAGTTTTACCTTGAATTCAGAACAACATGGAGTTGAATCACAATTCTTATTGACACTAACTAGCCCTAGGAATTTGGGCACTACTTAATTTTTCTAAGCCTTCACATTTGATTCTTTAAAATGAGGATAGTAACATGTACTTAAAGAAGCTATTTTGGGAAGATTAACTGAAATGTTCCAGGTGACAAGACCTAAATACCTCACCTTAGATGTCATTTCTTTGGAAAGCCCTCTGTGAAATCTCTGCTCCAAGCCCCTAGACAGCTTTAATGGACCTTTCCTAAAGCTTGCATTTCCCCCAGCATGTTAACTACCTTGCTTTATTACCCTGCACTGCAAAATCCCTTGCTTAATTGTATCACCCCTGCTAAACTGTAAAGGACCCCGGTTGACTTATTCACTATGATGACCAGTAATGAGCACAATGTCTGTTACATAGTTGGTGCTTTAAAAAAATGTAGTTTGAATAATATGAGGAATTGAAATAAGATATTGTGCAAATGTTTTATAAAAGAGAAGAAATCAAATTCTTCTGGACACAGAAAAGGGTGGGACTAGGTCAGAGCAGGTTTAGTAGAAGAGGTAGCACTGGCATTCACCCTACTCCCACTGTATTTTAGAGCTTTTGTTCCTGATTATTCTAAATTAAAACACACACATGAATCTCTGGATTTCCTCTATGGTTCCAAAATGGAATATATCATTTGGAACAAACAGGAATGCCCACTGTCTACAAAGTTGTTTTTACCGGCTGTTCATTTAACTATAAAAATTACATAGGCCAAATTCTAGGTTTGATGCACTGAAAGTAGAACAAACTCTTATTTGTCTCAGAAAATACAAATGGAAACCACTCACATAATGGTATTTTCTTTCCTAAATTTCTGGACATGTGAAAAAAACTCAAGGGCTGGGTTAAGTAGATAAATAGTGAGTAAGGAGGAGGCATAAAGAAAACTCAGTAAATGAACAAATATTTTGTTAAACATGAGAAACTTACTCATTTGGTCTGAATTTGATTGGAGCAATATAATATTTATAATTGTTATCCTTACACATACAAAGATAGGTTTTTAAATTTTTATTTGATGATCTACAAACATGTTCTTGGCTAAATATTATCATTTTTTATGTCATTTACCTTGGACTTCCAACTTTAGGTTCCTCCTATGGTAATTGTTTCATTTCTCAGCAAAAGATAAATTTTTCACCCACTGTCCTTAAACGGATCTGCATTTTCTTGCTGAACACACTAGCAATTGCTTTTAGTATAGCTTGTAGTCAGCATATTACATATTTGTGGAATGTAATTAAACATGATAAAAATATGGTCATAATGAATTAGAGATGGAAAAGAAGAAGAATGGAACTTGAGTGCTTTTTAAATTAGAAATCTAAAGTGCAGGGTTCCCAGTAATTTTAAGGATTGCTACATTTTAAAAAATATTTATTTGGCTGTGTCGGGTCCTAGTTGTGGTATGTGGGATCTTTCGTTGTGGCAGGCGGGCTCAGTAGTTGCAGTGCCCGGGCTCTCTAGTTGTGGCACACGGGCTCTAGAGTGCATAGGGTTAGTTGCCCTGGCATGTGGGATCTTAGTTCTCTGACCAGGGGTCAATCCCACGTCCCCTGCATTGGAAGGTGGATTCTTAACCACTGGACCACCAGGGAAGTCCCAGGGTTGCTACATTTGAAATTCTTTTTTTACATGAAATATTTTCACCCTCGAAGACCCTGTTTTATTCTTGAAATGGTTTCCTATGTAAGAAACTCCGTAGCATTTACTCTACAATTCTCTACCTTAGCCATTAATCTCCCACGTAAGGCTGTCAAAATCTTTTATGAAAATCGAAGTGTACAATATCCACTTTT
Organism: Neophocaena asiaeorientalis asiaeorientalis; assembly: GCF_003031525.2. Lineage (NCBI taxonomy): Eukaryota > Metazoa > Chordata > Mammalia > Artiodactyla > Phocoenidae > Neophocaena > Neophocaena asiaeorientalis. The sequence continues at coordinate 4,786,268 of NW_020185328.1, forward strand.
CTTATCTTTCACAATACATTATTAGTTTCAAGCATCCCATCAAGTTAGTTAAGCGTAAACTGCCTTGTAAAAATCATGTTAGAAATATAGCCACACTTTCTTCAGCTTTTCTTCTGTTACCAACATTTCACAGTTGTCTTTGCAATCAATACTGAACACACAGGACTGTTTCCTGGCTTGCTTGTCTACTGAGCTCCTTAATTCATGACTCAGTTCTTATTCAAAAAGACTTCATGGATGTCATACTATATACACACATACATCTTTTCTCTCTCTCTCTAATCGGACTCTCTAATTATGAGCCTTTGAAAGAAGCTATCATATCTTTCTTTTTGTTTTCTCTAAAGTACTAGTTTATGATATGTATGTTTCCGGGATTTCAAATCAACACTGCACAATTCTTTAATGGCTCACTTTACTTTTTATGTACTTAGCACAAAAGAAAAAAAGACACGTTATAAAATAAATATAGGACTTTATGGAGAGCTAATAGATTTTAAAGTGACATTTTACCGAGTTACAAGCAAGTGAATGGATTAAATTTCCTTTGAAACACACACCAGTGCAATAATTAAAGGAAACAATTTCTGGCAAAGTATACGTTTTATTTTTGCTAAACTCCAAATTGTCTTATAAATAATGAGGAACATTTGTCTTTCATCTTTAACAATGGCTGAAAGTCATTATCTAACAGATGCTCAGTGACCCTTGTGAAATAAGTTGGTCATTCAAATCAGCTATTAATGGGCAGACAGCTATAGCAGGCAAATCACTAATATTACAACTAATTAAACTCCACTTTGTATTTAAACAGAAAACAAGGTGAAACTGAGACACACCTGTCTAATCTTACTGAGAAATAACCAAACTTCAAAATAAATTCAAGATTTTTATTTTGAGATAGAGTCTGAGTCAATTCCCATTTCAATTCCCTCAATAAATTAAAAGGCAAAAACTATTTCCTTGTTTTAGATAAGCTTACAATCAACAATGGAGGATATGCAAAATATTTACACCATGACAGATGTGATAGAAGTGCTATAAGCTACTTAATTGTTTACAGAACTTCAAGAAAGTAGCAATCATAACTCACCACAGTAGAAGAATTAGGAAAGCACCTAGAGAAACAGGGATGTGAGACGGCTCTTTATAGACAAGAATCATTTAGAGAGTTAGATAGGGGGATGAATAAGAGCTGTCAACAGAACAGTTCACAGAAGGAGAGAAGAAGAGAAGCACAGGTAAAGAGGTACAGAATAGGGAATGAGGTTGCAGTATAGCATGCAATCTGATATGATTAAGTAGGAGTGTAGGAGAGAAGTGGGGAATACGGTTCCAAAATTCATCTGGAGGTGAAAGATAATTTCAGATGCTGACCTGTGAATTTTGGAACAATTTCAGGAGGCAATAAAGATGTTTTAGAGTAGATAAGGGATATTTTTGAAGGAGTTAGGGAGGAGGGCTTTTTTTTTTTTTTTTTTTAGCATACCCTATGAACTGGATAGTAAGCTAAGTGATTTCATATATACTGTGTAATATAATTTTCATAATAACCGTCTGAAATATATGTTATTACCCCTTTTATATACTGAAAAAAGAGGCTCCAGAGGTATTAATAATTTCCCCAAGGTAGGAGAATCAGAAAACAGCAGTACTTTAAATGTTCCCTTCATTCATCCAGGCATTATTTTCCACAAGAAGCTATTAAGCTCCCTACTTGTTTTCAGCACTGCCCTATTGGCTAGGGATACTGAGTTGGAAATATATGGTCCCAGAAATTCCAGAAATTCTCAGAATAGTAAGGAGACACAGGGGTAAATAGAACAAAATGATATACTGTGATAGGTAGTATAATGCACATAGGTAAAAAGTCCAAAGAGAGGATAAAAGAAGGAAAGCATAAATCCTCCTTTTGTAGTCTGAATTGAAATGAGGATTCTTAAAACAGGCAGAATATTTAGTTAGAAGCTATGATCTTAGCCTGAGGTTACGACAGACTTGATTGGCTTGTCAACAAAGAAAACTTAAAGGAAAAAATAGTTGGGAGAGTCATAGTCAAGGTGGAATTTTTAGTCTTGAAAGAGATAAGGGATCTAGTAAAAAAGCAAGACCAAACAGATGACATTGTTTCTAATTGTTTGCACTTAGATATATCAAAAAATACAAGTACTATTTAAGTCTAGGGAAATTAGAAAAAGGACTTGGCTTAAGGGCAGAGATAATAATTACTTTCTTTTAACATATTGCATTTGAGGCACTGATGACATCGCCAAGAGGAGATGGTCAATAAATGACTATAAATGCAGTCATTAGGAAAGAGACATATTTGGAATTTTTTTATAATTTATGTGGGTTTGATCATGCTATGGGACCTATATGAATAAAGAGGAGTTTAAAGGACAGAAACTTAAGAGATCTTGCATATTTTGGTATTGAGAATAGGAGGAAAAAACATATTTGAACATGAATGTTCTTTATTGTCTAAAACTATGAAGTCAAAGAGGAATTGATAAATACATCATTACCTTGAATATCATTTCTCAGTGACATCATTGAGAGCAGTTTCATTAGAGTAGTGATGATGTAAAGATGTAAGCCTTTTAAGAGGTTTTATTGGAGAGGAGGATAAACAGAAAACTATAGTTTCATCAGTGCTCAATCATATTTTTTTTATAAGAACTAGATTTATGTAAAATGGGAACTCTTAATAGCTTTCCCAATCTTCCTCCTTTTCGATCTCATTGCATTTTAATGTCTCTAAATATTCATCCTTTAGTTTACTACTTATATACAGTAGGCTTTAATTAGAGATAAAACTGACCAAATAGATGATCTTGTGCATCCTCAAGCCTTTGAAACTATAAAACACAAACTCCCTATTTGGTAATTGTTGAGCTAGCAAGCATCATTTAATTGCCAACAATTTTATTTTAAAAATTTTATTCAAAGTCTGCCTTCAGTCAACTAACATTTTTATATTCAAGTTTCTTTAGCATCTAATCAATATTTCTCTCCTTAAAGTAATATAATTACTGGATCCTTTATTTCCATCTTATTTAACTTATTTAGATAATTTTAAATGTATGGATGTAGGACCAAATTATGACACTGTTTCTTACTCATTTAGCACCTTAAAAAATAATAATACTTAGATTGTTCATTTCCTCCTCATAATTACATTTTCAATTAGTATGTGTGGAGGGGTATTTTTAACCCTTAAACTTTTATGTTCCTCCCTGCTTCTTGCTTGTTGAAATCAAAAATGGTTATTTTATAGCCAGCTGTACTGGGTATATTTGGAGAACAAAGACAAACCAAGGAAGGAAGAAATTACTTTCTTTAAGAAAAAGGGCTTTCACATAAATTGATTTACTGTATACTGATTATCATGAATCCAAATTCTCTATCTTCCTGAGACACCATGCACTACAGTTCATAAATTCAGGCTTTGAAAAATTGAATGAGGTTATTTTAAAGTTGGTTGGATATAAGCCTAAATAAAATGGAAGACTTAAAAAATCTCGCTGACCTAAGCAATTACTGGGATAATTCACGTAGATAATAACCTCAAAATTAATGAACACTAAATTGAAGATGAGGGAAGTGCTGGAATAATCATCATTTTCAACGACCTATGCTTTTCTTACTTCCAAAAAGGAAATTGGAGGAATAAAGATATTAAAAACAAAAATTCATATAAGAACATTGCTGAAAATACACAGTGCAATAATACGATCCTAATAAAAAAGTATTGCAATCTTGTAGTTGTCAATCATAGATAGTAAATGATCAAATAAAGATTACAATCTTTTCATCATTTGTGATATTCTAAACACTAATCTAACATTCAAAAGTACTTTATAAAATTGCTGCTGTTGCTATATTTTACAGAAGAATAAGATGAGTCTTAAGGAAATTAATAGTTTTAAGTTACAAACTAGAAATAGTAAGAGCAGGGATTTGAATTGATGGTCCAATTTAATCCAAATTCCTTGCCCTTTCTACCATACTCTCCAGACTATTACAAAACTCTAATTTTCTAAAGTATCTTTCAATTTACCCATATGTCACTGAGCAGCCTTTCTTGTCCTAGTATATTACAGAAAATTGTCTAAATGAGACCAGGAAATTAAAAAAAAAAAAAATTTTTTTGTTAGGCTATGGTCAGATCTTGCCTGTGCCAAAGAGCACAGTAACAGAACAGGAGGAAAAAAAATACTGTAATGAAAGTAATTCCCTTATATAGTAGTGGATAAATTCTTGAATATTAATATTGTTCCTTTCCTAGCCTACAGATATAAATGGCAGTGAACTCAGGGCTCTGAAATCATCTGACACAACAGATTGCAAATTCCCTGAAGGCAGCCTTGACCACCAAAGGTTAAGCAGGCCTCCCTACAGAACAAAAGAAGAAACAGCGAAAGGCTCTATTCACTTATACACCTGAATCTTACATAACCTTCCAAATTGTTTGTTTGCTCACTTGTTGTTACTCCAGGGACCGTGAATAGAGACCAAGTCTTTACTCTCCCAAAAGAAGTAGTATCAGCCATTTGTGAGTTGCTCCAGACCAGTCTTCTGCTTTAGCATTAAATGAAGAAAGTTTATTAGTTTCTTGATTTATACATCTGCATTGACTTTTCCTAAAACAGTTTAGCACTGGAAGTTATGAGAGTAATGTTTGTTAAACTATCCAAACCTGAGCTGTAGGACAGCAATGGCACAGATCATGATACACATCTTTCATGTGAATCCCTTTTGTTTTTTTGTGGTTGAGAGCATGAAACTTCTGCAGAAATTTCAGCTTCAGTTCAGTTAACTATGCTGTTGCCAAGGAAAGAAAGGGCTTATAAACAAATCATACTTCTGTGTGGAGGCTTATGTTCACATCTGTCTATACAGGATACTTGCTCTGTTTTAAAAATGAAGATGTGCTGAAGACAGCATTAAAGTGGATAAACTCAATTTCTTTTCATTTGAGTTTACCAGTAAACCAAGTATATCTTAAGAATATAGGTAAATATTTTAAGAAGGCAGAGCTAATATGGAGTAGTTTGGGTTACCAAATGATATGTCAACAAGTTGAGTTTTTTTTTCTGATTTATTTCAATACTAAATACAGCTTCTACGTGTAAACTTGATTGCCAACTCCTTGAGGACAAGGGTTTTCTTGCTGTCAATATATTAATAGAGCCTAGCACAGTGTCTGACATCTACCAAGTGCTCAACAATTATTGGACAGATTACTAATTGAATAAGTCTTCTTTCAGCATGATTATTAATGACATATATTACCTATATATCACATCAAAGTTTATTAAAGTGTATTAAAAACACATCATCAACCTAAAGAAATAAGGGTGAAGTAGCATCCTCTTACAAAATTAAATTCTCACCTTTCAATTTCCTCTTTTAAGTATATTTATTGCTAAAGCTTCAGGTACTCTGGGGTAGGTGAAGAACTCTTTCTCTATATCATAACAATAATAAGAAATAAGTAACTTGATTAGTAAAAAATTATTACTAAAGTCAATGTGAGAAACAAATAACAATGTTTTTAATGCTGATACTTTAAAAGCTACGAAATGTTTGTGAAATTCTCTGTCAATACATGTCAGTCACATCAGCAGGAAATATTCCTATTTTACCTTCTGTTCATCTTAATGGTCATGTAAGTTACTTGGTCTAAATTCTAACTGCAGAGATTCGTAGTAACACAGCCTAGTAAAAAGGGCTTGAAAATAAAATCTGAAGAACTGGACTGTAGTTTTCATTTTGCTACCAACTAACTGTTAATCAGGACTTAGTCTCTGAAGATCTAGTTTGCCTTATCTATGAAGTAAAATCAGCATTTTCCAGAATGGGTTGCATGGAGCTATTTCCTTGAGATGTTAAAAAAAAACTCTTCAAAATGTAGTTCTGTGTGCATAAAAATTAATTAAAATAATCAGGTTTCCTTACTGCAGAAACTTTCAGAGCATTTAGTATATGAGAACTCTGCCATAGAGGTAATACATAGGTATTCCCAAAATGATTCATCTCTGAATATGGTATTCAAAATTAATCTTGCAGAATTAATGCTCCACAGAGGGCACAAAGGATGCCAAACTGAAAGCCATGCCTATATCCTACTGCATACTTCAGTGAGCTTTGCTTTGTCCACTCTGGCTCATTTAGAGGCTTAGTCTATAATGCAGAAAACTAAATGCCAGTAGCCATAGCACTAGTACTAAATTCAAGGGTAAGCATGATACCATCAGGTATTTGCTCTACTTAAGTACTCCAAGTCTCTAAAATCCAGTTTTATAAGCACTAAAGTTACATCAAACCAATTCTGGGTGGAGAATTTCACACTATATAAAAATGAACTGAAACAAATAGTTATAAAATTGGTATTTTTGTCGATAAATACCAATCAATACAGTGATTCACGATCAGTGAAAATAAAACTGTTGAAGATGTATAGCAGGAGAATGCTTATGTTTTTTTCAGTTGGAGGAATAAAGCATATCCTAATTAAGCTCTTTATAAAACAGTGTCTTTTATGTGACCAAAATATTTCTCAATAATCATTCAAACAATAATTACATTTAATTGTCAGTTGGGTTTTGGAACCAATTCAACACATCTACCCATCTCATTGGTACTGTAAAATTGTTTAACATAGACCAAATGTCCATATGAATAAAACCTTATTGCTGGCAAATCAATAAGGCCTCTTGCCATCAGAGAACTCACTGAATAACCTTACCACCTTGCCACCATTCTAGGAACTTTTATTTGATTAATTATGCTTGAATTCTACTTTGATTATGTAATTTTCTGTTTAATATCATCAAATAACTCTTCATTGTCCTTAGAATCAAATCCAAAAGCATTATTACAGAATTAAAGATATTTTATAACGTGACCTCTATCTACTTTCCAGACATTTCATCTATAACCTTCCAATATGACTGCTCTGTAACAGGCAACTTGTTTTCTTTTCCTTTTTACAAATAATTTTAATTTTAATAATTTTAAGTTTAATAATTAAACTGAGCCATTAATGATAAATTTGTCTAAAATATCCTTATTTTATTACCACATTTTAGAACTTCATCCGTCCTTGAATGTCCATTATAAATTCTCTCTTTCAAGTTCTCCTTTCTTATCATCCCAAATGAATAGGGTTTTCACTAAACTGCATGCAATTAGTATAGGTCATAAAGGACTTTTTTAACATTTTCTATTTGCCCATATCTTCTGAGTATAACTGTAGAATTTTCATGACAAAAAAGTGAGATGAAATTTAATGCCTCTGGCCTTCCCTTTCTACTATATTTTCCTACTTAGGGACATCCATCATTTCCCTTAGCACCTACATTCTAATTTTCTAACCTCTTTCCCCAAAGTGGGAGAGAATGGATTTCAAAATGTATATTTATTCACATCTGTGTATTAACTTAATCAGACATTTTCACATATAAGCCTAACTTTTAACTGGAAAATGAAGAAGCTTTTGTCTCTCTATAAACAAATCCAGAAAAAAGCTATGAAATAATGGAGATAAAGGAACAACTAAAAGGAGACTTTCTCATAGACCAGGGAATTACATTGCTCCCAAGACTGACTCTGAATATAATACTGAATCATCATTTTCAAAATTTTGATGAGTAGAGTACTTAGTCTCAGAAATTTCAGGGACATCAACACACATAATATTTATCTCCCTTTAGTCCTATGCTAGCACTACAAGATGTAATTAATCTTTTAGGACCAAGCCTTTTGGTCATAATGTTGTCATCTATACGAAATTTTCCTTAACTCCTCCCAGACAGATTAAATTACTCCTTTATTGATACTATCTCAGTATCTTTTTTGTTTATAACTTTAAAATCTCATTCATTATGTTAATGCAAAGGACAAATGACCACTGATTTTCCTCCTCTGAGTGATCTAATGCACTCGCATTCTTCTGTTATCAGTTTTATAACATAATGATTCCCAAATCTATACATGTAGCCAACATCTCTCCCTTGAATTCCAGACCTTTGGAACCAAGCATCCACATCTCCAACAGAGTTTTTAAAAAAACTGAACTAATCATTATTCCAAATCCTATATCTCTTCCTATTTTCACTATTTTGCAAACTGGTACCACTATCCACCAGGTCGAAAAATACTTTCTTTTTTTTTCCTGGTCCACACCAAAATAAATTTTAAACTTCAATCAATCTAAACTTTTAAAATATCTCCCCTTCCCAACATATGTTTTTCCACAATGTTCCTTAATGGTTAAAGATATGTGTTAAGTAAGTTATTTTATAAACATGTATGGCAAAGTATTTTAAATACAATATTACATATGGGCATGCTAGATACAGTTTTCTGTGTCTCTGGAAACTAATCTATTTTTGGTCTAAACAAACTTAATTGAATATTTAATTTTGTCATCCTCTTCTTAACATACATGCTTCCTAATGGTTTGATTGCCAATGATTTATTTTTCAGGTTGACACAAACTTTCTAAAGTTCATACCTATTTCTTCATATCTCATGTTTTCTTTCTAATTCTTATTTTAATTATTTTCATGGCAAACACTCATTAAGTTATCTAAGACATTATTTTTGACAGATACTTTGTGAAATGAAAACCTTTACACATAGGAAATTTTTTTTTCCAGTAGGTTCCACTGACAATTTTGTAAATAAATAAGAACCCTCAAACAAGGTATTATCAAGAGATGAAAATTCAGTTCAGATTACACTATATATTTTCTTTACCAGCTATGCCAAAAATCACACATCATAGAAATGACATCAAGGTAAATTCACATAAACATTCCTTGATGTCCCAAATCTCAAATTAAGAGCTTTCATAGGTAGGCTCTAAGGTAAATATGTACTCATTCTGAAAGGCACCAACAGATGGCATTAGCATTAGTGTTTGGTGTCCTTTGAGGTTAACAAGATTGATTTAAAATATTAAAAAATAATCTATAGAGTATTTTTCATGTTTATATAAATGTTGAAATCTCACACATCTCTTTCAATCAAATTAACTCAGTGACATTTACTGCCTACCTCCTTTGTAAAAGACATTGGGGCTTGCCTATGAAACTTCTTTTGTAGTTGGTTGTTGAATAAAAATGTTCTCTAATTGTCCTACTATAAAAAATGTTATGAGTTTCTTTGTGCTTTTATATTCTATGGTCAAAGTTACAAGAAGACATTTGTTAATAAAGTTGATCCTTAAATGTTTATTGCCACACAAATTCGTATCGGATAAAAAGCAGCTACGTATAATTTTACAAGTGTTTCACACTGTCTAGAAAATTATCATAGCATAAAATGGAAATGTAAGTTTCCTTTATTTCTTATTAAAGTTGAATTTTTAATGGCCAGAACAGATTCTTAAATTAATTATTTTACCTAATAAGGTTTTTATTTCTTGTCTCCAACCTAAATTCTGTCCAGCATTCCCATGAACATTACTGGCTCATTAGGAGGCTGAGTTAATTTGCTGGGCTAAACATTTGTTCTATCATTAATGCCTACTTTTTCCAGACTTAGAAATATGCAGGAATCTAACTTTGGTTAATTTTATTGCAGAGGTCATAGTAGTAAACTCAACTCAGTCTGGAAACAGTTCTTAGAAAATTACCTTTTATTAAAATGTACTATACATTTTGTAGAAATGCAAAAAAAAAAAATAACCCCATTAAGACAAGATTCCTTGAATGCCAGAATACAAAATAAAATCATACTCATTTTCTTCAGGTATCATTTCGCATAATATTAACTCCATGGCTTGTATAGTTTGATGACTCAATTTTTCATAAACAAATTACGATAATGCTCATATATCATACTTTTATCAAACACGCACAGAGGAGGATTTTATCATATTCTCACAGTGCCTAAGCAAATTTTTGGCAATATTTTAGGCTCACTGAGAAGCACCATTCACTTATTGCTATACACTGAAAGTTTATGTTTTCCCCAAATTCATATGTTGAAATCTAATTCCGATGTGAAGGTATTAGAAGGTAGGGGCTTTGGGAGGTGGGATTAGAGTCCTGATAAAAGAGACCCCAGAGAGCTGACTCACCCCTTTTGCCTTGGGAGGACACAACAAAAAGATGGCTGTCTATGAACCAGCAAGCAGAACCTCATCTGACAACAAATCTGGCAGCACCTTGATCTTGGATTTCCCAATCTCCACCACTGTGAGTAACGAATTTTTGATTTTTGTAGGCAACCCAATCTATGGTATTTTTGTTATAGCAGTCCAAACAGACTAAGATCCTCATGAAGTCCATCAATTTGAACTGAACTTTAGTTATGAGTGAGCAGAAGATTATGCTCAAATCCAGTAATTGCTCATTATTTAGCCCTTTCATCCCCAAAGTTTGTGCCTGATTCTAAATCAAGAATTTCCTCTTCTTATCTCTTGAGGTAGAAGGCTTGAATCAACTCTGATACATGTTTTATTGAACATTATTTGTACCTGGCTTGAAAGCAGAGCTCCAAAGTGAAATTGTACATTTATAGACAACATTAATTTTGTCCACTGTGTAAAATGTCAAGAGGATTTAAATATGAGGCATTCTTGTGAGAAGTGATTTTGGAGCCAGTAGATATGAGATCCAGCCCCTGGCACTGCCACTTATTATTTCTAGTCACTTAACCTATTGGACATGTTGTATGACTGAATGAGATGTTTATAAAAATGTTTGGTAAACTGTAAAGAACTTTGCAAATATAATATCCTTATGAGTAAAAGGTGTATAAGAGCGGAGATCTGGAGTCAAACAGACCTAGGCTGGAATCCCATTTTGCCACTTACTAGTTCTGTGAGTTGGGAAAAAAATCACGTAATGTCTCTAAGCTCCAATTTTTTTCACTTGTAAAACTGGGATAATAAATCTGATAGCAGTTTTTATAAGAATTAATAAAATAATCTTAAATTGGGGGGCAATATCTAAACATGCTATTTGTTTAATTAATATTCTTACTTATCTTAAGAATTTCTTGGGAATGGGGGAAAATGACAGAAAAACTCAACTGTTGGCAAGTATAAAGTAAGGCTTTCATGAAAAAAAAATCCAATATAATCTTAAAACGCGATGAATGCCAAAATCTCAGAGAAGGCAGAAGGAAAAGGATCTATTATTACAACCTATTTCCTGAAGACAAGTCCAGTGTGCACTTGTCAACACTAAAGGTCAATACAATTGTGGGCATCATTTAAGAGGTTATAGGAAACAAATCAGAAAACATGATTTCTTTTTGGTTTTACACAGATATGTCAGGGGATGACAGTAAAGGGAAGTGTATAATTATTGTGACAAAAATCCACAGCATTGGCTTTTACATATTCTCCCTTTAAAAATGATTTCTTCCCTTATTAAACTACCATTTTGCTTGCTGTCATGTAAGATGAGCAGGAATGAACATTTACAAAGGAAATTAAACTCTCTTGATCTAGTGTGGTCAGTGGTCAGACTGTATAAGTGGGGAATTAGCCTGCAATCATTGGTATAATGATATCACTTTGTAATGAAAATCTGCCCTAGTTGGCTCTATTCAATATACTTAAAAATCCTTTAGAAATTAAGATGCACCTATCTCTTAGTTAATGATATGTTAAAGCATATCTCATTATTGCATTTACAAATGCTAATTTAGAAGAATAAAAAAATGTCTCCCATTGATTTTCCTCAAAGAATACACTGTTAAAAAATCTTGGACTTCTATTCTGCTCCTTCTAAATTTTTCAAGTATTTTTCTTTAAGTACATTTTTCATTTTTCTTACTCTCACTTAAAAAAATGAATTACATTAATGACAGTTGTTCTCAAGCCTGGATGGGCATCAGAATCACTTTCGTAGCATTTTAAACACCACCAACAAAAAATATACTAGTAATTTAAAAAAATAAAATATATTTTTAAATGAATGCCCATGATTTAAAAAAAAATCATACAGAAATAGTCACTCCTGCTCTAAAAGCTCCAGTTTCACTCCTCCAAGAACTTGTTAACTATTTTTTGCATTTCTTTTCAGAAAGTATATAAATAAGAATATTTTATACTTATTTTTATTTAAGATTTTTTGTTAACATAAATAAGATCATCCTATACATAATATACTATAAATAGCTTGCTTACCTTTACAATATACCTAAGATATCTTTCCATAATGCATGCATGTAGATATATCCTCCTTCTTTAAGTGCTTGAAGAGTCATCCAGGAACTATTTACAGGAAAAGCCCTAGATTATTCATCAATCAGAATGAGGGGTGTATTAAAGAGAAAGCAGCCTACTTGCTCTGAGAAGTCGTCATAAGCACTCATTCTGTTTTACAGAGGGAATGCAGAGCACTGTTAACCTTCATGTCTTTTAGGTGGAGGTTGGTTTCTTATCTCCCAGTAAATAGATGTTTTGCTAATCCAGTGCTGCAATGAATAATGTTTGTGCTAAGAATGTAAATATAGCTAAAGCATAAATTCATAGAAGTGGAATTGCTGGGTCAAAGGTTATGTGCACCTTCATTTTGCCACATCACCTTCTCAAATGTTGTGTTAGTTAATAATTCCACAATCCCTATGTTGGTGGGAATATTTTATATATATTTTATGACTGTTTATATTGAATATATATTCATTTTTTAAAAGTTACCAAAGATAATCCTATTGATTAAACATATTTAGAATTGCTTCCTCTTTTGAACCATACTAGATTTGTTACAAACATTACTTGTGGAAATTTATAACCAGAATTTGTGATGCAGTAAATATGAATTGAGATCCAAAAACAATATATTGTGAATCTCTCTGGTGATTTATACAGCCATGTTGTTCAGGAATTATGGTTCTACGTTACATCTGACTCTATTCTACGTGAAGAATATTGAAAATCAACATTATGAGGGGCAGTACTCCCTTCTCTCCTCAAAATATATCTTGAGTTGAAAGTTCAAGTTATACAAAGATCATACCTGAAAAATTTTAAGATCATTCGTAGTGTCATTACCAGTTCCATCTCAATTCTCATCACCTTCATCTTATACTTGTGGCTGATGGTATTTTCTAAAGATGGCAGAAACAATATCTTGTACCCCCTATGCTCTTCTGCATTAAGACCTTGCCATTCCCTGATCAAACTGTGCAGTTAAAAGTTCCCTTCTCTTAAATCTTGGTTAGCCTTAGTGATTAAATTCTTTCCAATAGAATGTGGTAGAAATGATGAAACAAGAAACCTAAGCCTAGGTCAGAGAAAGCCATATGGACTCAGCTTTTTCTTTTGTAATGCTCACTCTCCAGATTATTCTTCTTAAAATTTTTTTTTTTTTCTCAGAATTCAGTTACCAGGAAAAGGCCACGTATATATGACCTGGTCAAGAGTCCTAGCTGAGCCCAGCCTTTGATCCCTACCAACAGAGGTGCTAGACATATGAATGAAGAGGCCTCCAGACAATTCCAGTCTCCAGTCATTCAAGTCACCCCCAGATATTCAATTCTTCCCATCTGAGGTCTCAGCCATTTCTGAGAAGACACAAGCTAACCCCATTGTGCCCTGCATGAATTCATGATCCACAGAAACTAAGGGCAAAATAAAATGGTTACTATTTTATGTCACTATGTTTGGGGTGGTTTGTTATACAATAATGGATAGCTACATCACTGAAAGACTGTTTCATATATGAAGAAAGTAAAAAAAAAAGAAGAATACTTACTTATTTCTTTTACATATAATCGCATAAAAACAAAAGAAAATATTCTCCAAAGTGTGTTTGGTGATTGAGAGTTTGTAAAAGAGGGTCCCATGTTCACCCTGAGGAAATACTGGATGCAGTGGACACTATTAGTTGTCTATCCATTAGCCCTAGATGATGATCAATAATTGGTCTTAATCAAACATGGTGATTCTATTCCTTTTGCTAGTTGTTGGTTTAGCAGTGGGCTTGTACCCTCTAACTTGAATCCAAGTTCTGGCCAATAAAACCAGATTCAGACCCAGTGGAGAAATTATTCTGGGAAATGATTTCCTTCCCTGAGAAAATTATCAAATGTCTCACACAGAATTATTTGCCAATGTTCTGGCCATCACTGCCTTTGTGCTTTTAAATTTTGCCATAGGAAGACTTGAGATTTAATGCTGGAAGCAGGGGTGGCCATCTTGTGACTATAAAGCCAGGGCCAAGGGAATTATAGAAAGTCTGAACCAAATCAAATGTATGACAGTATTGATCCATTAAACAAAACATAAAATCATGTACAGTCAGCCCTCCCTATCTCCATCTCACTGACAGAGGACCAACTTTACTATGCCATTTTAAAGGAACTTGACTGCCGGCAGGCTTTGTTATCCTGGGGAAGTCTGGGAACGAATCCCCTGCAGATACCAAGGGACTACTGTATCGCCCATCTTAAGCAAGATAATGTATGCCTGTATGATTCAATTAGATTTAGTGAGGTTTTGTTGCCTGCAGCTGAATGTATTATAAATGCAATACTGGGTTTAGACAAAGTTACCCTCCACAGATGGCTACTTAGGCAATTCTTCATAATCTGTGACATGAACGATATACTGGATTTGTGTGAAGCAGTGTCTTTGTCAATATGCATTCTAAATCTTCCATGTGGGTGTCAAAAAATAATTTAATTGTAGAACTGCCCCAACCCCCAACATTTTTCTTTTGGAGAGACATTTTTCTCCGAAAGATATCTTTTGAGAAAGTGCTTTGGAGTCTCTTAACTTCTAAAGCCTGTGATTTTCCTTAAGCTTTTCCTGACTGATTATACATCCTGGACCTAGGATCTCTGCTTTGAATGGAAGTTTCTGAGGATCAGGGTGATGTGCTTTATTTATTCGCTGAAAAGTGCTAAGGAAAACCTAGGTTGTCTGTCTAGCCATTTTTTCTTATAATTTGGCATTTTACATATCATTTCCTATGTTAGAATGTAATGGTTCATTTTCTATTAAGAAAATGTTAACCTTCCCAATAGAACCCAATATAATAAATTAGCATTTAGAAAGTTACATTTGGGAACTGAATATTGAACTCAGATCTCAATCACCTAGAAAATGTTTGAGAGGTTACTCTTTCTCCCTTCCTTAAACAATAGCTTCATTTGACCCTGGTAATAATAATAATAACAATAATAATAATAATTAAAGCAAATATTCATCTAGCACATTTAGAGAGTAAGAGGTTATAAATGCATCAATGTTTTTCTGGGCTTGTGTAGTATGCCATGTGATAAAAATGGCCAATCTAGGAATAATTACATCTCTTGATTCATTCATTAATTCAGTAACCATGTGCAAAATATTGATGTAGAATGCTAATATTTATGCCATCAAACATTCAATAATTCCCCTCATTAATTCAACTAATATTTGCTATTCATAGAATCCTGAAATAATTTATAGGCTTAAAATTTAAAAATATATCTCGGGTTATTTTTTCTTAAGTTTAAAAATAACTACACTTCATGATTCTTAGCACTTCATCAAATTTAGATACCTCTTATTACATTACAGCACAGCTACCTCTTCAAATGACAGCTAGTTAATCTGACAAACTTTATTCAGTTTAAGGTTTTAACTATTAACTAATTAACACATGTCCTTTGTCCAACTCAGCAATTTTCTTTTAATATGTGCAAGGATCAAAACAATGTATTACGTGTTGAAATTTCACATACTATGACAAAAATAGAATATGACCAAGTGTTCCTTCAACTGAACTGAGTAAACAGCTGTTTATGCCTCCCATATATATTTGAGCTATATTCTCCCTTTCATATATCTACTGATAGTTGCTGTCTGCTAAATTCCTCAAAAGCAAGTTTTAAAATATGTCTTATACTTGTATAAAACTTATACAAGTTTTAAAATATGTCTTATACTTCCAAGTGTTTTTGCAAGTGATAAACTTCTAATTTATTACTAACTCATAAAAAAGAATAAAATGGCCTTTTAAAGAGTTAAAATGCACACAAGATCTCACATACTGAGTTCTCAGAGAAACAAAACCATTATTTGTAGTATGCTGAAAATTAACCATGCCTCAATCACATCAGCAGGCAAGTCAAAAATTCCTGCAGGTGATGACAGCCAATGCAGATGGTAACTTCTCCCCTCTGATTTTCTGCTCTGTGGCATAGGAACAGATATTAAAGGAGTTAAAAAGCAACATACGGTTTGAGACCATAGAAAAGTGGTTGATCATGCCTAAAGGACAAGAAAATAAGCAGCTTTTAAAATTCTTCATAATATTTAACATACTCACAACTTGGAAGAAGGGTGCAAGTCTATTTTTTTATAATTTTATATTCAGTAGACTAAATCTGGGCTCCACTAGCTGGGTTGTTAATACAGGTTAAGGAATAATTAGTTCCATTTGTTTCAGTTTTAGAAAACCTAAATGAGCTCTGAGTATGTCCAAGGCCTAGAAAGAAACAAAGATTTCCTCACTGATGTAATAGGTCCTGACAAAAACATGAGAACGGAGAAGAGAGGATTATTACACTAACATGCACTTATGAAAAAATAATGAATGGAGAACTGATATTATACTTGGAAAATCCAAATAAATGCCACAACTCTGAAATAAATGGATTATGATGGTGGGAAAAGTCCATGCTGGGTGTTCCTACTCAGAGTAAGCAGGCAGGGAAAGAAAATGGAGAAATCCAACCCAACCATTATCCAAAGGCACCAATAGTTTTCCTCTATGGTGCTCCTAGACAATGGTGCATATAAATTTTATGTGACCACAGGCGTTTGTGGGGAAGGAGAAACTGTAAGCTTGAATTTTTAAAGAAATACGATCTCCTATCTTACTTGGAAATCTTTTAACAATATATGGACAAGTTGAATAACTGGAAATTACACATTATTATAATTTTTAAATTTATAAATCAATTATACATTATAAAACAAAGAAAATTCATCTACTATTATAATTATACATATAATAAATAAAAAGCATTTCCATACTATCAATAACTCTGGCTTGGTAAATTCCAAAAGAGATAAAATAAAATGAAATAAATAAAATAAAATAAAATAAAACAATGTATCTAGAGGATAGTACTAGCCATTATTTCTCCTTCATTTACATGTTTTACTTCAAATGCAAATAATCTATCAGTACTACATTTCTTCATAAAGTGGATGAAGCAAGTACCTGGTCGTACATTATATCATTTTCTTAAAAACCATATGACTGGAGCAGAAGCGGTTGCAAAGGCTTATGGCAAATGCTTATAGTCAATGTTCTCTAAATTACATCGTAACTTTGTTTTCATGTTCTGAAATGGGAAACCATTTTGTAGTACGTAACTTTGTTTCCATGTTCTGAAATGGGAAACCATTTTGTAATAACATCTGGTGATTAGTCACATAGAACACTTGGAAAATAGCCAGACCACATCGCTGTAACTATGGAGAACGGCATTGAGGAAGCCAAGCAATTTTCTCAGATTGTCATGTTTTAAACAAATATGCCTTAAAAGATATCACTTTCCCTCTTCAGCCTGCTATTATATCACTTCAACTATCTGCTCTCTGTAACAACTCTGAAACTTTAACAACTTTCCCTTTAGAAATTATATTTGTATAATTATAAGACAATGTACAAGTTGCACTGGGAAGAGGAAAAAGGAATTTGTCACTTAGATTTCCATTCCAATCCTTCACTGTAGTGAAAACTTCTGAAGGGACTCACTTCCTCCTCGATGTGAGACACAATACCCCAATAATATACCTAATGATGGTTTAAATGGTAAACAATAGATTTTGAAGGTGATATGAAAAATGAAGAATTTAAAAAAAACTTCCTTGCTGTGGTCAGTGGATGAGTTAAAGCCAAAGCACATTTCTTTTATATATGTGTATTTTTAAAATATTTATTGAGTATCTACTATGACTGGTTTTAAACATGGGGGGGTACATCAGTGAATAGAACACCTACAAATCTTCTGGAACAATCAATTCACAAATTCCCAATTTTCATTAGAGGGGGAATAATCCTTAATGAGCTTAACAATGCTATTAGGAAGAGAGGTTTACCAAACTTTGCATAGAAAAACTTTTACAAAGTATACTGCTAAATAAAGACTGAATGTTCTAAAGGTATTCTTTTTTCCAGCAAAGTAGGTTACCCCTCTATAAATGTGATCTGTTTTTTTCTAATTGGAAACAATTAGGTTGCATTATGTACATTAGATCTAAAGACACTCTACACAATGACAAACTGTTTTTGGCAGGGTAGGGGGAAAGAAATAAATTGATCAGAGGCCCTGTTTGTAGGTGGTAATGTTTTTCTCAGGGAAAACTGCTTTCTGAACTACATATATCATGTTGTTTCAAAATGGTGTACTCTACCATAGGGGAAGGTCGCTTCCTGGTAAAAAGGTTTTGCATGAATTCTAAATGAGTGCTAACATGCTGGGTGAGTGGAGGTCACATGTCACACATAGAATACTGCAGGTAGTATATGTACATCATCATGTTCTAACAATTGAGATTCCTCAGTTGAAACTGTCAAATAGTACTTCCCTGCCTCGTCATCATATAGTGCTTCCCTCCCTCTTCATTACGAGATTTGATGAGCTCTGAAGGAAGCATATGGTCGAGTTTGCAGGCAGCACCATGACCAAGCAACAAACTCAATCACCTTCTCAGTCATGACTGTCCTATCATGCAAATTATTCCTTGTTGCCATACTTTTCTCACTGCATTTCAACACTTACTATTGAAGTGGGGACAAATGGAGTAAGAAATGTGACTATTCCATGTGAATTCTTAAAGGATGATTAAGAAGTTCTAGACACATGAAAAAAGAGCAGGAGTAAATGACACTAAGGATACATTGATTGTCACCTGCCTCCTGGAAGCCCAGATGTGTTTCCTTCTTGAGGAGCAAGGCACCAAAAAGTCAGAATAAGCTTCTTTGAAACAAGATGAAGATACTGTGTTGTGAATTGGTAGGCAGTTTTCTACCTCTGCTTTATCCCATGCATAAAGATATCATGCCTTCCATTTTTAATTCTCTGCATTCATTTACTCTTTCCACATACGTTTGAGTGTCAGTCACTCTACTTAGGTATTGAAAATGCAGCAGAGAATATACCGTGTGTTGCTTGCTCTCACAAACTGACAGACCATCAAATAAGCAATCATAGCAAGGCACAATGGGTTAAGGTAGGTGCAGCTTAGATTGCTATGGGAGCCCACAGCAGATTCATGGAGCTTACTTTAGGTTTTCAAAAGAGACAACACAGCAGAAGTGGCAAAGTGAGATGGGCAGAGTAGGCAGAAGAAAAATGTTGGCAGGAACTGCTGTAGGCAGAAGGAATAATGTGAGAGAAAACTTAGAGGCCAGGGTGGGTAGGACATAGAGAGTATTGGGAGGGGAGAGGAAGACATGAGTTGAAGAAGAAGGCAGAGACCAGATGCTGGTGGGCCCTAAAAGTTACCTCAAGGAATTTGATTTTTATTCTAAAGAGAGTAGGAATGTAAAAAAAAAAAAAAAACTTTTAAGCAGGATAATGACATAATTTATATTTTAGAGAAATTTCTCCAAATTGAAATGATGCTGATCTGTGACACATGACCCTGGGCATTCTAACACGTAAAAGAGAGAAAACATGTACCCAGAGGATTAGAATGGGTATTAAATGAAATATGTTCTGAGCACAGTCTGTGGCACAAACATACATATTTAAGGGAACAGACTCTAGAGTATGTTTGCATTTGAATAGAGCCTCCAGCTCCATCATTGTAGTTGGGTGAAGAGCATTACCCCAAAATTCAATTTCATTCAGAACCTCAGAATGTGATCTTATTTGGAAATAGAGTCTTTGCAGATGTAATTAGTTAAGGATCTTGAGATGAATCCCCCACGACTTGGTGGAGGAGTGGTGGGCACCTAAATCCAATAACTGGTGTTCTTACAAGGAGAGGAGAGAACACAGAAAGACACACAGGGAAGGACCTATGGAGGAAGGGGCAGAGATTGGAGCTGTGCTGCCACAAGCCAAGGAATGCCTGGGGCCACCAAACCTGGAAGAGGCAAGAAAGGATTCTTTCCTAGAGCCTTCTGAGGTAGATTGGCAGTCAGCACTTAGATCTTGGACTTCTAACCTCCAAAACTCTGATAGAATAATAAATTTCTGCTTTTTTCAAGAAACTCAGTTTGTGGTATTTTGTTATGGCAGCCCTAGGAAATGAATACAACCATGCAATCTTGGTGTGCTCTTGGGTAAGCTACATAACTTTTCTGTGTCTCATTTCCTTCTTTGTACTATTGAGATAATAATACCTAACTCACAGGGTTGCTATGTGAATTATATGAAATTATGCCTGTGAAATATTTAGAGCAGAACTTTGTTAGACACAGAGGAAATAATTAATGTTAGTTCTTATAACTACTGTGAAAATATTACTAGGTAGATATTGTTAAAAAGATTCAAAACATTTTGATTTGTGAAAGACCATATTCAAACTGTTAATTACTTTTTAAATTTTTTCTCAGTATCCATATCATACTCCATGATCTCTAATATTAAAATATTTACTTTTATTGTCAAATTAGTGAATAAATTTGTCAGCCTTTAATCAAAATGTGCTCATGCTAAAGAAATATTCAAACTCTGTCCTTAAAGTTGCTCTTTCATTTTTATCAGAATATTTTCAAATATATTTGTTAATACTACATCTGCTTCCTTCTCTGAATGCAGTTTTCCCCTCTTCATGTAGGAACAACATTGACCCAATAATCTTACTTTAAGAAGGTGCTCCCATTTCAACATAAATCTAGAGATTGTTTTAAGGAAAATAATAGAGTAAATGACAGAAATGAACTATCCACTGCAGTACAATTTGTCATGGAGTGTTGCATACCACTATCTGGAAAACATTCAGTGTAGTAATCACTTGGAATAGTGATAACACATAATTGTATGCTAGTCATAAATTATAGGTGAATGGCAGTTTCAGCTAATGAGTGCCAAATAGCAGTGCAGGCACTGTAGTGATTAGAGAAGATGTGGTTATGAATGCATTTATTATGAGTGTATTACAAAGCTTTCCAGATTATAAATGGCAGGTATATAAATAGACACCTAGACACCATGCTGGAATTTTATATCTATAAAGTAAGATATAGACATAAAAGGAATGAAAGAGATGAGTGAAAAGCAGAAGAAACTAAGAAAAAAAATCCTCTACTTATACACCCTTTCTATCACATTAAAGTCATTCTCTATTACTTTAGGAAGAACTTGGGCATAACTAATTTCAGCTATATTTTTCTCTCCTTTTACAATTTATATGTTATATGTGTTGCTTTTCTGATGTGTGTAAAAGGTCACTCTCCATTGGCTGGTAGTATTAGTATTTGTCTCTCTAGAGAAGATTTCAAAATCTTAAAAAACAGCTACAATTTTATTCCCTGCCCCATAGATAGCATATATTCAACCAGTGCCTATTTATATTATACATGGGATGCTATGAAATTTCTATTTATTTTGATATAGGAGAAATCAAAGTTAATTTATGAGGTAGGACTGAATACAGATGATTTCAGTAGTAATATTCCTTCCCAAGTTGATTCTTCACTTTAAGATACACTGTACACTTTAGTTTATTGTTGCCTTTTGGTTGGAAAATGGAAATACAATAAACACATTTTTAAATTGTAAGACTAAATAGTAATGTTTCCCTCTAAGTTTCATCTTAAGAGTTATAAGATTCATTTGCAGAAGTGAGTGAAGAGATAAATACATATCTAACAATATAAGAAAGGGTAAGGTTTTAAAATATAAATTATGTAATTTTCCCTCAAATTATAATAACATGAGAACACACACAAAGTTAAGATTTTAATTATTCTTACAATTATTCTTGCCTGATTTTGTGCTATAGTCCTTACATTGTTTCTCATAAACTGCTTTACTATTAGATTTCTCTGAGTGGGTTTGGTTATTATTTGGACAAAAATAAAAGGCATGTGGCAAAGTGAAAATTTGGCTTTTGCTGGGAAAGCTTTTATTTCTGAAACTTAACTTTAAAACTTCTTTTCAAGAAATCAATTGTTCACACAAAAGCTATCATATTTTAAAGATTTTTTTCCCAAATGTGTGTTTGCAATCCTTACCTTTTTTTTTTTTTTTTTTTTTTTTTTTTTTTTTTTCGTTATGCGGGCCTCTCACTGCTGTGGCCTCTCCCATTGTGGAGCACAGGCTCTGGACACGCAGGCTCAGTGGCCATGGCTCACGGGCCTAGATGCTCCATGGCATGTGGGATCTTCCCGGACCGGGGCATGAACCCGTGTCCCCTGCATCAGCAGGTGGACTCAACCACTGCGCCACGAAGGAAGCCCATGCAATCCTTACTATTAATCAAAATAAAATTCAAGTGTATTCTCTTTTGGTGTCAATATTTGCCTGCTCAAAAAATATAAAAAACATTATAGTAGAACTTCAGGTCTCCAGTCGTACACGTAAGGAGCTTGGAAGTCACCACTCCATCAAAACAATGAGGAACAAGCTGAAAAGACTGAAAAATCAACAATTTTTCCTGGATTGGAATAAAGGTTAAGGATACAGAGCAAACTGCTACCCCCAAGATTAGAGAGACAGATGAGCAAATATTGGGAGTCACAGCTTACCAGAGCTGATACTCACACGTGGAAACCACTGCCATGGTTTGGAAACCTGAACTATAATTGATGATTTGCTATAGGCTTAGTGCAGAAAAGACTGAGGTTAAAAATTTCATGAGTACCCAGTCAGAGAAAGGCCCCCATGCTTTTGTGAGCTTTATCTCCAGAAGCCTGGCCAGATTCTCATAATATTGGAGAAAAGAAACAAAACCGTTTCAACAAAACAAAACACCAAATTCTACCAGCCCTAAGCTTCCTCAAAAGAGAAAGGAAATACCCAATTCCAGCCCACTCTAGCCTTCTATGTTGGAGAGGGTAAATATTCAACTCTTGCTACTCTAGATACTCTGTCCTACATAATTGGAGAGGTGGAGGTGGGGAAGGGGGACACTGAGAAGCACTGGTGAAGTTCAAAGTCCAGAGTCATAGGCTCTATAAAAGACTGACATTAATTGTTGGTCTAAAGAACACTTCCCTGCCACACACACAAACACACACACGTACACATATACCTCATCACTACAGTACTAAAAGCCAATTTAGAGCATTTCCTTTACATCATGTCTGGTTACCAAGAAAAAATGATAAGAAATGATAAAAGGCAAAAAAAAAAAAAAAACCCATAAAACCCACTCATACACAATTTGAAAAGACAAAGCAAGCTTCAGACTCATATATTGGCAGGGATGCTGAAATTATCAGACAGGGAATTTAAAACAATAATGATTAATATGCTGAGGGCTTTAATGGATAAAGTAGACAACATGCAATAACAGACGTGCAACATTAGTGAAGAGATGGAAATGCTAAGAAAGAACCAAAAAGACATGCCAGAAAAACAACCCCAAAACAACAAAAAAAACCACAACAGTGACAGAAATAAAGAATGCTTGATGGGCTCATTAGTAGATTAGTAGACTGGAATGGTGGAGGAAAGAATGTCTGGGCTTCAAGATATATCAATAGAAATCCCCCAAACTGAAAAGCAAAAATAATAAAGACTGATAAAATCAGAACAGAATAAGTTGCTGTGGGACAACTACAAAGGTTTAACATATTTATAATGAGAATACCAAAAGGAGAAAAAGAGAGAAAGAAACTTTCTGAAACAATAATGACTGAGAATTTCTCCAAATTAATGTAAGACACTAAACCATAGATCTAGGAAGTTCAGAGAACACCAGGCAGGATAATGTCAAAAACAACACCTTGGCATATCATCTTAAAACTATGGAAAATCAAAGATTAAGGAAAAATCCTGAAAGAAGCCTGTGGGGGTGGGGAAAGCAAACTTTAAAGTGAAGAAGATTATCAGGGCTAAAGAGGGGCACCACATAATGATAAAGGGGTCAACTGTCCAAGAATACATAATTCTTGATGTGTATGGGCCTAATAACAGAGTGACAAACTACACAAAGCGAAAACTGATAGAACTTCAAGGAGAAATAGATGGATCCACTATTGTAGCTGGAGACTTCAACACCCTCTCTCAGAAGTGGAAAGATCTAGAAGGCAGAAAATCATTAAGGACATAGTTGAAATCATAAATCAACTGGATATAATTTACATCTATAGACTACTTCTCCAACAAAAGCAGAATGCACATTCTTCGCAAGCTCACATGGAACATTTACCAAGATACACCACATTCTGGACCATAAAATACACCTTAACACATTTAAAATAATGGAAATCATACAGAGCCCAATGGCATTAAACTAGACATTAATAAAAGAAAGATAACTGGAGAATTCCCAAATATGTGGAGATTAAAAAAAACACATTTAAATAACATATGAATCAAAGAAGAAATCTCAAGAGAATTCTAAAAATATTTTGAACTAGATGAAAATGAAAACACAACTTATGAAAATCTGTGGGATGCAGTAAAAGCAGTATGCTTACAGGGAAATTTATATAATTGAGTGCAGTATTAGAAAAAAAGAAAGATCTAAAATCAGTAATTACATTTGCATCTTAGGAAACTAGAAAAAGAAGAGCAAATTAAAACCAAAGCAAGCAGAAGAAATTAAATAATACAAATTAGAGCAAAAATGAATGAAAGTCAAAAATAGGAAATTGATAGGGAAAATCAATAAAACCAAAAGCTGGTTCTTTGAAAAGACCTATAAATTTCATAAGCCTTTATCTAAGCTAACTAATAAAAAGAGAGAGAGAGAAACCAAATTACTAATATGAGAAATAAAAGAGGTCTATCCCTAAAGGTCTCACCAACATAATAGGATAATAAAGGAATTGTATTGTATAGAATTGAGCAATTCTATGCTCACAAATTTGATAATGTAGAGAAAATGGACCAATTTCTCAAAAGATCCAAGAACTTTATATTATCTTATTTAACTTTCACCATAATTATATGAGATAGGAACTGGAACCAGGCCAACCACAGGCCTATTCTCAGGTAGATGACTTCTAGGAAATAATATATATGAAAATTTAAGACCAAGAAATTGCTAAGTGTCTACATAGTCCTTAGAACATTATGATGGACCCTAATGGTATTTGTACCATATTTGAAGCCTTTGGATTATTGTCATGGTGCCTGGACTACTATATTTTATATCTTTTTCTATTATTGAAATTATTTACCTAATGCCACATAGCAATTGAGTGATGGATTCTGTAATTCAAATCCAGGCCCATATGACTCTGAAACTGATCTTTTTAGCACTTTTGTTCCACTGCTTGCTACAGTTATAGTGAATACTTCTCATTGGACTGCATACAGAAGAAAAGATTTTTAAATGACCAAAACAAAATCTGGTCCCCAAAAGATGTATGTGTATCCTAATTCCTGGAATCTGGTAATGTTACCTTATTTGGGGAAAAAAAAAAGTTCTTTGCAGATATAGTTAGGTTAGAGACTTTGAGGTATAGAGATCATTCTGGGTTATCCAGGTGGGCCCTAAATACAATGATGAGTGTTAGGATGAGAGACACACACGAGGTATTTGACATACAGAAGAGGAGGAGGCAAGACGACAGTGGAGGTAGAGATTAGAGCGATGCTTCCATAAACCAGAGAATTCCTGGAACACCCAAGAGATGGAAGAGGCAAGGGACAGAATCTCTCTTTGAGCCTTGGGAGGGAAGCACAGCCCTACTTACATTGATTTTGGACTTTTGGCTTCCAGACTGCAAGAGAATAAATTTGTGTTGTTTTAAGACACCAAGTTTGGAAACTAATACAGATTTTAATTTTAATTCAAAAAACACTGGGATTTTTAATCTACCATGAAAAACAGACAGGACAAAGATTTATTTTAAAACATTTTTAATCAATGTTTGAAAATTATTTGTGAAAATAAAGTGAGTGATCATTATATTTTCCCCCATTACTTAGCAAAATTAATATCACAGGAGATGATAAAAACAAATGCCAAACAAAATAAATTTGTGCCAAAATATAAAAAAACAATTTAAAATTTTATTTGGAAGAATATGCACAGAACATAAGAATAGGGCACTAGAAACTAAAAGGATGCCACGAAGAGACTGCATGGATTCTGTGCCTGCACTGTTAACAGGATGATTTTCTTTTCTCTCCTTTCTTCCTTTCCTTTTCTTTCTTCCCTCCCTCTCTCTCTTCCTTCTTTCCTTCTTTATTTCTTGCTTAACTTTTTTGGAGCAGCCTGGGAGCCCATTCTCACTTTCATGTTGTATTTCCAATTGACTCATTCATCGCGCAAAAGAAATTTTACCACAGGAATTTAGTCTTTTACAAAATTCAGTCAAGGAAGTAGAATACTTAGCAAAGCCATCATCTCTGCTCACCTAGAGGTCTTTATCTTCTCACTGCAGGTACTCACACCACTGCCTCAGTAATCCAGTCTAAAGAATATGGCCCATGAACATTAACCACATTACCTCAGGATATTCACAACTATTGATTCTGACATACCGATTTTTCTCTATAAAACAGCTCACTATCTGTTTTGACATAAAGGAGGTCTGAGGTTTTCCTATATTAATAATGGTTCAGCCAAATTAGGCCCTGACTAATAACATTTTTTCTTGTCTGAGTAAATAAAATGAATAACATAAAAATCATACTTCTATACTTTGAGGATATTAAATGAATTTCTATACATTTTTTAAGCTGTATTGTTAAACTTAGGTTTTCTTCCTTTGAGCTTTTTATAGAACATTAAATTAAACTATTTTAATAGACTTGCTCAAGATAAAATTATTCCACAAATTGATCATGTATAAAATTTTAATTAAACACATCACTTATTAGTTTTGCATAGAGCATTAATGAAATAACCATTAAAATTTAATGAAAGTAATAGTCATATGTCCAATTTACTAGCAATATTTAAAAATTATTTAAAGGCAAGATATTTCTGAACTTTATATAATTAACAATTATTTTCATTTTAAAATTAGAGTGTTTTATATCCAATGATGTATTAATTATTTTTGCAAATGCCTACATATAAATTCATTTAATCAACATCAGAGATTAGCATCTCTTGCTTTTTCCATAAATATGACAAAATAATACAGGTGATCTATTAAAAGATGTATATCTTCATCATGATGTCTCACCTTTTTTTTTATTCAAATTCCCACTGAAATTAATGGAAGCTTTAAGTAGCTCAAGAATAACACAAGACTGAGAATGAATGTTTTCCTCTTTATGTCAAGGTTTCCTTCACTAATATACTTAAATATTCAGTTTGGCGTTCACAGAAAAGACGTCATGTTAATAGGAGTGTAGTGAAAAAACTTAACCTTGGGAGAAGACATATCAACTATCTTCTTCAGTCACTGTTCTCACTTCCAGAAAGAGTTATCTCTATTATATACATGCCAAATCACTGACTGAACAATCATTACAAATGTCAAAGAGGAATTCAGACTGTTCCTAAGAAGGATTCCAAACGTATTCCTATGGCAAGGCAGAATACAGTCAACATCATTTCAGAGGCAGAAAAGCAATGTAAGTATTTTTCTGGAGGTACGGGGGACTTGATAGTGTCTATGCTCTTTCTGGCCTTTTCTTCTCATTTCTTTTGTCTTCTTATATTTATTTTTGCATTATTCACAGTCCTCTGAAAGTGTGTCTAATATACGGAGGCTATTTTAAGACCTTAAAAATACCGCAACTTAAAGAGGTACAGATAAATAGAATGAGAAGGATGTGATACCGTGGAATAGAAGCAGTATTATGGAATCAACCTGAATCTCTGTCACTTCTATCAACTGCTCTTTTGTCCCATTTCTCATGCAAAATTTGGAAATCAGCCACATTTTTTTAACATCTTTATTGGAGTATAATTGCTTTACAATGGTGTGTTAGTTTCTGCTTTATAACAAAATGAATCAGTTATACATACACATACATTCCCATAACTCTTCCCTCTTGCATCTCCCTCCCTCCCACACTCCCTATCTCACACCTCCAGGCGGTCACAAAGCACCAAGCTGATCTCCCTGTGCTATGCAGCTGCTTCCCACTAGCTATCTACCTTACATTTGGTAGTGTATATATGTCTATGCCTCTCTCTCGCCCAGTCACAGCTCAACCTTCCCCCTCCCCATATCTTCAAGTCCGTTCTCCAGTAGGTCTGTGTCTTTATTCCTGTCTTACCCCTGGGTTCTTCATGACATTTTTTTTTCTTCTTAAATTCCATATATATGTGTTAGCATACGATATTTGTCTTTTTCTTTCCGACTTACTTCACTCTGTATGACAGACTCTAAGGTCTATCCACCTCATTACAAATAGCTCAATTTCATTTCTTTTTATGGCTGAGTAATATTCCATTGTATATATGTGCCACATCTTCTTTATCCATTCATCCAATGATGGGCACTTAGGTTGTTTCCATCTCTGGGCTATTCTAAATAGAGCTGCAGTGAACATTTTGGTACATGACTCTTTTTGGATTTTGGTTTTCTCAGGGTATATGTCCAGTAGTGGGATTGCTGGGTCATATGGTAGTTCTATTTGTAGTTTTTTAAGGAACCTCCATACTGTTCTCCATAGTGGCTGAACCAATTCACATTCCCACCAGCAGTGCAAGAGTGTTCCCTTTTCTCCACACCCTCTCCAGTATTTACTGTTTCTAGTTTTTTTAATTATGGCCATTCTGACTGGTGTGAGATGATATCTCATTGCAGTTTTGATTTGCATTTTTCTGATTAATGATGTTGAGCATTCTTTCATGTGTTTGTTGGCAGTCTGTATATCTTCTTTGGAGAAATGTCTATTTAGGTCTTCTGTCCATTTTTGGATTGGGCTGTTTGTTTTTTTGTTATTGAGCTGCATGAGCTGCTTGTAAATTCTGGAGATTAATCCTTTGTCAGTTGCTTCATTTGCAAATATTTTCTCCCATTCTGAGGGTTGTCTTTTCATCTTGTTTATGGTTTCCTTTGCTGTGCAAAAGCTTTTAAGTTT
Organism: Neophocaena asiaeorientalis asiaeorientalis; assembly: GCF_003031525.2. NCBI lineage: Eukaryota > Metazoa > Chordata > Mammalia > Artiodactyla > Phocoenidae > Neophocaena > Neophocaena asiaeorientalis. The sequence continues at coordinate 4,815,362 of NW_020185328.1, forward strand.
CATTAGGTCCCATTTGTTCATTTTAGTTTTTATTTCCATTTCTCTAGGAGGTGGGTAGACCTCTCTTGGTATTCCATAAGTCTTTGGTGATTATATATTTCACATATATTCGTCTATGTCTGTCAACCCCCATGTCCTTATTTATCCATTCCTCACACCTTTCCATTTGGTTAAATATAATTTTGTGTTCTTAATCCATGAGTGTCCTTCTCTTGGAAATAAGTTCATGGGTATCAATTTTTAGGTAACATCTATATGTGATATCATAGGATATCTGTCTTTTGGTTTCTTTCTTACTTCAAGTCCATCTGTTGATGGACATGATGGTTGCTTCCAAGTCTTGGCTATGGTAAATATTGCTGCAGTGCAGGATTGCCAGCCTGGGTCTTTTTTGTGTGTGTGTGTGATATGCAGACCTCTCACTGTTGTGGCCTCTTCCGCTGCAGAGCACAGGCTCTGGACGCTCAGGCTCAGTGGCCATGGCTCACGGGCACAGCTGCTCCCTGGCATGTGGGATCTTCCCGGACCGGGGCACGAACCCGCGTCCCCTGAATCGGCAGGCAGACTCTCAACCACTGCACCACCAGGGAAGCCCCATAGCCTGGGTCTTTTTTATTCTGGTCTTCTCAGGTGGTAGGCTCAGCAGTGGGCTTACCAGATCATATGGTAGGTCAATTTTTACCTTTAAACACACCTCCATTCTGTTCTCACTAGTGGCTGTTTCCAGTTTATACCCCAGCAGCAGCTAGAGGGTACACAGTTCTCTAAAACCCCTTCAGCATTTATTGTTTGTAGATTTTTTGCTGATGATCATTCTCACTGTTGCCAGGTGAACGTTTTTGTAGATTGGATTTGCATGTCTTTATTAATTCCTGATGTTGAGCATTTTTCCATGCCCTCTCCATTCTCTGATCAAAATATAAAGTTTTCCTTTGCTTCTGAACCAAACTCAGTCTCGTTCTGTTGGCTCCAATGATACTGGGTAGGGGGACACTTGTTGGGACCCACTCTATTCTGCTTATTGAAGTCATATCTCTCACGGCACCCCATCATCACCAACACAACCAGAAAGTTCAAACAAAAATGACAGGTATTATCAAGTTGGACAAGAATGTGTATAATCCTTGAATCTCATTCACTGCTGCTGAGGATGTAAATTCATACAAATGTTTTGAAAATATTTAGAAGTATGTGGCTGTAGGTAGGAGGCCTCAGTTCTTTGCCACGTGGTTCCCTCCTTAGGGCTACTTGAGTGTCCTCATGACATGGCAGCTGGCTTACCCCAGGATGAGTGATCTGGCCCCGGTCCCCAGGACTGTCGCGGCTTCAGCTGCTGGGGCCCCTCCAGAGCCAGCAGCCTCAGTGAGGCCGCCCTCCCCTCGGACTCTGGGTCAGTTCAGTGACGGTGGAGGGAAGAGACCCCAAGCCAGGAGTTCCTGCTCTGTGGAAACGCGGACTCCATTCTGGGCGCAGGGGTGGGTCCGCCTGGTATAGTTTTTTAAAAAGTTACATTTAAACTGCTTTCAGAGTTTGTAAGTAAAACAAACAGACATTTTACTGTGCAAATTTACTTTTACAACTTGTTTTTGTCTTTGCAGTAGGACTTCTTGATTAGAAATCTTTCTTTCCAAATACTTTATCTTGCTGCCTTTTAAAGAAACAAATATGTTTTGAATGAAATGTCAGCAGGAAAAAAAATGTATTTTCAGTATATTCTTCAGTGGATTTAATTGCAGACCTAGCTCACATCAACCATTTAAAAACAGAGACAACTTTAAGTTTAGAAAGTTTTGTGCCTCATTGTCTATTTATTTCACCCACTGGAGATATTTTTTAAAGGCAAATTAAATCTGGAAAATTTATATAATGGTTATAGAATGCTATGCAGTATAAAGTATAAAACTAGAAAATCCTTGTTTGTTCCTGGATTTCAAAGATTGTAAAACATAAAAGATGTTATTTGCTATTGCTGAGATGCATTCACTGCCTGAAGGAAATCTAGGAACCTTCAAAATGGTCAGAGTATACCTCAAAAGTCATTTTTCTAGCTGACCATTTTAAAGACTCCATAAGACCTGAATCTAGACAACCTTCATTTTTAAAGCTACCTCTATTTAATGTAACTTATATAATGCAGGGCACATATTAAATTTCATGCTTTTACTGTATTGTCACTACTGAAAATTTCACAAGAATATTTTCCTTTCTAAAAATTATAACGGACAAAATACTAGGGAAAATAGTGACCAGACAGAACTCAAAAGAGGAATCTCAAGGAACAGAGCAAAGAGAAAAACAAAACAAAAAACAGAAGAAAGAAGACAATAGCATCTTTAAAAGGTAAAATTCAATATCTAATTTCACTATCTACCAGAATAAATTTCTTTGCAAGTAGTGTCTCCTTGGTTGCTGCTGCTGTTGTTTTTAGGTAAGATGGGACAGGTATGAGGGATGAGTTACCAATAGCACAGTGCAGGCAAGCTGCCTATGCTAATCTTATTGGTGGTGAGCATCTCTGAAATTGCTAATCTGACATTTTCAAAGGTGTGTTTAACACAGGATGAGATCTTCTTAGAGCCTTTTATATGAGCTCTACCGTTTAAGAAAATAGGAGCCTTTGCTTCATAATCAAAGGTTTCTTCATAATGGTGAGAGAGATGCAGGTCATACTAAACCCTGTCACCCAAGTGCTGCCTGAACACATGTGAGATTCAGCAACAACCATCACTTAGTTTAAATATGGAGAGTGTTCTGTCCTCTTTGAGTAAGCAAGAGTTATATGTAAAAATTCAGTAATGTGGACTGTTCTCGTGATATGTAAAAGACCATTTATTTGTGTCACAATGCTAAAGTTTATTTCTCCATTTCCTATATTTATTTCTGAGGATCTAATAATGTGCCCATGTTTTCTGTTGATTTCCTATAAGGAACACTAAAGATAAAACCAGACTATGGACCTAAAATTGCCACATAACATTACCAAACCCAACTCAAGAAGCTGTTTCCACAAATTATAAAACAGAGATAATACCTACTCCAACTGTAAAGCATTCCGGATGTCAAATCAGATGATCAAACTAAAAGCATCTTGAAATTTTCAAATGAGGGGTTAAGATTCTAGATTGAAGGTGTTTATATCTACAATTACTCCCACGATCACACTAAAACGTCAATAAAGAATAACCCACGAGGACAATGAGAATAATATATATGACAATAGATGAGAAGAAACTTTTTAGTTAATGGAAAGCTCATGGACTTAGTAGAGAAGGTTGAAACCTAAGTTCCTTCTGAGGTTATGACCAAAAAGAAGCAAGCCAATCTTGAGCCACAGAACCTTAGAAGGGCTAGAAAATCAGAGGCAACAGCTCATTTACAAAGTGTGAGTGAGAGGTGGAGCTGAATACTTGGTTTAAATTTGACATAACTTAGACACTTTTCCACCTAATGCTGTCGGGAAATTATACCAGAGACTCTAAATTCAGTGACACCAAGTCCAACAGTGGATAAGACTTCATAGTGAACACAGAGATAAAATCTGGAAGTTTGCTTTTTAAACAATGAAATGCACAGCTCCTTCAACTGTGCATCTACCAGAAAGCTGACAGACAGGCTCTCAACCCGCCCCCGCTACCCAGGGAGAAAATAGGACACTTTTTCTTTGAAGAAAACTTTGGGTCATAGCCCAAAGACATGACCAGGAGATACTGATATTTGGGGGTTCCCAGAGAAACAATTGGATTACATACACTGAATCCTTCAACAGTGAAGCCAACTAGTCCTACACACTGCTCTACTAGTCAGTTACCTAGAGTCTTTTTCTTAATATAATTAAACAGAAAGGATCCTCAAGCCTTTGAGAAAGCAAATGAACCTAACAAAATAAAGAAACACCCAGAAAGGAAGTAGATGCAAAGAGGCAGAACATCATTTAGGAAACAGAAAAAAGGAAAAAAAAAAAAGAAAGCATATATCACTAATGGCCTCAGAGAAGTGAAAGAAGATACTGCAGCCATGGAAAACAAAAGATAAGAAAGAGCTACTGTATAAAAACAATACAAGTACACAAGAAAAATAAGCAGCACATCTAAAATGTTGTTAGAAAAACTTCAGACAACTTAAATATAGTTATAAAATATTATGCATGTAAAAAATAAGGACATTTACTAAACATAGTGTTTTTAAAAAGCTGTAAATGAAAGAAAATGTAATTATGGTATAGTATGTAGTTCAGGTGTAAATAATCAGTATAGTAATTATATTCTGGTTAATGATTATTCATTTAACTTCAAAATGTAAAACAGTTATAAGAGGGAGATAGGGAAAGGAGTGGGAAAACACATACAAGTGGGGAGGGGGCAAATCAGCTAAGTTTTCACCTTCCAAATTTATAATGCATTAGAAATGCCTCAAATTGAAAAATCCTCAAATAATAGAATATACATATTATTCAGAAAAATGGAAATACATGCTGGAAGCAACAGCTGCAAGAGTTATAAGAGGTTGCTTCTGAGGAGCCAGATGTAGGAGTGGGAAGCCCTGTATTAGTCTTTGACTTTTAAACTATGAATACATAGTACTTTGGTAAAAATAAAAATTCAATTAAAAAACACAGGAAAGGGCTTCCCTGGTGGCGCAGTGGTTGAGAGTTCGCCTGCCGATGCAGGAGATGTGGGTTCGTGCCCCAGTCTGGGAAGATCCCACATGCTGTGGAGCAGCTGGGCCCGTGAGCCATGGTCGCTGAGCCTGCGCGTCCGGAGCCTGTGCTCCGCAATGGGAGAGGCCACAGCAGTTAGAGGCCCGCGTACCGCAAAAAAAATAAAAAATAAAAACACAAGAAAAATTCAAATGTAAACCTTTACTAGATGATGACACAGTATCAACAAAGGACTCTTTCTCTCATGCACAGCACTGCTGTTCATTCAACAAAGATTATTGTAAATTTTTCATGTGTTAGGATTTATTCCAGCCAATAGGGGAAAATAACAATATCTAAGTACTATTCCACAGGACGTTATACCTACATTATCTCATTTAACTCTTTCAACAATAAGCCAAATAATAATCCGCACATTTTAAAGATGAAGATCCCTCCCTCCACACATACACATACATACTAGCACTCAGCCTGTGTCAAAGCTGCAATTATAGACAGCACATGTCTGCTTTCAAAGCCCCAATATAACCAATCTACACCTTAAACCTTTCAGTGGCTTATTTTCATTTACAAAATGTTCAAGTCCAAGCTCTTTAGCATATATATATTAATATCCAAAGCTCAATTCCAATATCACAAACACATAGTATTGTGATCATAAATCAACTCAAGGCTTAAACTCTCTAAGTTGTTTGTCACTTCCTTCCCTATGTACTCAGCTCTGTTAATCAGTCTTTACTAGAACATCATGACTCAAGGCTCCTGTGTTCTCTCATTATCCCTTTGCCTAAAATGTTCTCCACCCTACTTTATTTGGCTTCTCATTTTTCATTCTTTATATATAATCCAGTCTATCTATGTGTGATCCCCTCCTAGAAGTTTTCCCAAACTTTAAGGCTGAGTTACCTGTCCCTCTTCTGTACTTCTGTAACAACAGTATCCTCATCTGTCTCACCTCTTACACATCAGATGCCTAATAGCTTGTGAGAGACTTTGTCATATTCATCATTGTACCTTGAGAGCTACTGGGAAAAAATGACAACGCTCTCTACCATAAACAACTTAGAATCTAGCAGTAGAGACAGAAAAATTACATGGAAAGCTATAATTCTGGACAGACTTTGAGAGTTACTATGAGAAATGGGTAACATTTTTGAGGGTTTGGATAAAGAAGATATCTCAGAGGGTTTGTTGCGTGAGGAAAGCTTGGTTAGGCTGATAACATAATCAAAACAGAGGATAAAATGTCCAGTGAAGGATACAAGAAGATCTTAAGCAATGCCAGCAGAAAACATCAGTCTCCTTCCAAGGAAGAACAGTTTACTTTTATACATGTGCAGGGTGGAAGGTTTAGTTCCAGAGTTTAGAGGAACAGGACTTGGTATTTGAAGAAGTGTTTGACATGTGTGTAGTTGATGGAAATGGAGTTAGTGGTGGAAATGAAACTGTTGAAAAAAGTATTTGTGAAAGTATCATGACATACAAGCGAAGAGGAACAAAGAAGGACTATGGAATACCTATTAGGTGATAGGCTCTACAAGGTTTAGTGGGAACTATAATGTGAGTAAGATGGAGATGTCACTATGGATCCAGGATTTTGAATCTCAGTTTCTGGAGAATACAGGACTATAAAGAGTATAGGGCTTACATCTGGTTTCCCCAACATTTCCAGTCAGTAGAAAGTGAGATCATCCACTGAGATGTGGGGAGGCTTAGAGAGGTTAGATAGAGGCTTCATGGATCACAGGAAAAAAAATGAAACTTTCTCTGCAGTTTATATTTATGATGTGAACTATTTAAGGATTTTAGCTACATACCTAGATTAGAACCACTCCACTCTCATTGGGAATAATGAATCATATACATAAGCACTGTATACATTGTGGAGGTACCAATAATATTTAATGAACTTTGGTTTTATGCATTTAATGAGCAATGTCCCATAAACAAGTAATTTGTAACACTGCAACTGTCTGGTTCTTTCGATTTATAGAAGAAATAAGAGTTTCAAGATATATGATTTAAAAAATATGATGGTAAATTAAAATCTGATTGTTAAAATTTAAATCTTTCAGGCTTCCCTGGTGGCACAGTGGTTGAGAATCTGCCTGCCAATGCAGGGGACACGGGTTCGAGCCCTGGTCTGGGAAGATCCCACATGCCGTGGAGCAACTAGGTCCGTAAGCCACAACTACTGAGCCTGCGAGTCTGGAGCCTGTGCTCCACAACAAGAGAGGCCACGATAGTGAGAGGCCCGTGCATCATGATGAAGAGTGGCCCCCGCTTGCCACAGCTAGAGAAAGCCCTTGCACAGAAACGAAGACCCAACACAGCCAAAATTAATTAATTAATTAATTTTAAAAAAAGAAAGTCATTCTCCTACGTACCACAATACCATTATCACACCCAACACAATAAAAAAAAAAAAAAATTAAATCTTTCTTTAGGCCTTACAAAATTCAAACTAAGTCCCAGCTATAAATATGGGCTTGTTTTGAACCTGTAAACATCGAGTTCAATTTTAACCCCCTGTGCATTTACATGATTCTTTGTCTTCAAAGCAACTTTCAGCACATCACAAAGAATCTCTCATTAATCCTCACCAATTCCTGGCTCAAAAGGGTCAGATTCCTTTTCCCTAACTGTTATCTGCCATAGCACAGAAAACACAGCACCCTGATGGGTCAGTACTGCCAGCCTAGACTCCTAACTTCTTTAATTTTAGTTCATTCCTCTCTTCACAAAAGAAATGACAAATTTATTGATTTTGAAATTTCTGTTTCCTGTTTTCTAGTTGCATTCCCAGTTGCATAAATTTAGCAACTATATCAATTATTTCCTTCAAACAATTCCACAATACTTATTTCATTCCACTGCATACAGCAGGGGTTCAATAAATGTTAACTGATTAACTTGGAGCAGGCTGCACAGTGTTCAGATACATTTAAAACTCCAGGTGGATTCAGACACCCAGACAGAGGGACAAACAAAGCAAAATTATTTAACTGAATTGGGTTCAATTAGAGAGTGCCTGCCGCCGAGATTAATTAAGATATGAACAAATAAAAATGAAGTATAATTCACAGAAGTCTATTCCTAAGGAGAGAAATCGTTGAAGGGCTAAACATCCAAGATTAAGAAAATGCTGAGCTTCCTTATAACAGCACAGATGGAAAGATAAGTGCATTCGACTTCACATATGCACAATTCACTGGGAATATTTCTCCTCCAGTAACTCTCTTTGGTGTTTATGTGACTTTGCATCATTGTACTTCTTATTAATCCTATACATAACACAAAACCCCTAAACATGCTAGATGGATTTGATAATTTTAAAATAATAACTACACTTTAAAAATTATGTTTAATAGTTTAGCCACAGAGAAAACAACATGAATCATAATCATTTGTTAATCTTTAAGATGACTTTGTAATTGAAATCATTTCACCTCTTGTAGGCAATATGTGTAACACCTTAGAAAAAATACTGATTCAAAGTTAAACTTCAAATAATTAAAACTATTAATCATTATAAAACTTAATAAATAAGTTAAACATAGCAATTTCACTTACATACACTGATAAAGATATAAATACTTGTACACAGTGATATCGGGAAAATGAAATAATGGAAAACACATTTATTTCCCCAAGAGAAAAATCAGATTAAGAAGTTATTTTTTTAATCTAGTGGCAGAGACAAATAAAACGGGATTTTTAACTGACACACTTTACTCCTTTGGACCAGGTATTGGAGGTTTTGCATTTGTAGAGTAGAGCGTAATTCACCACCTTCCAAAAATTTCTGCACCCTGCAAAGGAGCTGGACCTGAGTTAGTTTTACTTTCAGCAAATAGAATCAAATTGGATACACTTTACTTTCTCCAACTGCTCTTGCCAAGCCTTCAAAAGTTCAGACAGCTTCGAGGTCAAGTAAAGCCTCAGAAAGAAAAGATGTACAAAGAACAACTGACTGTGAATCTCACAAATGGAGGCTGGACAAAGGGATACGTATGCGTGCAAGTGGTGCACATGTGTTCACAAACATGGGATCAATTGAGCCGAATAGTAAGTATGACTACAGATGAGGCACACTGGAATAAACTCCACTTTCATTATAACTGATCAGTTTAATTTTTCTATCCATAACTTAAAAATATACTCAACACATTTTTTATCAGCTCTCCTTTTTCAAATGGTTGTGATTTAAAACATCTGTGAAATTCTTCTATGAGTCATAGAATCACAACATCAAAGGAATGGCAATGCTTTCATTAATCCAAAGACGATAAAATGCGTCTCTTTGAAACATTTTATGCATTACATTCTATGATATGGACATAAATCTAGCCCTAAAAGCTAGAACATAAAAACTCTGAGAAGTTAGTTTGCCGTTTCAGTTATCTCCTTGTGCCTTTTGGTTCTCTTCCTCCTCTCCCCTTTCTTCCTCTTTAATGCCTTCTGCCCACCCATAGCCACCTGATCCTAACTTTTGCTCATTCTGCATCTTAGTCATCACAAACAATTCTCTCAGGTTCTACTATATGACAAAATAGCTATTCTGTTGAAATAACTTTTAACGTCAATTTTTCCACTTTTAAAACTAACATATGTCCATTATGAGAAATTTGGAAACTACAGAAAAAATTATAATATTTAAATTTGCATAATGTTATGCAGGCTCTGGAATTAGTCTACTTTTGTAGGAATTCTGGTGGCCTTGGTCAATAATATAACCTCTCAGTCTCAGTTGGATCATCTATAAAATTGCCATAAGGCTTATCTCATATAGCTGTGGTAAGAAATAATTGAAAGAATCCATGTAAAGTGCATATAAGAATTCCTGGCATATAGTAAGAGCCCAGTAAATGTCCTATTAATATTTTTCAGAGAAACACTGATATTCTAATAGCAACTTAAATATTTTTTATCACGAGGCCAGAATTCTAGGTCTGTTTACTGCTTTCCAACTGTGTGAACTTAAGCATGCTTTTAATAGCATTAATGACACAAAAATAACAGTTAACACATAGAGAGTATTTACTATGAGCCACGCATTTTTGTAAGCCCTTTACATATATTATAACTAAATTAATTCTTATAACAACCATAGGTGATAAGTACTATTATTATCCCCATTTTACAGATGAGGAACCTGAGGCACAGAGAGGTTAATCACCCAATATCAGCTAGCTTGTAAGTGGCAATGAAATGCCAGAAGTTGAACCAGGCCGTCTGTCTCCAGGATCTGGGTTCTGAACCTCAGCATCACATTACATTAATGTCTGTGAGCTTCAGATTCTTCTTTATATGATAAGAATAATAATCTCTCCCTCACAGGTGAAATCATAATCATAAATAAAAAGCAGCATAAGTCATGATAATTTGTGAATTATCACATACATTAAAGTGTTTGGAATACTGAAAACATATGAAGATCGGCTGCATTTCCCTTGAACCTTCTCCCTTTATCATACCTTTCAAGTTGTGAAAATATTACCCTGCAATTCTATATAATAAAAATATTCAAAGCACTGTGGTAAACACTTTGTGTGTTAAAGTTCATTTAATCTGCATAGGGTTGTTGTATATGAGGAAACTGGAGTGTAGAGAGAGGTTAAATTACTTGCCCAAGATACAACCATAGGTAAATCTCAGAATTGAGATTTGGAGGTGGGCAGGCAAACACTGCAGTCCACATAGCTGTATGTTGTGTTTTACACAGTTTCTATAGGAAATGGGGAGAGTATATTCATGTCCTAGATTTTTCATGTAATAGCTTTGAAAATGTATGGATAAATATGCTAAATTACACAAATATACAGTTTTATGGTTTCTAGAAATGGTAACCATACAGTAATGCATAGAAAAGAAGCAAAAATACTTTATCTCTTTGAATCCATTAAGAATTCCATTTATTTTACATCAGTGGCTCCCCAGACTATCTAGGATATTAGGGTATTTGATAGACTTGTTTATTCACTCTCTAATTGGTAGACAACTTACATTGCTCCACCATACTTGGAAGTGCATTATACTTGATGAAATAATTTTCTCCAACCACCAGGGTTTCTCATGTCTGAAATGAGGATAACTTTGCTCGTGAGAAGGAGATTAGAAAAGAGAACATTCGAAATACGTTAGCAGAGAAAATATATAAGGAAATACTGTAAAAGGGAAAAGCAAAATCTTTAGTACACATGAAACTGAAAAACATATTTATATTTATTTGTTCTTCAATCTCATCTAGAAAGACATAGCTAATTAAATTTGGTTTCAGTGTGTGAGAATTCTATGTGTGGTAGAGTAATTGTTTTTATCATTTCATAAAATATATCTTAGCTACTAAAAACATTTAAACCTCTAAATCCAAGATATTTATCACTAGCTTAAAATTGGGCTCCAGGTCTTCACCACAGCTGATCATTAATCTACCAGATATGTTCCACACAATAGTGCATTATGAGACTTTAAAAGAAACGTTTGTCTTGGCTGAGCAAATGTTTAAAAGTTTTCTCCAGTATTTTGGAGTTACCCTACAACTCGGTAACACTAAGGTGTCCTGCCATATCTGGCCTGGCCCTATGGACCAGCCTTCTTCCCTATACCCTTTTGCACTTTCCTGCTGACCTACCTGGTCTTGCTCGTACCCCTCCACACACCTTCGATGTTCTCCTCCAAGAATACATGCCATGAAGGGATTGCAAAGTCCAGATACATGCCAGAGAAGCTCATGAGTTGATCCATGGTATAAAGGTAGTATAGGTAGAAGACTGATGTTTCAAACTAATTTCTAAGTGCCTGGTCTCCCTGTGACATTTGTAATATGACAGACCCTCCCATGACATCCTGATCTACCATACATTGCTTCACTGGACTGTATCAGACCTGTCGATTTTCAGAGTCCACTCGCACCGTGTCTCTGAAGTGCTGCTTTCTAGTAATTCCTCTGCCAGAGATTTCTCAGAGTCCTTCTGTCTTTTGACTTTGCCTTAGTGCAAAGTTCCTGAGAGCAAAAAGGGAATGATAAATTTGCATCAGGGAATTGCAGAAACTAGAGATCATTATAATGACCTATAAAAGTAAAAATTTGCAATGTCTACCTTGATACTGATATTCTGAGGCAGAAACATTTAATTCAAGTCTTCAGTGCTTTAAAGACAGAATTTTGAGTGTTTTGTGAGCAAGAGATTTCCAGGAAGCAGCATTTCCTTGCTGTCTCTAGAATCAAGCTGCTTGAAAAGTAACTACCTTGCTTTTTCAACAATATGGGCTCGTCAGCCACACTAGAATTCCTAAAGAGTTAATGTCCAGTTCTCTCCCAGACCTACTTAATCCTGTATGTTCTATAACCTTCACTTACTGAATCTAGATAAAAGAAACAAGATGTAGGAATAGCAAGTGGTAAAAGAACTACTCAAGGGTTTCAATCAAGGCCTGGTGTCAGCTTCATGTCTGGCAAACAAAAAAGAGATAAAGAGACAGGCAGGAGAGAGAGTGGAAGGCAACAGTTACCAGGGAGAAATACAAACCACTCACATGGTAGTGATCTATGGAAAGGGTAGGCAAAGGGGGAGACAGTACAGAAATAATACTAAATAATGTCAACCAAATAGTATACTGCTGAGCAAAGAAAGAAAGGGGCAGAAACAGAATGCAGGGCATTGACCCTCTCACTCGCTACTACTGGAACATGAATGCACCTAGTGGTGTTCAATGATCCAATTTATTTGACTGCACAGGGATAGAGCACATTGGAGAAGATACCATGAAAGCACATCCACCACAGCACTTCAGCTACCATTAGCAGTAGGAAAATAAAAACCCCATTTGTGTTACAAAAGGGAAAATTACATCTGTTCATGGCCAGGGGAAAATCTCTGGAAGAATATGATGAATTGAAGAAACCAGGGGATTTTTATAAAATCTGCTCTTTCAAAGCCATTTATTTTCTGCGTTTCTTCTTAGTTCCTTTTCTATGCAATTAACTCATTGAAAGGATGCGGATGTGTGTGAAATAATCAGTTTTGCCACACGGAAATTAAAAGCGTATCCCTTCATAAAGGAGGCTTTGGGGGCTGTTTTAAACATCATTTGGAGATTCTTCTCCAGCTCTCAATGTCTCATGAAGAAAGATACTGTGTCTTGTGTCCAAGACCACTCCAAGGCTACAGACGAACATGCAGGAAAGACTAAGACTCTTGTGGCCACTGCCCTATTCACACCAAGAGGAGTTCTCCATGCTGCTGACACACCGTGGCACGTATCAGTTGTCATGTACGTGCCAGTTGTCTTTTGGCTACTTTGAATTCTTTTTGAATTCCCTAAGGGAGATGAGTCCTCCCCTTCAAATACACAAACACAAACAAAAAGGATAGAGGCCAGAGACATAGAATAAAGGAGGAAGAAAAAAATAAAGTGTCCTGGGGTTGATCTGAACAGGAAGAGGGGAGAAAATAACAGGGGAAATAGAATTATAAATAAGGAGGAACACTTCCTCTAGTTCCTCTAGTGAGGAACATATAAGATGGAAGGAAGTATAAAAAGTGAGGAGGCTAAAATGAAAGGGGGAGCAAAGTACTGAGTTGAATATGTGTATGGATTTTACAACTGTCCACATAAAAAGAAAGTTTATTATAAAGAATCACATGGCCAGAGAAATCACAGATAATAAAATGGCTCTGATAATGTAGCTTAACATACATGATTTGGAATGCAAGAAAATCCACATATCCATGTCTTAATCCCTTATTATCAATGATCTCTGAAATGACATCAGTCATTTCTTTGTGTTAAGCCCTGCCTGCCCTCTTCAGAGGTCTTGGTTTGATTGTCTCAGAGTCTTGTAACATATATCAAGGAACTAAGCCTGGGGTAAATTAATTTGGAAGATTGAAACAGAATATTGGGGCTGGGAAGGGAAATGGGATAGAGTTGACTGGCATAGCAGAGAGAAACACTGTGTAAGGGAAGTGAAGTCCCTAAAATGCACAGAACTGTCATCCTGTGCCCTGTGACTCTGATGGGGGAGGGACTGAACACATGGAATGCAAATTCATGATGTCAAGGTATTGAGCTTTATCATGCTGGGTGGGAAAAGGCTTTTTTGTGCACTGACGAAAAGACTGGGGAGAAAAACAAGACTAAGAAGGGGAAAGAGTATTATTACAAAGTTTTTTCACCTCAAGCATTCAAATTACTTTGTTTCTCTGGAAATACCAAGTGGCAGGAACAGAAAAAACTAAATGCTTGGGGGTAGGTGTTGAAAGAGAAGGGAGAAGTGGAATGAAAACATGTAAAATGCTGAAGAGCTGTTTTGCCATCTAAACAAATTTGCCTAAGACGATTCTGCAGGAATGTACACAGAGGTGCTATGAGTCCCAAAGTACACGTAAACGTAAACACATGTTTACTAGCTTTCCTCTCCCACAGATGTTCAATGAGAACAAAATTAATTAGATCAACATTTAAGAAATGCATCCAGTAGCTATTTGCCCAGGGAAAGAAGACAAGTGGCTATTTCAAAAGCTGACGTACCAGGTCAGAATACTCAATATAAGATAAAAATTAATGAGCCAGTAAGTGATCCAGCTACAGATCTGATCAATCCAGCAACTGCATTTTGTGTTGCCTAAGTAGAACAAATGAATAATGACATTTTATGGCATGTGCTTACATAACTGTAAATGTTGTTAATGATTTTAATCCATCTTTAAAAATGACCCAAGTCTATTAAGAAAACAAAACAAAACAAAAACCCTACCACCATGCTTGTTCTGTACATTTTGGGAAGCTAAAGCCCATAGCTGACCGTAAATTGCACCACTAAGTACATTATTGAAATCACTACTAATTATTTCTATCAAATCGCGTTGGTCAGTATATTTCTAACAAAGTTAACAACCAAAAGGCTCTACTTTTCTTTTATAATATATAACTTTTATAGGAATAACAGAGACTTTGGATTCATTTCCTATAATAGCTTTCACATTTGTGACTCGCTCAACCAAAACTCCTTGTCTAAGATTTTCTCATTTATATACCTTTGCAAATGTTGTTTTCCAGTAGCTCATCATATGTAAATCCTAATGTAGTTCTATCTTGGCTCTTTTCTCTGAACCTTTTTGATCTCTGATATATAACTTAAAATGAAATAGTCTAATTTGGACCATGTACAATAAGGGTGCATCATTCAATATGGAGTCATTATGTCATTTTACTATTAAAGATTTTCATTTTCTTTGTTCACAAAGCACTTTTGTTATTCACTATTGAAGTGCAGCAGGAAATCATCTTCAGTATTTACACTGCTGCTTTCCTCACAGAATCCAAATGGTTGAAATAGAAAAGTTTCAATAGTTTTATCTATAAAGAACAGGTTGGATTTATAAAAGTTGTTGATCTTGCATAGAGAAGTTGAATTCCATCTATCACAGCTGATTCCCCAGAATGCTTTAACTGTGTTGAATCATCTCAGTAGTTTGGGATTCTTCAATAACATCGTTATTTTATATTGGTAAACAAAAACAATGATCTCTATGGTATATATACCATTTTTATTCAGATTTTTGTAAATGATAGTTAGAATTGAGGGTTATATATGTTGATACCCTTTCCATGATTCCATCCTGTCTTCTCAGTCAGCTTTAAGGGACATCTTAATACCTGATGTTAATACCAGTTATGATTTGCTGGGGAAATTGTGGGTCATAGCCATAAAATACATGCCCATAAATATATTTTTATATTTGATCTACATAAGTTTGAATAATGGTATGGGCTCCCATCATTTATCGTTGGTATAATGATGATAATTTAGTGAAATTACAAAACATCTGTCTTTTAGAACAGTCCTGGGCTACCAAAGCCATAGATTAGTAATTTTGAAAAATGCATAATATGAATTCTCTCTGGATACATCTCTAATATCTCCTAATTTTCATGAAAAGACTTAACTAGTCCCTGGGCCTCTGTTCTTGTTACTCTGCATTTTGTTTCTGAGAGAGCTCAACCCACAAACGCATTAATGGAACTATTTTTTAAATAATGACTCTCCCAGTCTGTATCTCCAGGCCCATATATATAATTAATGACTAGATGGTCACAGAAACCTCAAATTCAATGTGTTCAAAATGAATAACTTTCCCTGTACCAATTCTCCTTGTTTCTTTATATTCTCTATCTTTGAAAATGATATCCTGTAATCCAAGACAGAAATCTAAGTGCTATCCTAGATGTCTATATTTTATTTATTCCCTGCCCTGGCTCTTATGGAATGCAAATTCATTAGCTGAGGTGGTCATAGACTCTTGTCTAGACTACTGCAATAACCTCCTAACTGACTCCCTCTTCTCTCCTTGAAATCTACCTTCAAGTCTTCCATCACAGTTAGCTCACAAGGAGCAAATTTCCCTTCCGTAATACTCCTTATATTATATAATAGATCTTCTACTTTTAGAATCACATATTTTAGCATCATCTGTCACAATCTCAGCTCTTGCCACTATTTCCTTCCCTTTCAGCCCCTATTCCCTCTCACCAGTAACAAATTCTCCCTTTGTCTAAGCCATAGAGAATACATTTATTTCCTAAACAGGTCACATTTCAAGCCTCAGTGCCTTGGCTAATGCTGTACCTGGACTCTTACCTTTTCTCACCTGATGAACTTTAATTGGTCCACAGAGCTTCTACAACTTAGCTTCAGTTCATCTGGGAATTCATCTCTGCACTCTCATAACAACTTATGTTTACTTCTATCAAAATGCGTTTCTTTACAGTCTCATTAATATTTACCTGTCTATTTCATCTACTATATTATGAGGTATTTGAGAAGAACCAAGTATTACCTAACTTTATATCCCAAATGTAACATATTATAAGCCTTCTTAGAATGTCAGTGAATGAACAAATGAGTATATGGCACTATTAAATATATAACATTATGATCTATCTATTACCTATATAGATGGCATAAGTGTCATTTTTTGAAGAATGATAATATCATGATCAATATTATTTATTGTTTATATATATTACTTTTGCTATAGAAATTGAATTACTGGAAATATTTTAGGAATATATAAAAATAAATATAAAAATAATTTATTAGACTTGAAATACAAATCACTATAAGACTCCAAATCTTGCACCAATAAACATTTCTTAAATATTTGAAAGAATCACTAATGCATGCTATTCCTTAAGGTATCCATAATTGCATGTAAAAGAGCACTGCCCAATAGAAATATAGTGTGAGCCACATATGTAATCTAAAATTATCTAGTAGCCACTTTTTAAAAAGTTAAAAAAGTGAAATTAATTTTAATATGTTTTATTTAGTTCAATATATGAAAAATATTATCATTTCAGCATGTAATCAACGTAAAATCATGAGCAAGATATTATACAAAACATTTTTTATACTAACTCTTCAAATTCTGGTGTGACTTTTACAGTCACAGCACACTTAAATTCAGAAGAGCCACACTTTAATGTTTAGTGACCACATGTAGCTAGTGGCTACTATATTGGGATATTCACAAAGACTGCTAGGTTAAAATCCACTCCATGACAAATCAGTTAAACTATAGCTCTTAGTGAAATCTGAATTACAGGGAATTTCATTTTTGTTTGTTTGTTTTTTGAGTAATAACTGTGACCAAAGTAAAGTTAAAATTATTTTAAAAGAATTAACCTGGAGGGATACCTTCCATAGAAAATAAGGATGCCTCACAACGTGGTAGATGGGGTTTCCCTGTCATATTATCATAAGTTACACCGAAGAAACAAAACATACTGATTGCAGATTTGAAGGCAAATTAAGACATACCAGCTTTCTCTGCTAGAGATTTCCTGAGGCAGTTTTTAATATAGTACGTGGTTTATTCTACGAAGAAAACTGCTCAGCAGGTTACTTCAAGGCCCAACTTGGTGTGGCTTACTTTGGTAGTTCATACTCTTCTCAATCGGGAACTCGGTCTCCACGTGCTCCTTAGTCATGGACCTAAATAACTTCTAAATTATTAGTATATTACATATTTCCTTAACAACTTTCTTAGAATGTCCAAAAGGACTTTGCAGTTAGCAAAGTAATTCTTCTAAGCTAGTGTGCATGATATAACGGGCACAGAGCAGAGAGGGGAGTTAACAGGGCCAATTTCTGGCTGGAGTAGACCATTGACTGGCAATGTAGGTCAGCAATTTACCTTCTCTGCACCTCACTCTAAACATTACTAAACTTGGGAAGAGAATGCTTCATTTATTTACTTGACAAAAATTTACTTGTAAAAATAATATAATCTGCAAGACTCAAATCTCTGAGAAGTCAAATGTTATATAAAATTAGATTTTATAGATAAAAAATAAAACTATTTTACCAAGATAAGTATGGATATTAGCTCTGCTTATAAGAAAATGGAAGTTGGATAACATTTAAGAAATAATAACAATAATAGCGATAATGATAACAGCCACGTGTCGTGCTTTCTTTCACAAAATGTGTTAAATGCATTATCTGACTTAATCTTCAGAGCTACACTATAAAGCAAGAATTATTATTATTTTCATTATACAGATGAAAAAACTAAGGTAAGAGAGCATTTCCTCCATGTCATGCAGTTATCAAGTGGCAGATCCAGTATTTAACTAACTCCAATGCCATGATCTTAATCATAGATACTATCTGAGAAAACCACCCATAGAGACTTAGAGCATTTTCCAAATCTACTTTTCTTAGTGGTTCTTCTTTTCTATCTGGGCATGTCCAATTTAGTCACTAAGACTAGCTATTATAATTTCTCCATTCTAAAATTTCTACCACCTAAAATGTGAAAAAAATTTGTAAGTAGTAGGGAGCTTGCCTTTATATCATCAATAGCTAACAGAACGTTCAGAATGATTCTGTAATTAAAGGAATGTATGAACAAATGAATGAATGAGGCCTCCATTGAGAGTATCATCAATTACCTCCAAAAATGGCAACCTTCAGTTTGCTATTGTAGAAATATCAAATAAATGAGACAGTACCCATTTCTTTTAGAGTCATGAGCCTAAATGCCATAAGACATTAAATATGATGTATAAAACTCATTAAAAAACTCAAATGTCTACATGTCTTATTTGTTAACATCTACCATTTTTTCACTTGTTCAGAGCCAAGAAGTTGAGCAGCAAAAGATTATTAATATTATTATAAAACTTTGGGGGTCACTGTTTATTGGCTTCCACCTAGAACACTTGGAGGGAAGAAAGAAGACAATAAATTCCCCACATGACATAAACTTAGACTGAGTGCTTATTTCAATGTTTAGTATCTAGAATCATGGTATTGCTCTGTGAATTTCCTGTTATGGCAGTGTCAAGGTCCCTCAGAAGCAGAAGGTATCATGATTCATTTCTTTCACACTTACCTTGAATTCTATAGCAGCATCAGCAGCTAACACTTAACCCTTCCTGACAGGCATCACTATGTCAGGAGTTACAGCAGAAGAATATAGGATTTAGGGAGTTCCTAAATCCCCCAAATTATAAGAAGAAACAGCTTTCCTACTTAAGGAATCCTCCAAAAATAGCTATCATTTTCTAGAAGAAGACTACCTGAAGTCAAATCTAATTCATGAGCTTAATGTATAAGAAATAGATCCCAGGAATGCCTTTACCTGCAGAGAAAACCTTCAAAGGTAGTAACTGAGTCACATCAGATTTAAAAGCTGGCATTCATCTGTGGATGGAAAGGGTAAGCATAGATGCCAGAAGCTTCAACTGGTGGCACAGTTCAACTCTATTTAGTGGAGATTAGTGGAGAAACTGATGTCTTAAATCCTCTGTACAGTGCCCTTAAGGAAGAGTCTATGAAGGATACCTGGAAACACAATCCCACGTCTTTTGATTAAACAATGAATAACACTGCTATTTTACACATGCCTAAGGAGCCACGGCCAGAGAAAAACCTTTTGGAAAAAATCAGGATATAGGCAAATACATTAGGGAAATAGTAACAGGCTAAATAAACATGGATCTGAAGAATAGTGGAAATTCTTACATGTTTAATCTTTTCCCATTACATTTTCATTGTACTTAAGGACCAACTGGAATTAGTTTATTTAGAGTGTATCATTATAGACCTTAAATGCATTTTGATTCCTTTCCTTTGTCCTACTTTATCATTCAGGCCTGAAACATTTTCAAGGAAATGCTGAAAAGATACTACCTATGCTTTCTATGTATGCATAATTATGGTAAAAAACCTAAACTCATTTTTAATGCTACAGGCAATTGACATTTTCTTTCTTTGATCACTTCATCAGTCACTGATTATAACTCAGACATGATATTCTAGAACAACTTTCCATATAAAATTAACTGAACTTTTGTTTTCAATAGCATTCATGAAATTCTAAAACAATCTCCTTTGCTTTTTCTAGTAGCTTGCTTTGTTAAAGATGTTAAATGATTTGACATTATTTTAGAGAATAAATTTCCTCAGAATTGGGGATATCTTTGTATGTATACCTGTTAACTCTGTAATTGCAAGAAGAGTTAGGGATAGCAATTAACTTGATGGAAAAAAATAATAATACATTGGAAATTTCCTGGAGAAAGCTATTTTCTATATAGTCCCTTGTAGATATTTTTTACCTTTGGGTGTATAATAAAAATGGAGTGACAATGACAACATTATAAAACTATGGGTGTATTTAAAAATCAATCCAACATGCTCACATTTTATAAAACAAAATATAATTTATGTTATATATATACATATACAGCCCACTTGCTGCCAAATATAACTGTAAGAAGTCACAAAATTATCTTCATTGAAACAGGTTAGGATCATGCTATACTACTACAATAGACTGTCACTATTTTTCCTGCTTATTCATCTGTGCCTATCTATTATTTCCTCAGTCATTTTCAACTCTTTTCTAAACCCCCAAATCTAATCAATTCCATCATTTTCAATAGATGACTTCTCTTTCTACACCATGGAAAATAAATCAAAGTCACTGAGGTGGACACTTTTACAACTTGTCTTTCTAACCACCTCAAAATATTTCTGATTTTTTACTCAATTTTTCTTTCAGGGAAACTATCCTTAAAGGCTACTTTCTCAACATATGATCTTGATTTCATTCCTTCTCCCCTTCTTTCATCAATCCACACCTCTGATAAATCTTTAATCTTTCATTCTTACCAAGTTCCAGGAACTATGAAAGGATCAAAAGACATAACAATAAATAAGATGATCTTTGCTTTCAAAGAGCTCACTTGCATTGTCATAAGCACCTCTTTTGGCCCTTATACTCTGAGTAAAGTGTTTTCTAAACATACTAAAGATCTCTGAAATGACTTCTTCCCAGGTTTTGCTTGTTTGTCCTTG
The DNA here is from genome assembly GCF_003031525.2 of Neophocaena asiaeorientalis asiaeorientalis. Lineage (NCBI taxonomy): Eukaryota > Metazoa > Chordata > Mammalia > Artiodactyla > Phocoenidae > Neophocaena > Neophocaena asiaeorientalis. The sequence continues at coordinate 4,836,397 of NW_020185328.1, forward strand.
ATCTTCTTTTAAGCATGTTCCTTCTTTTATTTCTATAAAACTGTATTTTCAAAAATTCCTTTTCTTTCTAACCTCCATCTGCTTACTACAGTCCACCAAAGGGAAGTGTGCTCCATTTCTCTTTTTTTTTTCCAATCTGTTTCTAGACAATACAACTGCATCGTATTAATATCACTTGTATTTGATATCTCTTAACACTAAATATCCAGCCCTCATCTCTATCCTCAGCTTCAGTTTTATAACACAAACTACCTGTTGAATAACCTGCCATTATCTATAATTTGACATGGCTAAAATTGATGTCCTCATTTTACCCGTAAAATTATTTGTTTCTGAAGGGGAGCAGAATTTGTCAACCCAAAATACACGAGGATTATTTTAGGCTGATTATTTTTAAGAAACACCAGACAAAGGAGAAGCTCCATAAACCTAGTAGAGGTTAACCTTTTGTAAGCAACATTTACAATCAGTGCTTTCCATGTGTTTTTAGTTTTTTGTCTGTTTTGTTTTGTTTTTGCACCATTTTGCTGTCTGTTTATTTCACGTTTACAGAGAAGCTTGAACATCTGTGGAAAAACACCAAAGGTTTATTTCCCTTTTACAAATCTCCATTTGTAATGGTGTTTACCCCTCTGTAACAGAAAGAATGACTAAATTTCTAGAACCTTATCAATAGAGAAGGTTCCTACCTAAATCTGCATAACAACCTTACACTTGTTCACTGTGTTTTTCCCCATAGTTGCCCCAAACTGGCTCCCTTTCCTCAATATCTTTTGCCTTTATCTAAAGATGGTATTTAGGGTGGTGTCTGGGGCCATTTTAGAGAATTACTGAGTATTCCTGGGTACTTCCCATGTATACAGGAGACACACATGCTGTTAAATTCCTGTTTGTCTTTCTCCCATTAACCTGTCTTTTAACCTAATAACAGGGTGGTCTCAGCCAAGAACCTGGAAGGGTAGAAGGGAAATTATTTTTCCTCCTCTACAGTTCTATGTCTCTAAATGAAAAAAAAAAAAAATTATCCTACTCACCCAGCCTCCAAACTTTGAAGTCATCCTGATTCCTTCCCACAAACCAGTTAGATAACAAATTTCATTGTTTTATTTTCCCATTTATCTCTTGTACTTCAAGATCTCATCACTTCATGCCTAGCTTAATGGAAAATTCTTCCTTTTTTTTTTTTACCTCTAATATCTTCTCTCATATTATGAATCCTCTACCTACTGACAGATTAATAGCCATAAGCCATCTATCAGGTGACTCCAAGTTCAAAGACATTCTACAGATCCATGGAGGCAAAATATTTAATGGAATAAAATCTAAACTCCTTAGGAGGTTATTTCAGGCTCTGCGTGATCAAACTTCAATATGCCTTTCCAAGTCTAAATCTCACAATACCTCCTCATTATTCTTCCTAAACTGTAGACCACAGTCGACCACTTTCTGCTTTCCAAACTGTAAACATTTTGATCAAAGTCATGCCTCCAATCACAGTGCAATGTCCTTCCGCCAACTGTCCAAGAACAAATCTTATCCATCATTTAAACTCATGTCGTTTCCCCATGAAGTATAATATATCTATAATAATACTGCTTTAAATTCTTCAGTAGTGCTTATAATTTTATACCCTATAGTATAGATCTTTGGAATAGGTCCATGTTCTTCTCTCCTGTGAACTTCCTGAGGACAGAAACCACATGATTTTTGTTTCTCCCTGAGAATCCATTATAGTTAGTACCTTGCATACATTAAGATCCAACAAATGTTCATTTAATGTATTTCTTAAAAATAGCATGGCACCAGAATTCACATATTAATAATCTATATTTATGTCTCTTACATTTTCTTTTTACATGCATAAGTTATCTATTTGGTAGCATTCAATAATTGCTTCCTATCTATTAAATTAGGTATTTTGTCTCAATAATCTCTAACATTTTGCCAGTAATAAGTTTCAAAATTTACATAAGGTTTGACACTATACCACCCCCTACCTGTAGTCATACCAGGTAGAATTAACTTTTTTAAGATTTTGCATTAACATTTCTTAACATTAATAGATTTATCGTTTGTTTGTAAAAATTCATAATTTTGAAATGAGTTAATTTTCCCTAACCAAGAAGAAACTTTCCAGGAGTTGTAATTGTGAATGGTTAGGCTAAGAGGCTTGACATAAGGGATAAATACTAGGGCTTTTAAATCAACAACCTGTGTTTGCAATTTACTTAAATTCACTAAATTTCTCTGTACTCATCTGTTAGATGGGGCTAATATTATTACTATCTCAAAGGTTTTTTTGAAGGTTAAACAAAATAATGCATATAAAGTGTTTCCATGATTCTTGACATGCAATTCAATAATTGATGTGTATTTTTATTCATTAATTTTATCTTACTCCCCATCTTCTAGACAGGAGGCTGTTTCAATGAAAATAGTTTTATCAGATACCTGTATAATAGGCCAGGTCATAAAAATTAAAATTCAAAGAATACCCTGAAATTTTTTCTTAGCAGTTTTTCTGGCTTTGTCATTTAAGTAAAGCCCCCATTTATATAGTGCAACATTATATTAGTAGTATATAAGAAGTAAAATAAGCTAAAGCTATCAGAGTAACTGTGAGGTCTCCTGTAACTTTGTGAATTCTTGTAATTAACAAAGGTCCGTTTTTAAAAGGGAAGAGATCTCTATGAAAATTTATGAGATCTTCAATGACTGAGTTCTCAGTTTCCAATTCCTATTGCCACTCCCCTAGTACAGGCTTCTAACATCTCCAGCCTGGACTGTTGAGAAAACTTTCTAAATACTTCACTCCTACCTCTTCCCATTATTGTCATATTTATCTTTCTAACACAAATTCTTGACCATGACTATCTACTGCTCAGAAAATTCGCATAGCCACCTACTGCTCACAAAATAAAATCCAAAGTCACTGGAATAGAATTAATACCTTCCATAATAGAATTTTAATCTACCATTCCAGCCTTATAATGCTATTGTTTATCTCACACACAGAACACTAAAGCCAAATAAAAGGTTTTTTTTTCTTCTGCACTTTTAAGAT
>NW_020185328.1:4839482-4844732 GCF_003031525.2 Neophocaena asiaeorientalis asiaeorientalis
GACTCATGTTTTTTTTCTTTTCCCTACAATGCCCTCCCTGGCTCCTACTCCTTTCCCTATATAGATTCTTGCTCATACATATTATATATTATGTCTTTATAATATGTTTTAAATATACAATAATGTATATATTTACAAATAAGTTTATATATATTATAATCTCAAGTGTGTATATATATTATATATAAATAAATTTTTATATAGCATACACACTAGCATTATAATAATTCAGGTACATAACTTTCTATTCCATTAGGTCATAAGCTATGTGAGATACATATCCTGGCACATATTAAATGATCAATACAGTTTTCTTAAATTTGTGAACATGTGATTGAATTAGTTACCTTCTATTTTATCATCTACGACACACACAAATGCCAGGCTTTAGTGATTCTCAGTATTGTCTCACTGATATATATCAATTTTTAAGATGTACTTTCTGAGTCTCATTATTTCCACATCACAAAATTATAGGACTGAAAAGGAAAACAAAAATGCCCACCCCAGGATTCAGTGAGGCCATCATTACTTAGGAAAACATCTTCTATTTTAAAAGAGCTCAACTTTGAATAGGATTTTATAACTTACCCCTTTCACTCAATGCTTTCATGTATAATAATGTCAACTATTAGTTCCTGCACACAGTCTTGAGATTATTTTTCAAGGTAATGGAAGAATTATTGCGTTTTTTTCCCTGTCTGGGAAGATGACATAACCCCAGAAGATTTTAAGAAAGTTAAATGTATCAGAATTTGCAAGGACTATGACAGATGGGTCTTGGCTTCAGAACTGAAGCTCCTCATCTATTTACAAGCAACTATTTTCATTCAGGTTTATTGATTTTTTTTCTTTTGAAAAATTCAAAGATACACTCTTTCTCATTCCCAAGTTTCCAGTGTATTTGCATTTTGGCCAACGCAACTTTCTTTTCCCTTCAATCTCTCGGCCTTGGCTTTCCCTCACTCACTTTTAATCACTGAATATACATATAACTTTCACTTCATTTACAGAATATTAATAATGCTTATTGACCTTTGAAGGCATCACTCTTAAGACTTACCCCTAGATAGGTGTAGTATTTTGATTATTTTGTCACCAATTAATCTGCTTTAATTTTCCCTGTGTTCAAGTTGTCCTTTTTTTCTCTCAAGAGACTTGGGATACAAAGGTAGTATCCATAATCAAGCTTCTAAATTGTTTTGGTCACCATATTGTGAGCTAAACACCCATCATCTTGTTTAGTTCTTAAAATAATACTAAGATTGATGCTAAAACCAAGGCTCATGAAAGCTAAGCAACATAATCAAGGTTCTAGGTGTACACTCAAATCTGACTTCAAAGCCTACATTTTAAAATCCCTACCTTATTGTGAAAACTGGAATATCATGGTGATAACTCTTCTAGAAAAGTCATCATTTATGACCATATTTCATAAGTTTTCTTATTTCTTTTTAATTTTGAACATTGGGGAAAGGTAATAACTATGCTTATAATTAAAATGAATACTATTTATTGAATACTCACTATGTGCTAAGCATATTACTCATATAATCACATTTTATACTCACAATAATACTGTCTCCATTTTACAGATGAGAAAATAGAGTTGGAGGGAAATGTCCAAAAAAACCTGGTGCAGTCTAAGCTTTAATAACTTTGGGATTATAAATACACCCTAAACACATAATTTGAAAGTTTATTTAAATTTCTTTTAAATACTTAGTTTCATAAATTTAATAATAATACATTAATTGTTATTTGTTTTAGTCAATATTTATCATCTTATATTCTTTTCATCATGTGTCATGTTTTTTGTTTTTTTTTTAACTTTTTATTTTATATTGAAGTATAGCCAATTGACAAAGTTGTGATAGTTTCAGGTACAATGTGTCATGTTCTTAAAAGCAGCTTATTAATTTTTTCTACAGTCTTATGTCACAGATCCTCTTTCTTTGAAATAGTATCTAACAATGAGCCAATGAGCAATTTCCCAAGCTATCCCAAGGTGAGGGTGCTTTGCAGCACATGTTGTTTATTTTATTGTATCATTTCTACCATTTATTCTCTATTTTTAGAGCCTAACAACTCAAAATGTGCATCACCTGGGATCTTACTGAAATGCAGAATCTCAGGCTTTACACTAGACTCATCAAATCAGAATCTGTATTTTAGCAAGTTCAGCAGGTGATTAGTATACATATTAATATTGAGAAGCACTCATTTAGGCATCAAATTTGATCTATAATTATAAGATCATGGCAAGTTAATGTACTGGACTTGCCACAGAGAAAGAAAAGTGCTGAATATTAAAATATAAACGTTAACATCAGATGCTATCCAAAAAGGGCAGAAGGAAACAAAACAAATGATAGGTAGGCAACTAGGGATTAGTCAATTCCTTTGAAATTAAGAGGGCACTATAAATATTGCTGGTAATCCTATGCATAGTAGTTACAACAAACTAGCCCAGTGGTGGGTTAGAACTTCAAAAGGTTGAAGAGAATGGAAGAATAACTGGCAAAAAACCATACCAGGGAAAGTGGGCATAGAGGGAACCTACCTCAATATAATAAAGGCCATATATGACAAACCACAGCAAACATCATTCTCAATGGTGAAAAATTGAAAGCATTTCCTCCAAGATCAGGAACAAGACAAGGGTATCCACTGTTACCACTATTATTCAACATAGTTCTGGAAGTCCTAGCCACAACAATCAGAGAGGAAAAAGAAATAAAAGGAATATAAATTTAAAAGAAGAAGTAAAACTGTCACTGTTTGCAGATGACATGATACTATACATAGAAAATCCTAAAAATGCCACCAGAAAACTACTAGACTAATCAATGAATTTAGTAGAATTGCAGGATACAAAATTAATACACAGAAATCTCTTGCATTCCAATACACTAACAACAAATGATCAGGAAGAGAAATTAAGGAAACAATCCCATTTGCTACTGCAACAAAAAGAGTAAAATACCTAGGAATAAACTTACCTAAGGAAGCAAGAGACTTGTAAGCAGAAAATTATAAGACACTGATGAAAGAAATCAAAGATGACACAGATGGAGAAATATACCATGTTCTTGGATCGACTGGAAGAATCAACACTGTGAAAAGGACTACACTACCCAAAGCAATCTATAGATTCAATGAAATCCCTATGAAATTACCAATAGCATTATTCACAGAATTACAACAAAAAAATTTTACAATTTGTATGGAAATACAAAAGATCCCAAATAGCCAAAGCAATCTTGAAAAATAAAAATGAAGCTGGAGGAATCAGGCTCCCTGACTTCAGACTATACTACAAAGATACAGTCATCAAGACAGAATGGTACTGGCAATAAAACAGAACTATAGATCAGTGGAGCAGGATAGAAAGCCTAGAGATAAACCCACGCACATATGGTATCCTTATCTTTGATAAAGGAAGCAAGAATGTATAATGGAGAAAAGACAGCCTCTTCAATAAGTGGTGCTGGAAAAACTGGACAGCTACAAGTAAAAGAATGGAATTAGAACACTCCCTAACACATACAAAAAAAATAAACTCAAAATGGATTAAAGACCTAAATGTAAGGCCTGACACTATAAAACTCTTAGAAGAAAACATAGGCAAAACACTCTTTGACATAAATCACAGAAAGGTCTTTTTTGATCCACCTCCTAGAGTAATAAAAATAAAAACAAAAATAGACAAATGGGACCTAATGAATCTTAAAAGCTTTTGCACAGCAAAGGAAATCATAAACAAGACAAAAAGACAACCCTCAGAATGGGAGAAAATATTTGCAAACAAAGCAACTGACAAAGGATTAATCTCCAAAATTTACAAGGAGCTCATGCAGCTCAATATCAAAAAAACAAACAACCCAATCCAAAAATGAACAGAAGACCTAAACAGACATTTCTCCAAAGAAGATATACAGATGGCCAACAAACACATGAAAAGAGGCTCAACATCACTAATTATTAGAGAAGTGCAAGTCAAAACTACAATGAGGTATCACCACACACCAGTCAGAATGGCCATCATCAAAAAATCTACAAAGAATAAATGCTGAAGAGGGTGTGGAGAAAAGGGAACCCTTTTACACTGTGGTGGGAATGTAAGTTGATACAGCCACTATGGAGAACAGTACGGAGGTTCCTTAAAAAACTAAAAACAGGGGGCTTCCCTGGTGGCGCAGTGGTTGAGCGTCCGCCTGCCGATGCAGGGGACACGGGTTCGTGCCCCGGTCCGGGAAGATCCCACATGCCGTGGAGCGGCTGGGCCCGTGAGCCATGGCCTCTGAGCCTGCGCGTCCGGAGCCTGTGCTCCGCAGCGGGAGAGGCTACAACGGGGAGCGGCCCGCGTACCGAAAAAAAAAAAAAAAACTAAAAATAGAACAACAATATGACCCAGCAATCCCACTACTGGGCATATACCCAGAGGAAACCATAATTCAAAAAGATACATACACCCCAATGTTAACTGCAGCACTATTTACAATAGCCAGGACATTGAAGCAATCTAAGTGTCCATTGACAGTTGAATGGATAAAGAAAATGTGGCACATATATACAATGGAATGTTACTCAGCCATAAAAAGGAATGAAATTATGTCATTTGCAGAGACATGGATGGGCCTAGAGACTGTCATAAAGAGTGAAGTAAATCAGAAAGTGAGAAAAAAGTGTTGTATATTAACACATATATGTGGAATCTAGAAAAATGGTATAGATGATCTTATTTGCAAAGCAGAAGTAGAGACAGATGTAGAGAACAAATGTATGGATACCAAGGACAAAAGGAGGGGTGGGATGAATTAGGAGATTGGGATTGACGTATATACACTACTATGTATAAAATAGGTAACTACTGAGAACGTACTATATAGCACAGGGAATTCTACTCAGTGCTCTGTGGTGACCTAAATGGGAAGAAAATCCAAGAAAGAGGGAATATATGTATACATATGGCTGATTCACTTTGTTATATAGCAGAAACTGACACAGAAGTGTAAAGCAACTACACTCCAATAAAAAAAAAAATACCAGAAATGTATCTCCATAGAAGCTACCTTAAAATGAATATACTCTTGATTCACTTACAAGTCATATTCCAAGGAAACTATCCCCTTATGCTAAATAGAATATGGAATTAGAATTACTTGGTAATTCATTTTAGACTTTTCCCTGGGGGGTGGCATAAATTTTCAGTTTTAAAAATCAAATATATATATATATATATATATA
>NW_020185328.1:4844745-4857503 GCF_003031525.2 Neophocaena asiaeorientalis asiaeorientalis
TTTACTGCTGTTTTTTTTTTTCTTTTTGACACTGCTTCTCAAAGTTTAATGTAAGCACTTCTTTGATCATATGTGAAAATTCTTAATTGCTTTGTAAGAAAATTAGTTTCACCCTGGACTTACACTCATTTATTTCCTTCCTTTAAATTGTGCTCTGATGCAGTAGAAGGGGAAAACAAGTTGGGAGTCTGGCAATGTAGTCACTTTATTTTTTATTATTATTCTTGTTTTAATAATGTTTCATATAAAGGTGTAGGAAATTTGTTATAAAATCAGAAAAATAGAAAATAGAAAATTTAAAAGTACAGCAAGATGATAACTATTGACCTTTTTCCAATTACATACGTTTTTGTTTCCCCCATTGAATTCCTAATAGTCCCCTGACTATAGAGAATGAGTAAAGCACAACTTGACAGTGCTACCTGGGAAAATGAAAAGATGATTCTAATGTCAACTTATTAATAAGAGCTGCTCAACACCTGGGCCAGGATGGCAATGTGATAGAATCTCAAGGAGCCCATGATCCAGTGAAGTGATAGATATGATCATTAGAGAGTAAGAAACGAAAGCATACAGTTGTTTGATAGAAATTTTTTTATATGGCCTATAGACTAAATGTTCCATAAAAGTTTAAAGAATTTGGTGGAAGAATGTTAGAATAATGAAACCATATTACATGAGGAAATGATATTTCAAAAGTTAGCATTCATATTGCTAATCAATAATGTCATGTGGATTGTCCACTCTTAAATGTAAATCAATACTAACTTTCGAAAATGCAATTCAGCAATTCATTAATTATTCTTTACAAATTGCACCAAAGAGTTGACCACAGAACTTTCACAGTTTCCTTAAACCAATGCAAAGGACATATCAAATGTAAAATGCTCCATGCTCCTAAGCTTACTAAAAATAATTGCTGTTAATGGGCTACAATTTAAATAGCATATGAATAAAAACATTTTGAGAGGTTACACCTGTTATTAACCTGTAAAGTTACTTGAAAGTAGCACTGAAAACCAAGCAACATTCTGATGGACACTTTCAAGGTTAGCAAATCACAACAGAAAAACAGAGATTTACAGAAATGCTCGAAAGAAATTCAATTCTGTGTTTAGATAGCTGCTTTTTTAGAAACTTCCTGATTCAGGAATAACCTAAAATACTTATTCAAATGATTAAGGTATCCTTTTAGCCTCGATGTCTTTAAACCTACCTGAAATGTTGCACGTTAGTCTTTACAACCCTGCTGCTATTTTGCCCTGCCTGGTACAATACTGACTTGTATAGGATGCTCTGTGAATATCAACATTTTGTACCTAAACTCAAACTAAAGCAGCATAGCAAAATGCAGCCTGCCAGCAAACATTCAATGCTACTCTAAAGGGAGCTTGGCAGAATTTAATGAGATTGTTAAATAAGCAAAGAGGAAATACTGGTGGGAGGATAACACAAGAAAGAGGAGAAGGATGGCAGTGCGAAGTAAAGACATTAAAAAAAAAACAGAAAGTTAATATTTGGGTACCTTTAAGCAGGTAGAAAAATTGGAAACTTGGAAACTAAAAAAGCGAAGAAAGAAGGCATGAAGTTATTGGACTGTAGGATTAAATTTTGTTTTTAGATCATATTAACTGAACTTGGTTACACTAGTAGACGTTCCTTATTGTGTTGGGTTTATGTAAACAAGCATGATACAAAAAATGATATAAAATCTTACATAGGAACATCAAATTGAAGGAATATACACTGCATTATTTTTTCCAGAACTAATTCAATATAGGCAAAACCTTAAAGATTGACATGAACATAACTAAAGTGTTTTATCCCACTTCATAATACTATAAAGCTTATAATTTACCTTTGTTATAGTACTGTTTACTCAACTTAGTAAATATAGTTCATTTACAGGAGCCATTTTTCATGTAGTAAGGGAGAAATTAATAGATAAATGATCGAGAAATTAATGGGTAGAAAACTAAAGGTACACTTTCCTCCCAAGTCTTTTATTTTCTATGATCAGCATCTCTTATTAGTGGAGGAGGAAAAAAGTTTAGAGAAAATAGATGACTTAGTGCTCTTGCTACAACAAATGCCATAGATGGGGTGGCTTAAACAATAGAAATTTATTTCTCATAATTTTGGAGGTTAGAAAGCCTGAGATCAGGATGCCAGCATAGTCAGGTTCTGATGAGAGCTCTCTTCCTGGTTTGCAGACAGCAGTTTTGCTGTGTTCTCACACGGTGGAGAGAAAAAGGAAGCACACTCTCTCCTGCTCTTCTTATAAAGACACTAATCCCATCATAATGGCTCCACTTCCACAACTTAATTGTCTCCCAAAGGTTCCATTTCCACATACCATCATACTAGGGATTAGTGTTTTAGTGTTTCATCATATGAATTTTGGGAAGACCCAAACATTCAGTCCACAGCAACAGAGGTACATGAACTTCCCTTAATCAACAACCAGTTTAAACCACAATTTGATTAGTCCCTTTTCTTTTCCCTTCGCCCAATTTACTATGCTTGCATGTAATAAAATCAAGAATTCAATTACTAGGATATATACATGCCTCTAAGTCAAATACAAATCCTAATTGATGAGATACTTATTTGATATTAGAAGCAACTTTCACCTATATAATCTGTCTTATAATTATAAATATTAAAGGATACAGTAAAGCATCAAAAGTGTTAACGATTTTTTTAAAAGTAAGCATTCATGTTTTATAATTAAATAGATCTAGATTTGTATGTATTTGAAATTTATAAGAGATTATTCTTAAAACTTGGATCCAAATTGCTTTAAAGAGTTTTAGTTGAGTTATAATAAATACATGGTATAATAATATGTTTGTTTTTTATAAATACTGCTTCCATATTTATTTTAGTTAAGTAGTAAGTTTATCATCTGTAAAATGTTTCCAGTAACTTCGATATTTGAAAACATTCAGCAGCAGACTATCATGTAGAGATTCAGGAAAAAATGTTTATTTAGAAAAAGGAACTCCTTAGGAAAACCAACTGTATAATTTTATCTATATTTTGGTTCAATTTATCTTTTACTTCTCCAAAAGTATTAGTAATACACACAGTAATTCTCAAATATACCTTTCAGTGGCCAACCTTTTCCAATAACATTTCACTTACTATTACAGGACAGATACCTTTTTTACCAAAAAAGTAACAAGGATTTAAATTCCTATGAAAAGAAAAATTTGTGATAGGCTACGAGGTATGCCATTGCTATGTCTGTCATTTAATTGTGGTGTTTATTTAATTTCAAAGCTTCTTCAGTGTAACTCACATATATTTGAAATAAAATATGTAAATAAATTCAGTCTCTGGAGAAGGGTAAATTCAACCGTGAAGCAGAATAGATTTCCATTTTCCTAATGCACTTTGGCACTTGTGTGTGTCCACTTACATTAGCCTATGAAAGTATTCCGGCTCTGTCAGCCCCCAAGAATGTGTTAAAATGACATGGTAAATTTAGGGTTCTGAGAGTAAATAAGCCTTGTGTAAAAAAAAGGCCTTTCAGACCACGTAGGTAAAGAGGAAACAGTCCATGCATTTTAAATGCCTATAAATATAATTCTCCAACACAAAATGTAATATATGTTCTATCAGAATAATTATTTCCTCCTATAAATATCCGTGGCACTAAACTTACTGTCTTGCTCACATTCTCTCCTGGTCAGTACACAGCCTAATGCTGGCAAGAGGGATCCATTCAGGTATATTATGTGTTTGGGCATTAAGCACCCAGTGATTAGCCAAGTACCTAAGTGTACAATGTGCTGAGGGAGAATTAATACAGAAGAAAAGTGTTTCCAAAAAGACCCACTAAAAATAATAACATTAGCAACTAAAATAACATGGAGGTAAATCTCCATTTCTAAAGTATTGTCATGAGTTACCATGGTAAAAACTATGCAAAAATAAAGTGGCTTGTAAAGGCAAGTTTAGACGGCCTTTAACAGGTTTCTTTGACCCAGTGTCAAATTATCTCTGCAGCATCCTTACCTTCCTTACAGAGCACAGTGGGGATAGGTACATTGTTAACTGTTTTTTTTTTTTTTTCCCATGAAACGACCAAATAGGTTTATTCTAGAAATGTTTTCAACTGAAAAGGAATTTAGTGCTTTTGAAAAGTAACAAAATGACCATATAGTTAAGTTATCTCAACAGGTACAAATCAGGCACTAAATACTAACCATGACATACTAAATTAACTTCAGCTTCAGAGCTCTTCATCCTTTTATAAAATTATTTGGTGTCTTATTAAAATTTGTGGTTACCTCTATAGCCCTTATGTTAACTGCTTTTTGATGAAAGTGTAAAATGAGAGACCAAGGTCAAAGTTAATGGTGAAATTTTTTTTTTGGTTTGTTTTTATATGTTTTAATAAGCCCATATTTATCCGATATGTCTTTATGTTAGTGAGATCTAAATTTTTTTCCTTTTAAAGACCCCAAATCTCCATCTAGAATAATTGCTTCCTTTTCAAGAGAAAGGAGAGTAAACAGTAACACTGGGGCAATTAAAAAAAAGACAGAGAGGGTATCGTTTAAATACCTGGGTTTATCCTAGAAGGAAATTCACTTGCGATCATAAATGTCTTTGGGCTCATTTTTAAGATTCACTATTTCTGTCATAACTTCTCATACATTTCTCACAGTTTGGAGTTTTGTTTTGTTTTAATTAGTATCCCAGAGTGAATTCAGGCATTAAATCCTTCTAAAACGTTTTCTCTAAGTCAAAAGGGTAAAAAAAAGAAGAAGAAATTTTCTTCTTTCCTATCTAACCTAATCAATTTTCTGGGTCAGGCTCACTGGGAACTGAGTTGATTGGCAGAAGGGGAAGCCAGGGTGCTCCTGAAGAAGGTCATTTCTCTCCACCAGCTCTGACTTTTTTCTGCCACTGTTATGCTTTTATCCATTGTCCTATGGCCAAGATTTGAATAAATGGATATAAGAAGTCAAGTACTACAGACAGTACAAAAAGAAAAGTAGAGAACCAAAACTATAGCTTCCTATATAAAACTGAACTAGTTAAATACAACATTTATTATCATTTTCTTCTGTTCAAAAGCTACATGTTTTAAGTTTGGAAACTTAAAGAAAACCTAATTTCACTGTACAAAATACACTGTGAGGATAAAGGTGATCTTCTATCATTTACTAATTTTAGCTATTTCATTAAGTATATTAATATTTTGCTGAAGACCTGACTCTTACATTTTCTTTGTTTCACAAAGAAAACATGTCAAGTGAGACATCTTAATCTTATATTTGGGTAATAATGAGTCACAGGAGGACAGAGGGACTGGTTTTGGACTTTGAAGAAGAATCAGAAGAGGTAAAATGAATTTTTTAATTTTTAAAAGGTAAGTCTATGTGTCTCAGTATTACTTGTTGCTTGAATAAATACTGAGGGATTTTTTTCCTCTGCAATATTACTTAGAAAACACAAACATCACTTTTGTAAAGATGAAGAAATATTGATGGTGTGGATATAGAAGTTCATTGGTGTTTTTTATAGTATCAGTGCCAATCATTATTATCCACATTTTCATAGAATAGGAAATTGAGTTCAGTAGTAATGATGTGCCCAAGGTCACACAGTTAATAAATTAATCAAAGCAGGGTTAAAAATTTCCTTCCAGGAGTAGATCTAGACATCTACTCCTATAGGGACTGTTTTAGTTGTTACAAAGAGACATTTTTTAACTCTAATAAAATGTATGCACTTTGTGATCTACTAGTATGCATCATTACATTTTTCTAGTCTACATTTAGAGTTTCCCATATATAAGTCTAGAATACAGGGCAAATTTCTTCACTGTACCAAGCTCATACTTCTCATCTGCAAATGAGAGTAGAAATAGTACCTACTTCACTGGGATGTTTTAAGAATTAAGAGATAGTCTATATAAAGCACTACTTACTATAGGGTCTGACACACAGTAAATACTCATATATTTTAAATATTATTACTCTGAATTTCCATAACCATCTCTGATAGTAAACTCCCAGAAAGTCAAGCCTTGACCTATATAATTCTCTTTGTACAACACTTTGTACAGTCTCATGATTAAGGCAGTGCTTTAATATACCCTGTACAGAATGACAGGTGATGATACTACAGAAGATAAATCAAAACACGTAAGTGCAGTGTTTCACCTTGATATCATCTTCATTAGACTTACCTATAGTGTCTGTTAAATGCACAATCCTGGGTTATACCATTGATGTTTTAGAAAACCTCTTTGGATATTACTCTAGTGAAATGATTGAAGTCAAACATATCTGCATTAAAATCCAGTCCTAGCATTTACCAGCATTAAGAACCATTAAGCCTATCTGAACCATCTCTCATCTGAAACAAACAAACAAACAAAAATCCAAACCCAAAGAGGGTAGTATAAATAATATCAACTTCACAGAACTGTAATATGGATTAAATAATTAATATGGATCACATATTTTGTTTGATGATATCATTAGGTAACAGATGACAAGCAAGTCTAATCTTTCCTAAAGCCTTCTCTTTATCTTCTATAACAGAAGTAATCAAAACTCAAATATAAGGAGACTCCTTTATTGTCAACTACAGAATCCAGCCTGGAAATCCCCAAAACTATCCAATTACCCTCTACATTTCAGGGACAGTTCCTCTTCTAAGTTCTCCCAATTTTTGTGAAGTTTAGCATATGAATCCTTATATAGTAATGTTCTAATTTTAATTTCATTTAAATCCAAAATTAGCATAGTTTTCCCTAACATATTTTTTCTTTCTTCTTTTTTTAATCATTCTCTTTTTTAAATACAGCATTTTTTGTTTGTTGATAAAAAGCACAACCTCATGATAAAAATATTCTTTTGGACAAAGTAGCCCTCAAAGACTCTACTACAATCTACAAACATACAAGTAGCATCCTAATGCTTAGGGCAGGGACTATTTCATGATAGTTTCCATATAACCTAAGGGGTTATCCATTCAGGACTGCCAAGTTTGTCTCCACACATCGCTACACACTACATATTCACCTATGTTGTATCTAACTGGCCATTACAGGCTGAGCTATTCAGTAACAGGAACCATGTGTTATTCATACCTTTGGTCCCAACACCTGGTAGCACTGACATATTATAGACACTTATGTTGTCAAAGAATGAATAAAATCCAGGGTAAATATTTGTAACTTTGAGGACATAGCTCAATATGGAGGTCAGACAGTTATTTTAGGCTATTTAATCTGGGAAGTGAAAAAAAATCTTAGCTATTAAAAGCACAGATTGGCATGTACAATAAAAACAATTCCAGCTGTCAAAAGCATACATGGAGGAAATGACAGGTAGAGAATACATTGGCAAAAAAGACACAAAAATAATTTGACTGAAAAGTAAGTCCCCTCTGCCACTGTCCAGCCAGCTTGTCAGTTTAATTTGCAATTGAAGAAAAGGAAGGGAGAGGAGTCAAAACAGGTGTTTGTTTTTTCCTCTTTTTAATGGGAGAAAATCAAGTGAAAGCATGCTCTGCCAGCTGTGAAAAGCTGAAGACACCTGTGGTTGCCACATCCCATGCTTGTGACATAGGTCAGAAGCAGTTAAAGACACCTGATAAAATGAGGCGAGGATACAGGTACATGAAGCAAGTCAGAAGAAAAATGGTGCTGGATAAAAACAGAAGAAAAAGAAAGAGCAAATGGCGCCCATAAAATGTCCAATTTCAAAATGTCCATTTTCATCTTTGTATTCTAATTAGTACAAAGTCATATTCTTTCTATTTCCTCCTTCTGTTCACTAAAGAAGATGTGTGAAAATGGATAAAATAAAATGCTTGGCTTATGTGCAGTATACAACTCTATATACCTGACAGGCTCAACTAAAGCATATTTGCAATATTCTATCCTGGCTATTTATATTTCTTTTTTTCCCCCTTCATTTTCCCACCCTCCCACCCACACCAACACAGTAAAAATAAAGGATTTATTCTCTGTAAGCAGAAATGTGTGGAACTCAAAGGAATCTTGACTTTGGCTACAGCTCTGAGGGGTCATGTCAGCACAAGTGTAGGAGGACGTGAGCATTTACTAGTTGCTGGAAGTCTGGGAGAGAACTGGGTGGATGGGAGTGGTTTTGGGGGGCATAGAAGCTCATCATTTGTCATGATGAAGTTAGATTTTAAAGGTAATTTCAAAATAGTTACACATGGCAACTCATGATAATATGTGCTCTGGCCTTCATCAATATCTGCATCCTGTGATATCTTGTTCTAAAAGACGCCTTAGAAATAGGACTTCAGTGCAACTGACAATGGAAAATGGAAAAGTGATACCATGAGAATGACTGATTTAAGCTAAAGAATAAAGGAAGATGAGAAAAATTAAGTATGTATTTAAAACTAATATTCCTTTCAAAGTCTTGCTTTTTAATTATCTAATATAGTACCCTCTGCATGATTTTGGTCATGTCGATGAAGAACAATTTGGGCACCATTGGGGTGGATGAACACTCTGAGACTCTACCCAGAAAGAGGGTTGAGGGAGAACATAAGAATTCAAAGGATATTACTGGGCTCACCACGTCTAAGTTCATTACCAGCAAGTGCCTGAATAAGATGTAGTTGGTATTAGAATAATTCAGAAAATCAGTGGGTGAGCTGATATCTTTGGGAAAGGGAAGTTTAGGGTTTGAAAGGACAATCTTTCAATGTTATACAATAACATGTGCATAGGAATAATGACTTAGTAGATCAAACACTGCCAGATACTAGATGGAAAATTTGGAGGGTTCACACATTTTTAAAGTTAACCCGCCTAATGGAAATATTTCCTAAAAAACAGTGAGGTAGATCACAACTAACAACCATAGATTGAGCAAGATACCAATGAGATGCTAGGAATTAATAGGCCACAATATTTGCCCTCAAAAAACTGATATTCTTAGGAACAAAAATGCACTCAAACAATTTATTAAAATACAGCATGGTCACTGCAAATAATAGAAATAGTAGTGTGAAATGGGAACATAATTGAATGGTGTTAAATCCAATTTTTGATTCAGGGGTTAGAGAAGGCTTCCAGAACTGGTGGTATCTTAGTGGAATTTTAAACAATGAGTTAGCTACCAATAACAATATGCACAGAGGCAAACAAACAAACAAAATACATAAAGTATGCAGAGACCTATAAAAATCTAAGCGGTGAGAGAGCATAAAGTGCTGAAGTACATAGCAGGACTTGTGGTGATAGGGATGGAGAGTGGGCAGGTGCAAGGCTGTGGAGAATCTTATGGTGTGTCAAAGAGCTAGGAGTTACCTTGAAAGCAAAAAATAGTCAGCTATTTGTTAAAGTGCATCCCTCTGGTGCAATGTGGACAGTGTATTTTCCAAACTGTAGACAGGCAGACCAATTACAATAAATATAATACAAGGTGAATACAGTATTTGAGATTCTAAAACTTAAATTTCAAGTTTATATACAACTAATAAACCTTTTGAACAGCCTGGTTTTATAATCGACTATACTAATAATCCATGAATTTTTTGGAGGGCAAAAATTTTTTTGGAGGGCAAGGTAGTATTAGGTAAAACTAATACTTCTTAGTTTTTATAATTATTGTTCTACAAAAATGTAAACTGTTGGAATATAAATATAATTGTACATAGTAAATAATCTCAAGCACTATAATGTAATAATTTTGCTAACATAAAGTAACTATAAATAAATATTTTATTAATAAATAATTATTAATAATAGAAGGCATTGATGGACTATTATGCTCTGGTGATTATGGGCACTTCTAGAATGGAAAGACTAATTTTGGTACCACTGAAAACTTCATTTCTAAAAATCTGGTTATCAGACTGTCATGTTCATGAAAAAGTTTTTAAACATTCACTATTCTGACATATGACATTTAGTATTTAATTTTTTAAAAAATTCAAGCAGTTGAAAACCTAAGCAGCATTAATTTTACATGAATTATGATTAATAGGTAGGTTTTTACCTAAGAAGTCATTTAAGAAAGTGTGTGGGAAGAATACTAGTCCCAAGAGAAGCTCTGTTAAAAAAAAAAGAAAAGAAAAGAAAAAGCAGCTCCAAAGTTAATTAAACTTGGGAACTGTAGAATTTTAAGGGATTCACAATGTATATTAGCATCTTAAAAGCTCTGAGGAACACCAAAGGGAAAAAAAAGCTGTTTGTCTTTTTTGCATGCAGTGTTTCCAAAATTTCTTTAGCCACATACTTTCTTTTATTTTAAAGTGATACTTATTAACATTATCATAATAGTACTATTACTTATTGACTGCTCCCTTTTTGCTAAGAATTTTGCAGTACGAACATTATCTTGGTTAATAGTCTTGTTATTTATGGGTTATTATAGCTCTGCTCAAATGAGGAACCCAAGGCTCATACAAGGAACTGTCTTGAAGTACCACAAGTGGTAACTGGCAGAACAGGGATTAAGTTGAGTTCCATGAACTATATACTTAGACATGTAATACTGTTGAGTTCCATGAACTATATACTTAGGCATGTAATACTATTTTACTTACAAAGAAGTTTTGTTCTTTAACTCACTTGAAAAATGCTTTCTGAGGGAGCTTATGTAACATTTCCCAGTTACATTATTATTATTATTTTACTACTAACCTCACTTTATAATTCAGATGACTTAATGCTTTTCGAAGTTATATTAGTCAACATATATTCCTGTACATAGCATAATATGTAAAGGCTATTTAAATATTTATGAAAACTTTAAAAGAGTGAACTTTCGTTAGATATATTAAAAATATTTATATACCAAGGTTTAGTTTAACAATATATGCAAATAATTATTTTCAGCTTATAAATGCAATATCAACATATTACATTCTCATTAAACCAGTGTGGATATTGGGCTCTTAACTGTAGTTCTTCACTTAATTATGATGCATCCATCAAGCCATTAATACTTACTTATATATTCTTTGCAACAGACTTCATAACAATTATTCACAGCTCTTGGAGTGAACAGAAGTGCAACAGTTAAGAGGTCTCTGAAATATGCCAAATGAAGATATTCTTTCATAAAGTAATGCACCAAAAGTTCAGGCACTTGGTTGTCATTAAAAGTGTTTTACAGGGAGGGGGGAAGATGGCAGAAGAGTAAGACGCAGAGATCACCTTCCTCCCCACAGATACATCAGAAATACATCTACACATGGAACAACTCCTACAGAACACCTACTGAACGCTGGCAGAAGACCTCAGACCTCTCAAAAGGGAAGAAACTCCCCACATAACTGGGTAGGGAAAGAGAAAAAGAATAAACAGAGACAAAAGAATACGGACGGGACCTGCGCCAGTGGGAGGGAGCCGTGAAGGAAGAAAGGTTTCTACACACTAGAAGCCCCTTCGCGGGCGGAGACTGCAGGAGGTGGAGGGGGGAGATTCGGAGCCGCAGAGGAGAGCACAGCAACAGGGGTGCGGAGGGCAAAGCGGAGATATTCTCGCACAGAGGATCGGTGCCGACCAGCACTCACCAGCCCAAGAGGCTTTTCTGCTCACCTACCGGGGTGGGCGGGGTTGGGAGCTGAGGCTCGGGCTTCGGTCGGATCGCAGGGAGAGGACTGGGGTTGGCGGCGTGAACACAGCCTGCAGGGTGTTAGTGCACCACGGCTAGCCGGGAGGGAGCCCAGGGAAAAGTCTGGACCTACTGAAGAGGCAAGAGACTTTTTCTTCCCTCTTTGTTTCCTGGTGCGCGAGGACAGGGGATTAAGAGCATTGCTTAAAGGAGCTCCAGAGACTGGCGCGAGCCGCGGCTATCAGCGCGGACCCCAGAGACGGGCATGATACGCTAAAGCTGCTGCTGCCGCCACCAAGCAGCCTGTGTGAAAGTACAGGTCACTATCCCCACCTCCCCTCCCTGGAGCCTGTACAGCCCGCCACTGCCAGGGTCCCAGGATCCAGGGACAACTTCCCCGGGAGAACGCACGGCGCGCCTCAGGCTGCTGCAACATCACGCTGGCCTCTGCCGCTGCAGGCTCGCCCCACACTCCGTACCCCAGCCTTCCCCCGGCCTGAGTGAGCCAGAGCCCCCGAATCAGCGGCTCCTTTAACCCCATCCTGTCTGAGCGAAGAACAGACACCCTCCGGCGACCAACACGCAGAGGCGGGGCCAAATCCAAAGCTGAATGCAGGGAGCTGTGCTAACAAAGAAGAGAAAGGGAAATCTCTCCCAGCAGCCTCAGGAGCAGCGGATTAAATCTCCACAATCAACTTGATGTACCCTGCATCTATGGAATACCTGAATAGACAATGAATCATCCCAAATTGAGGAGGTGGACTTTGAGAGAAAGATTTATTACTTTTTACCCTTTTTCTCTTTTTGTGAGTGTGTATGTGTATGCGTCTGTGTGAGATTTTGTCTGTATAGCTCTGCTTTCACCATTTGTCCTAGGGTTCTATCCGTTTTTTTTTTTTGTTGTTGTTGTTTGTTTGTTTGTTTGTTTCAATTTAAAAAAAAAATCTAAATAATTTTTTTATTTTAATAACTTTATTTTATTTTACCTTACTTTATTTTATTTTAACCTCTTTCTTTCTTTCTACTTTTTCTCCCTTTTATTCTGAGCTGTGTGGATGAAAGGCTCTTGGTGCTACAGCCAGGAGTCAGTGCTTAGCCTCTGAGGTGGGAGAGCCAACTTCAGAACACTGGTCCACAAGAGACCTCCCAGCTCCATGTAATATCAAATGGCGAAAATCTCCC
>NW_020185328.1:4857630-4857970 GCF_003031525.2 Neophocaena asiaeorientalis asiaeorientalis
AAATACAAAAACATGGAGGCTAAACAATACACTACTTAATAACGAAGTGATCACAGAAGAAATCAAAGAAGAAATTTAAAAATACCTAGAAATAAATGACAATGGAGACAGGATAACCAAAAACCTATGGGATACAGCAAAAGTAGTTCTAGGAGGGAAGTTTATAGCAAAACAATCCAACCTTAAAAAACAGAAAACATCTTGAATAAACAACCTAAACTTGCACCTAAAGCAATTAGAGAAGAAGAACAAAAAAACCCCAAAGTTAGCAGAAGGAAAGAAATCATAAAGATCAGATCAGAAATAAATGAAAAAGAAATGAAGGAAATGATAGCAAAGA
>NW_020185328.1:4858009-4890377 GCF_003031525.2 Neophocaena asiaeorientalis asiaeorientalis
TGATACCAAAACCAGACAAGGATGTCACAAAGAAAGAAAACTACAGGCCAATATCACTGATGAACATAGATGCAAAAATCCTCAACAAAATACTAGTGAACAAAATCAAACAGCACATTAAAAGGATCATACACTGTGATCAATTGGGGTTTATTCCAGGAATGCAAGGATTCTTCAATATACACAAATCAATCAATGTGATACACCATATTAACAAATTGAAGGAGAAAAAGCATATGGTCATCTCAATAGATGCAGAGAAAACTTTTGACAAAATTCAACACCCATTTATCATAAAAACCCTGCAGAAAGTAGGCATAGAGGGAACTTTCCTCAAGATAATAAAGGCCATATATGACAAACACACAGCAAACATCATCCTAAATGGTGAAAAACTGAAAGCATTTCCACTAAGATCAGGAAGAAGACAAGGTTGCCCGCTCTCACCACTCTTATTCAACATAGTTTTGGAAGTTTTAGCCACAGCAATCAGAGAAGAAAAGGAAATAAAAGGAATCCAAATCGGAAAAGAAGAAGTAAAGCTGTCACTGTTTGCAGATTACATTGTACTATACATAGAGAATCTAAAGATGCTACCAGAAAACTACTAGAGCTAATCAATGAATTTGGTAAAGAGCAGGATACAAAATTAATGCACAGAAATCTTTGGCATTCCTATACACTAATGATGAAAAATCTGAAAATGAAATCAAGAAAACACTCCCATTTACCATTGCAACAAAAAGAATAAAATATCTAGGAATAAACCTACCTAAGGAGACAAAAGACCTGTATGCAGAAAATTATAAGACACTGATGAAAGAAATTAAAGATGATACAAATAGATGGAGAGATATATCATGTTCTTGGATTGGAAGAATCAACATTGTGAGAATGACTACACTACCCAAAGCAATCTACAGATTCAATGCAATCCTATCAAACTACCACTGGCATCTTTCACAGAACTAGAACAAAAAATTTCACAATTTGTATGGAAACACAAAAGATCCCGAATAGCCAAAGCAATCTTGAAAACGAAAAATGGAGCTGGAGGAATCAGGCTACCTGACTTCAGACTACACTACAAAGCTACAGTCTTCAAGACAGTATGGTACTGGCACAAAAATAGAAATATAGATCAATCGAACAGGATAAAAAGCCCAGAGATAAACCCATGCACATATGCTCACCTTATCTTTGATAAAGGAGGTAGGAATGTACAGTGGAGAAAGGACAGCCTCTTCAAAAAGTGGTGTTGGGAAAACTGGACAGGTACATGTAAAAGTATGAGATTAGATCACTCTCTAACACCATACACCAAAATAAGCTCAGAATTGATTAAAGACCTAAATATAAGGCCAGAAACTATCAAACTCTTAGAGGGAAACATAGGCAGAACACTCTGACATAAATCACAGCAAGATCCTTTTTCACTCCCTCCTAGAGAAATTAAAATAAAAACAAAAATAAACAAATGGGACCTAATGAAACTGCAAAGCTTTTGTACAGCAAAGGAAACCACAAACAAGACGAAAAGACAACCTCAGAATGGGAGAAAATATTTGCAAATGAAGCAACTGACAAAGGATTAATCTCCAAAATTTACAAGCAGCTCATGCAGCTCAATATCAATAAAACAAACATCCCAATACAAAACTGGGCAGGAGACCTAAATAGACATTTCTCCAAAGAAGATATATAAACTGCCAACAACATCTGAAAGAATGTTCAGCATCATTAATTATTAGAGAAATGCAACTCAAAACTACAATGAGACATCATCTCACACCAGTCAGAATGGCCATCATCAAAAAAATCTAGAAACAATAAATGCTGGAGAGGGTGTGGAGAAAAGGGAACACTCTTGCACTGCTGGTGGGAATGTGAATTGGTTCAGCCACTATGGAGAACAGTATGGAGGTTTCTTTAAAAACTACAAATAGAACTACTATATAACCCAGCAATCTCACTACTGGGCATATACCCTGAGAAAACCATAATTCAAAAAGAGTCATGTACCAAAATGTTCATTGCAGCTCTATTTACAATAGCCAGGAGATGGAAACAACCTAAGTGTCCATCATCAGATGAATGGATAAAGAGGGTGTGGCACATATATACAATGGAATATTACTTAGCCATAAAAAGAAACGAAATTGAGCTATTTGTAATGAGGTGTATGGACCTAGAGTCTGTCATACAGAGTGAAGTAAGTCAGAAAGAGAAAGACAAATACCGTATGCTAACACGTATACATGGAATTTAAGAAAAAAAAATATCATGAAGAACCTAGAGGTAAGACAGCAATAAAGACACAGACCTACTAGAGAATGGACTTGAGGATATGGTGAGGGGGAAGGGTAAGCTGTGACAAAGTGAGAGAGTGGCATGGACCTATATACACTACCAAACGTAAAATAGATAGATAGTGGGAAGTAGCCACATAGCACAGGGAGATCAGCCTGGTGCTTTGTGACCACCTAGAGTGTTGAGATAGGGAGGGTGGGAGGGAGGGAGATGCAAGAGTGAAGAGATGGTAACATATGTATATGTATCACTGATTCACTATTTTATAAAGCAGAAACTAACACACCATTGTAAATCAACTATACTCCAATATAGATGTAAAAAAAAAAAGTGTATTACAGGGTATCTTCCACACTGTTGTTTTTTAAGGATCTATTTTAAGAAACTCAAGGAAATAAGACTATATTCTATATATTACCACAGTTATCACCTTATTTGTTCCAATTATAGTCTACATGCAGGAAACATATTTTAGAAAGATACACTAATATAAGTTAAACTATAAAATAGAATTTAAGAAAGAAAATTCAATACTTTAGAATATAAACTGCTTGAATTTGTCATATAAACATATTTATAAGAAACACACTGAATGAAAGGACATCACTGTTGTGATGCTTTTAAAAGCATAAATGAAATTCGTTACTTGGTCTTGTCTTGTATATATTTTTTTAATCTAAAGTATTTACTGTGACATTTTTTCTTCTCTAAAACAAATATATTGATATAATGAAATTCTACAGTCACAGAAAATTCACATTTTATTGTCTCATGGTCTTGTGTATATATCTACACTATTCTACTAAAGCTGTTATGTAGATAAATCCTGTAAGTCATTTACAACCTTCTTCTTTAGATTTTTTTACCATGGAAAAAATGACCATTAATATTTTTTTTAGCTAATTTGCTCGTAACTCCAGTGTCCATGACCGAAACAATCTCAAAGAATATCAGAGTGAAAACAGGCCTCCAAAGTTAGATAGTTAGTTCTAAATATGAATAAGGTACTAGGCTGACATTTTGTTTGGTCCAAAGAGAAATGAGAATAAAAATAGTGCAGTGACTTTTATATAAAGCTAAATTTTCTCAATTTAAGATATTGTCCTTCATTCTGAGTTCATGTCATCTTATATTTTTGTGTTTCAGTGCCCTTTATTTATTAAATAAAGTTGTTGTGTCACTGATAAGTATGAATCCAATCTTTGAGGATTAATAACCCAGACTAACCCAAACGAGTACAGGAGATTAAACTCAAAGTAATTGATGTAATATGCAAAAAAAATAAAATAAAAAGGTGCAAGAAGAAATTAACATTTGTTATCCACCATCCTTTACAAAAAATGAATAATGCAATCATTTGGAGAAACCTGTGATATAAAGATTGTGTTCCTATTTTACAAACAGAGAAACTGAGATTTAGAGAAGTTCATTCTTCCAAGGTGGAAAAATCATGAATGACAGAACCAGATTGGAAATTCAAGCCTGTGTGCCTCTGGAGGCAATGCTCCGTCTTCTACACTCCTCTGCTTCCCCAAATGAAAAGGACGAGAAAACCATCCAAGATTTGATAGAACAGGCAGTAAGTTGCAAAACTTATAATGTTCCTGGAATTCCCCCAAATACTTCCATGATGAAGGTTGAAGGACTGAGCCCAAAATACTTTTCTCTTCAATGTTGAGATTTTGCTTTCATGCACAGGGAAAATACTAACTGGTAAGCCTGGAAGAAGGTATACATCAATTTATAAAAGCCCACTTTCCAAGAGCTCTGTTGCTTAGATTCACTCTGTCCTTATCTTAGAGGTGAGGCACATGGTTTACCAAACTGTGTTTAATATAATGCTGCAAAGATTTTAATCTTTTCAGAGATTCTGGCTTTGTACCCAGTTAATTACAACCTCAGGTTTTTTTTGTCTTACACCTGAGCAAAGTTATTTATTTGCATTTATTTAGTTTCTTTGGAAGCCTTTCAGGATGATATGCACTTGGATTTACTGGACTTTATTCTAGATTTTTATAATTATAACTCATAGTCATTTAAATTTATTCTATATAATTTGATAAAATATGTGTATTGAGTGAATATGGAATACAATGAAATATAAATATATTTATATATAAGTATAATATAAATGTAATACACATATGCATAAGCTAGAGGAGTTAAAGGATAGTAATAGGAGTAGATAAACAACTATAATAAAAGTAGACTATGTCAGTTGATTCAAAACAAGCTGAATGCTATAAAACATCAAAAGAGGGAGAGATTTTGTGAACTTGTTAAGGGCAAGGGCTAAGTTCAGTTCTATATGCTTCTTTGAAATGTGCAATATTTATTTTATCTATGACAAGATACTTGTTAGTATTTCTTTACAAAATTAATATAATAAAATGAGCTTTTTAAGAGCAGAGAACACATATTATAATATAACCTTCTGACCTAGCAAAAAGCCTAGAAATGTTTACCACCTGGGGATGTTTGTTGAATAAATGGATAAAAAAAAAATAAATGAATGATCAGTTTGTGCAAAACTCAAATGAACTTTTAAATGATTCCAACACTTTTGCCATTGGAATATCCCAGAGCTATCATTCCAGCTGGCTTTATTCTGCAGACTATGAGCTTTTCTTAACACAGATGTAGTGCATCTTATAAATCTGTTATGATCTAATTATTTTCTTTTTCAGAAAATTGGTTTTCTTTTAATTAGTCATAGTTTAAGAAAGAAAGAATCTTCTGAAATTACTTTGGAAAGCTTTTTTTTTTTAAACAGCAGCATGAAAATAACAGTTCCAATTACATTGAATTAAAGGAGAAGGATTCTTTAAAATAGTTTTAGGACTAGTCCCAAAGAGGTTAAATGGCTTTTCAATGTAGCACACTGAAAAACGAAAAATTATTTAAAAGAATGTTTTTCTTATTTCTAAAACTACAATTATCTACAAAATGTACCACCAAGATGAGAATGTAAGCTCTGCAAGGGCAGAGATATTTATTTATTTCACTCTTGATTCCTGAGAGCCTACAATATTATCTGATGCCTTAAATGCACCAAATAAATATTTCTTAAATGAGTGAAAAAACTGAATGAAGGAATGAGAGGTGTAGAGCTTGTTGAATTATATGGAGCCAGTGATGCATATTTGTTTATATATTCTAGATGAAAAGAACTATTTTTTTAAAATTATGAACAAATATTTATGAAAAGTTTGCTATGTACCAGGTACTATTCTGAGAGCTAGGAATAGAGTAGTGAAAAAATAGATAATGCTTAGCCTTTATTGAACTTCTAGACTATTGAGAGGAGGAAAAAAACAAAAATAAATATACATTGGTTCTCAACTCTGGCTACAGAATTTTTAAATTACCAATGCCTAAGCTGTCTCCCTTCCCCTACCCCACGAAAAGATTCATATATATAAAATGTCTCAGGTAATTCTGGTATGTGATAATTCTTGATTTTTGATAACTTCTCAGGTAATTTTGATGGGCAGCTAGGGTAAAGAACATCTACAATAAACAAACAGAAAATATAATGTCAGTTAATAAGTGCTGTGAAGCAAAATAACACAGACTAAGGGAAAAGAAACTGGCAAGGGCTGCTAGAGAGCCCTGTGCTTATCAGAGGAGAAAATTTCAGGGACACAAGAAGGTGAGTAAGGCTTGAATGAAGCATGGCGCATTTTTCTTTTTTTTTTTTTTTCCAAAGGAATAGTCAGGGACCACTGCAAGGATTTTGTACTTTCATTTAGGTGTAATGGGAGGACACTGGAGGAACCTTAGTGAAAATAACCTTATCTAACATAGATTTCAAAGACATCTGTCAGACTGCTCTGCAGAGAATATGCTATGGAGAGCAAGAGTAGAAACAGCAAGACAAGGCAGGAAATGCAAGAGATGACGGTGACTTTGGGGAGGATGGTGGCACTAGAAATAATGAAATATGATTAAATATGTATTTTGATGTTAGAAATGAGAGTATATCTCCATGGATGTGATGTAAGGGAAAAGGAGAGTAGTCAAATATGATTCCAGGTTTTTTAGCTCAAGCAATGAAGTGGCTGGCAGTATTGTGTTCATAACTCTTAGAGTTCACTCATATACTTCCATCTAACTGAAGAAATAAAGATGGGTCTTAGTGTCTTAAAGCAGGATGGTAAAACAATCTATTCAAGATTCTCTTTCACATGTATATATAGTCCTAATCATATGGACACAGCATACAAGAATATTTGCATTAAGTACATGCACAGCTATAAAACACTCTAAGTTTAAAGAGCTTTTTCTTGTTCCACACTAGAAAATAGTGACAGAAAAAAAAAAAAAAGGTAGAAGACAGTATTGTGTTATAATGCAGCTCTACCATATCCTGGTTCCATCAGTATGAACCTGAAAATTCTTTCACAGTAATAAAAGCTAGGAAGAACAAATAAAATGAAAGTATCAAAGACGGACATGAATTCTTGATCAGATCAATTAATAAATTTCAACCCAGTAGAAGCTTTGAGACAGTAAAGGCATGTTTAAATTGGCTGTGTATTAATTTTGAAGTTGCCACTTCTTTTTTGATAAAAGCTGAATAATGGTTGAGCTCCATTACTGTGCCTAATTTGCCATACAATATCACATTTCCTTATTTTGTTCCATGTATCACTGTAAATTTGAAGTTATACATTTTAACCTAAAATCATTCATAGTGTCATTAGCAGTTTATGATTCATCACATCTAGTTCCCCTTTAAAGGCATTCCTCACTTAAATATTCTTTTTAACATAATAGTCTTCATGACTATTAATAATATTAATTACCATTTATTTAGTATGTGGCTATTGATGAGCCAAGGGTTTCACATATTCTAATTATAATAAAAAGAACTAATGTTGCAAAACAGGTATGAAAATTCCTATTTTATTTAGATGAAGAAACTAAGGGCCTAAATAAATTAAAAAATTGACTAGGACATTTCTAAACTTTCCTTTGGAGTCTAAGATTTTGAGTCTATATATATATATATGCACTTTTTTAAAAAAGTAACCCTTTTGTTTCTGGCAATAAAGCATAACAGATTTTGAGAAAACTTGTCCTGATATAGATCACCTAAAAATATTATATGTGTGGTTGAGATGGCAGAAAATTCAGGGAAAGAAAATCTTCAGGGGCCAAAATTATAAGAATGCCTGAAGAAAAAGAAGTAAATCTTAAAAATTTTCTTTTAAGTAGCATAGTTTGGATATCTCAAGCCACTCTCAAAGGCAACAGACAAAACCTGGAACCCAGAAAAGGTAGTAGGTTGAGAGAATTAGTTCCCATAATACCAGACTTCTGAAAAGCAATACTCTTGGTAAGTAAGACAGGAAAAACACTCCCAGAAAAAAGTATAGTAGGCATACTTGCTAAATTGGGCCTTATAAGTAGACCAAACAAAAACTATTAGACTAGATAAATGTAAACACAGCCCAGCTTTATGCCATTTACAAGAAAATGCCTAAAACATAAATAAGGACACTGGATATTAAAAGTTGAAGGACAGAAAAAGATATGTCAGGCAAATTCTAAACAAACAAACAAAATCTGATATAGTTACATTAATATCAAAGTAAATCATGAGACAAAATAGTAAAACAAATAACAAGAAAAAAAAAAAACACTAGAGATAAGAGTCACTACAAATTGATTTAAGGTTCAATTCAGCACAAAGATAAATACTGCTTAATTTTAGATGGACTGGTAAGACAGCTACAAAATATTTAAACAAAAAATTGACACATCTACTAGAATAAAATGACAAATATATCATTATAGTGGAAGATGTTTAACAAGTCTTCTGGTAATTGTTAGATGATGCAGCCTTAAAGAAAAAAATAGGAAAGTACACAGAAGATGTGAACAAATTAAGTAATGAGACTGACATGACAGTCATAAATGAACTGTGTCCCCAAGAACACAGATTTCCAAGAACGCTTCAAATGTTTACAAATATTAAATGCATACTAAAAAGCCCCATCAAATTTCATAATGACTATACTCTGATTACAATAAAATTTTGAAATTAAAAATAGAAAATTTCATTTTTAAAAACCTCATTTGTTGGAAATTTAATAACATACTTCTAAGTAACTTATAAGTCAAAGAAAAATAATAATGAATGTTTTAAAAAAAAGAACAATACCAACAACTAAATATACTATGTTATCAAAACTTGAGGAATATATACTACATACACAGCACATAGAGAAAAAACTATAGACTCAAATTATTATATTTTGACAGAAGACTGAAAATTAATGCACTAAGCATTTAAATTTATGTCAGAAAAAGAAAAGGGGAGCAAATTCAAAGAAAGTAATAAAAACAATAAATTAATTTTTAAAAGAGCAGAAATAACATAATAGAAAATCAAATACAACAGAGAGGATCATAATATTCAAAAGAATTAAATGTTAATTCAAGAAAATTAAAAAAAAATAAAAATATCTAACAAAGTACATACAGAAAAAAGAGAACTCATAAAAACCATGTTACAAATGAAAAAAGGAACATAATTATAAGTGTGATAGAAACTATCTGACAATAAAATAATATTTTGAAAAAGTTATGCCAATACATTTAAGAACATAGGTAAAATGCAAACAGTACTGGAAAAATTTACTCAAAAACTCAAAAATTAAAAGAACTTTTATAATATTCAACTAGTTATTAAAGGAATGAACCATGCCCTAAAGACCATCAAGCTCAGTTTTTGCTGAAAAATTCTTTCAGTTATTTGAAGAACTGATAATCCAATGTTTGACTCTTTCAAAGAATAGAAATGAGGGAAAGACTGTATACTCATTTGTTGAGATAATTATACATTGGCTACCAAAACCAGACAATGAAATTATGAGATTGGGAAATTATAACCACATTTCATTAATAAATACAAATGTAAATATTCTAAAGCAAACTGAATCTAGCAGTTTATAAAAAGAATAATGCCACTTGACAATATTGTGTTTTCTTATTTAAGGATCTGGTTACTTTAATAATGATTTTTTTTTTAAAGTATAGGATTAGACCAATGGATGCTAACCATACATTCAATAAAATTTATATCTATTTTTGTAAAAAAGCTTAGCAAACTGAAGAAAGCATAAAGCTTAAATGCATTAAAGGACATATACCGAAGACTAATAGTACTGTCAACAATGCAAAAGTAAATTATTTCCTTAAGAACTTGACACAGTATTTGCTACCATCACTTCTTTTTAAAATCTAACGAAAATTTTAGCCAGTACAATGTGACATGACAAAGAAATAAAAGCTAAAGCTTGTTAAAGAAGTATCCAAATGGTCATTATTCAGATAATATGATTATCTACATGGAGGCACCAAAAGAATTTTAAAATTCATAATTATATTCAAAAATTATTTGGCAAGGTTGCTGTTTGTAAAATCAACATAACAGAAGAAAATTGCATTTTTACATACTAGTAGTAATTTTTGAATTACTTAATTTTAAAAAGATACACAACAACAAAACTGCAGGGTATCTAAGAATAAATTAGGCAAGACAATATTTAAAAGTTAATGTGTTAACAAGAGAAGGAAAAGACCTACAATAACAAACCCCAAACAATTAAGAAAATGGTAATAGGAATATACATATCAATAATTACCTTCAATGTAAATGGATTAAATGCTCGCACCAAAAGACACAGACTGGCTGAATGGATACAAAAACAAGACCTGTATATATGCTGTCTAAAAAGACCCACTTCAGACCTCGGGACACATACAGACTGAAAGTGAGGGGATGGAAAAAGATATTCCATGCAAATGGAAATCAAAGGAAATTGGAGTAGCAATTCTCATCTTTAAAGACTATTAAAAGAGACAAAGAAGGCCACTAAATAATGATCAAGGGATCAATCAAAGAAGCAGATATAACAATTGTAAATATTTATGCACTAACACAGGAGCACCTCAGTATATGAGGCAAATGCTAACAGCCATAAAAGGGGAAATCAACAGTAACACAATCATAGTAGGGGACTTTAACACCCCACTTTCACCATGGACACGTCAACCAAAATGAAAGTAAATAAAGAAACACAAGCTTTAAATGATACATTAAACAAGATGGACTTAATTGATATTTATAGGACACTCCATCCAAAAACAATAGATACACTTTTTTCTAAAGTGCTCATGGAGCATTCTCCAGGATAGATCATATCTTGAGTCACAAATCAAGCCATGGTTAATTTAAGAAAATTGAAATCATATCAAGTATCTTTTCTGACCACAATGCTATGAGAATAGACATCAACAACAGGAAAAAAATCTGTAAAAATACAAACACATGGAGGCTAAACAATACACTACTTAACCAAGAGATCACTGAAGAAATCAAAAGGAAATCAAAAAATACCTAGAAACAAACGACAATGAAAACACAACAAACCAAAACCTATGTGATGCAGCAAAAGCAGTTCTAAGAGGGAATTTTATAGCAATACAATCCTACCTCAAGAAACAAGAAACATCTCAAATAAACAACCTAACCTTACAACTAAATCAATTAGAGAAAGAAGAACAAAAAAACCCCAAAGTTAACAGAAGGAAAGAAATAATAAAGATCAGACCAGAAATAAATGAAAAAGAAATGAAGGAAACAATAGCAAAGATCAATAAAACTAAAAGCTGGTTCTTTGAGAAGATAAACAAAATGGATAAACAATTAGCCACACCCATCAAGAAAAAAGGGAGAAGACTCAAATCAATAGAATTAGAAATAAAAAGAAGTAACAACTGACAGTGCAGAAATACGAAGGTTCATGAGAGATTACTACAAGCAACTCTATGCCAATAAAAATGGTCAACCTGGAGGAAATGGACAAATCCTTATAAAAGCACAACCTTCCAAGACTGAACCAGGAAGAAATAGAAAATATGAACAGACCAATCACAAGCACTGAAATTGAAACTGTGATTAAAAATTTTCCAGCAAACAAAAGCCCAGGACCAGATGGTTTCACAGGTGAATTCTATCAAACATTTAGAGAAAAGTTAACACGTATCCTTCTCAAACTCTTCCAAAATATAGCAGAGGGAGAAACACTCCCAAACTCATTCTACGAGGCCACCATCACCCTGATACCAAAACCAGACAAGGATGTCACAAAGAAAGAAAACTACAGGCCAGTAACTCTGAAGAACATAGATGAAAAAACCCTCAACAAAATACTAGGAAACAGAATCCAACAGCACATTAAAAGGATCATACACCATGATCAAGTGGGGTTTATCCCAGGAATGCAAGGATTCTTCAATATACACAAATCAATCAATGTGATACACCATACTAACAAACTGAAGGAGAAACACCATATGATTTTCTCAATAGATGCAGATAAAGCTTTTGACAAACTTCAACACACATTTATGACAAAAATCCTCCAGATAGTAGGCATAGAGGGAATGTACCTCAACATAATAAAGGCTGTATATGACAAACCTACAGCCAACATCATTCTCAATGGTGAAAAACTGAAATCATTTCCTCTATGACCAGGAAAAAGACATGGTTGTACACTCTCATGACTATTATCCAACATAGTTTTGGAAGTTTAAACCACAGCCATCAGAGAATAAAAACAAATAAAAGGAACCCAAATCGAAAAAAGAAGTAAAGCTGTCACTGTTTGCAGATGACATGATACTATACATAGAGAATCCTATAGATGCTACCAGAAATCTACTAGACCTAATCAATGAATTGGTAAAGTAGCAGGATACAAAATTAATGCACAGAAATCTCTTGCATTCCTATACACTAATGATGAAAAATCTGAAAGAGAAATTAAGGAAACACCCCCGTTTACCATTGCAACAAAAAGTATAAGATACCTAGGAATAAACCTACCTAAGGAGATGAAAGACTTGTATGCAGAAAACTATAAGACACTGATGAAAGAAATTAAGGACGATACAAACAGATGGAGAGGTATACCATGTTTTTGGATTGGAAGAATCCACATTGTGAAAATGACTATACTACCCAAAGCAATCTACAGATTCAAAGCAATCCCTATCAAACTACCAATGGCATTTTTCACAGAACTAGAACAATAAATTTCACAATTTGCATGGAAAGACAAATGACCCCGAATAGCCAAAGCAATCTTAAGAACGAAAAATGGAGCTGGAGGAATCAGGCTCCCTGACTTCAGACTATACTACAAAGCTAAGTGATGAAGACAGTATGGTACTGGCACAAAAACAGAAATATAGATCAATGGAACAGGGTAGAAAGCCCAGAGATAAACTCACACACATATGGTCACCTTATTTTTGATAAAGGAGGCAAGAATATACAATGGAGAAAAGACAGCCTCTTCAATAAGTGGTGCTGGGAAAACTGGACAGCTACAAGTAAAAGAATGAAATTAGACACTCTCTAACACCATACACAAAAATAAACTCAAAATGGATTAAAGACCTAAATGTAAAGCCAGACACTATCAAACTCTTAGAGGAAAACATAGGCAGACCACTCTATGAAATATATCACAGCAAGATGCTTTTTGACCCACCTCTTAGAGAAATGGAAATAAAAACAAAAATAAACAAATGGGACCTAATGAAACTTAACAGCTTTTGCACAGCAAAGGAAACCATAAACAAGACGAAAAGACAGCCCTCAGAATGGGAGAAAATATTTGCAAATGAAGCAACTGACAAAGGATTAATCTCCAAAATTTACAAGCAGCTCATGTAGCTCAATATGAAAAAAACAAACAACCCATTCCAAAAATGGGCAGAAGAGCTAAACAGACATTTCTCCAAAGATATATAGATTGCCAACAAACACATGAAAGGATGCTCAACATGTCTAATCACTAGAGAAATGCAAATCAAAACTACAATGAGGTATCACCTCACACCAGTCAGAATGGTCATAATAAAAAAATCTACAAACAATAAATGCTGGAGAGCCTGTGGAGAAAAGGGAACCTTCTTGCACTGTTTGTTGGAATGTAAATTGATACAGCCACTATGAAGAACAGTATGGAGGTTCCTTAAAAAGAGTAAAAATAGGGACTTCCCTGGTGGCGCAGTGGTTAAGAGTCCGCCTGCCAATGCAGGGGACACGGGTTTGAGCCCTGGTCCGGGAAGATCCCACATGCCACGGAGCAACTGAGCCCGTGCGCCACAACTACTGAGCCTGCACTCTAGAGCCCGCGAGCCACAACTACTGAGCCCGCGAGCCACAACTACTGAGACCACGTGCCACAACTGCTGAGCCTGCGCACCTAGAGCCCATGCTCCGCAACAAGAGGAGCCATCGCAATGAGAAGCCCGCGCACCACAACGAAGAGTAGCCCCTGCTCGCTGCAACTAGAGAAAGCCCGAGCGTAGCAATGAAGACCCAATGTAGCCAAAAATAAATTAATTAATTAAAAAAAAAAAAAAAAGAGAAAAAATAGCACTACCTTATGACCCAGCAATCCCATTACTGGGTATGCACCCTGAGAAAACCATAATTCAAAAAGAGTCATGTACCACAATGTTCACTGCAGCTCTACATACAATAGCCAGGACATGGAAGTAACCTAAGTGTCCATTGACAGATGAATGGATAAAGATGATATGGCATATATATATATATATATATACATTGGAATATTACTCAGCCATAAAAAGGAACGAAACTGAGTTATTTGTAGTGAGGTGGATGGACCTAGAGACTGTCATACATAGTGAAGTAAGTTAGAAAGGGCAAAATAAATACCGTATGCTAACACATATATATGGAATCTAAAAAAAGAAAAAGGTTTAGAAAAACCTAGGGCAGGTAGGAATAAAGACGCAGACATAGAAAATGGACTTGAGGACATCGGGAGGGGGAAGATTAAGCTGGGAGGAAGTGAGAGAGTGGCATGGACATATATACACTATCAAATGTAAAATAGATAGCTAGTGGGAAGCAGCTGCATAGCACAGGGAGATCAGCTTGGTGCTTTGTGACCACCTACAGGGGTGGGATAGGGAGGGTGGGAGGAAGATGCAAGAGGGAGGAGATATGAGGATATTTGTATATGTATAGCTGATTCACTTTGTTATAAAGCAGATACTAACACACCAATGTAAAGCAATTATACTCCAATAAAGGTATTTTAAAAAAAAGTTAATGTGTCACATATTTTGAATGAAGAAAAGATAAGAAGTTCATTGAATTTGAAATGTTCTTAAGAAGAAATGACAATTTTAAGGTCTTTTAATTTTATTGTATTTTTTTAAAGGACTTGTGATATAAAACAATGGAAACAGAAAGCATTAAGAATAAAATCTTTACATATCCTACTCCTTTCTTAAATGTTATTTTATTTCCATAAGTCATTGCATTTCATTTCAATGAAATGCCCTGAATTAATACAAATATCTGAAGAAGTAAGAATAAAATATGTACATATCCAACTCCTTTTAATTGAAGAGTGTTTCATTGCCTCAGTTCATTGCATTTCAGTGTCATATTCATTGTCATTTTTGTGACAGAAATTTTTGGAAAGAAACTGACATAACTCCTAACTCCTTCTCTGCCTTTGCCCATGAAGAGGTTATTGGGTTTTTATTGTACTGTGGTGGCAGTGGCAGTGGTGGCATTGGAAACTGAGTAGAGCCCTTGACACTTTTCTGATTCAAATTAAACCCAAACTCTTTACACAAATAAAATTACCTCATTTTAATTGCTTATATATCTGTAACCACTTTGCAAAGTGTTTACAGTTTCTCCCCATACCTATTTGCTGGATGAATCCTGAAAGCTAATTTATCAAGGGGATATTAAAAAGGCTTAGTGCTTTAAAATGCAGATGCAAATTCCCCCACATAGAGAGGCCAATAGGCCTGTTTCTGTGTAAATATGAGTTATGCTGCTAAATCCCCCATAATGAGACTTTAAAAATCTTGTAAATTAAAGCAAGGGATTTTTAAAATTAATATAATGCTTCCCTGCTAGATTACATGCCATGTTTAAAACATTTTAATGAAAAAAAATCTTAACAAGAAACAAAGGAACAATAATTACTAAAATAACAAATTAAAGAGTTGAGCTACATAAAGGCTTTCATATTCGCTGGGGATCAATAAAAATTATAGTGAAAGGGAAAACCCTTTAATGAACTAACAAAATAACATAGTGGGGGTATTAGGGACTAGTAAATGTCATTATATTTTATTACAGTCTATCAAATTATGTCACACTGCTGTCTTGATACACTGTATTGTTTAAACAAAAGGGTAATCATAGTCATAGACAACGGCAGTGAACTCAACCGGTTGCTTGCAACTAGGGTACATATCACTTACTTCATCATATTAAAAGAAACAAACCTTTAAAAGCACCATATAAACTGTCATATTTCCAAAGAAAATCACCTTTTATAACCCAGCTCTTATATAAAAGTTATTAATTCTCTCTTAAATCATGGAATCACCCCTGCTAAAATTTAGAATAAAATGTTTGACTTGCACAGGCAATTTCTCATATATAGCCATCTGGCTACATGACTTATTACTGAAGAACATATTAGAAATTATTTGAGAAAAATTCCACGTACTAAAGATTTTAACCATCACATCATTCACTTTTTTCTCCATTTAAAACAAAAAGTGAAAAGTCTGTAGTGTATAGTATATATTTTCTCATGCTTCTGTGCCAGTTGAAGGAAGAGATGCAGGCTTTACTTTTGTTTACTCAATTTTAAAGGAAATTCTTCCTGTTAAAACTTATGATGAGCTATAAAGTAAACTAAATAAAAATCCTTGGTAAATGGTGTCACAAAAGCACTGCAACATTTTTGAGCATAAATTACATGCTCCAGGAAAAATTATGTATCCACTGGTCCATTTTATTAGGCAATGCAAACAAAATGCTTTTCTGCAAGGCTCTTCATGAGCAAATTTCCAAATAATTTTCCTCAGATTGTTATGAACTTTACATAAAGATGCAAAAAGCCTTTCCCAGAATGTTTCCACAGCCATGTTATACTTAATCAAGGTTATCACTATATTCACTCTGTATTTACTGTCAAAGGAAAGATTTAATCATTATCATGAAAGACAAGTATGCTTCAAGCTCCCTAAACTTGAAAATTGCCAATCTTTAAAACCTTTCTTTACACAACACTTGACATCTATAAGCTCACCTCTTGAAAAAGACAATATACATTGATGTATTTGAATGGTAAATTCAGATTTCTGAGCAAAATATGCACATTAGCTTTTGCCTTTATGGTAGCCAATCAGATTGTGCAAATGCACTTATTCATAGAGCTCTTGAAATGATTTGGCACTTGGGAGTTATAGTGAAACAATCCAATTTAACTTTTCTACAAATGATTTATGATGGAAACATCAAGAAAGCCTATTAAACTCTTAAGGAACACTTCAGTCTAGACAACAAAACATAACTCATAAAACATATTGCTAAGTTTTTATGTCTCATATAATATAACCTTCACATTGACCCCACCAAAAAAAACCCAGACACTGCTTAAATTCCATGTATTTACAACATTTTAAAAATAGGGAGGTCTATATAGTTACTGAACTTGTCACTGAACCCAAATTATCTCAGAATAGTCTTACCATATTGGAGACCAGGTATTTCCAAAATGCCCAATTGGCCTCACAAAACTTATTCACAAAATGTTTTTTAACTAGCTTAATACTACTGTATCATGGTTTTTAAAGCCCTTATTGAGGAATACATTAATTTATTGGTTGAGTCAGTAAATGTCTAGAGAACATCTTCCAAGTTTCCAGACATTATGCTAATCCCTGGAAATCAAAAGTTAACAAGATATTATCCAAACTCTGAGTTCACAATCAATCTCAAACCAGTCAGTAGCACCAAGATAGAAAAAATAACCAAGGAAGGAACAAACCTAGAGTTAAATTCAGTAAATAAAGCAAAGTTTTAATGTCTGTGATCCACCTGGAATCATGTACTGAATTCTGATTTTCATTTAGCAGCATTTAATAATATTACTGATGCAAAGCAGGGTAATTTTTGTCTTTCTTTGTACTTTCTGCCCAAATCTAAATTCTGAAGAATGTAGCTTCACTTTCCAGAAGTGATACAATTAATGCAGATGGTTCGCTGGATCAAATAAAGTATTATCCCTGTTCCACCAGTGAAGTCATTCTCATTTCAACTGATTTACTATTAAGAATTAAAAGATGGGAAAGAAATGGGAATATAGCATTTGGTCTGGTTGCTTTTAGCAGTTATTTTCCAGTTCTAGTAAATGGATTATTAACGGCAGACTGAAGCTAAAACCTTTGTTTCTACTTCAAATCTATTGAAATCCTAAGGTACTGATTGGAGTCTCCCACACCAAAAAGGAGTAAAAACTAGTTGTCTGCCATACTGAAATTAAAATGCAACTTTAAAAATGAGGTTTTTATGAACTATTCCTCCCTCTTTTATACTGTTCACGGTGAAATTCCTTAAACAAACTATCAAAGCACTGTTTTCCCTTCATTCCTTCTAATTTCTCACCTCCCAATTCATTCTTCAAGTCACAGATATCTAGCTTCTTCTGAACTTCTTCCTCTGTTGAAATTGTCTGGAAATAGCCACCAACTGCATAAGTGCAAAACTTCTAAGGACAATGAATATTGTCTGCCACCATTCTTACCGCCATTGACTATGAGTTACAATATTGTTGACCACTTCCTCCCAGAAGCCCTCTTTTCTTTTGCTTGCAATAACTTGATGAATTCCTGCCTTTATTTATTCTCCATTTGCTTAGCTGGCTTTTCCTTCTCTACTTACCTTTCAAACAGGTTTGCTCCACAGGGAGCAGCCTTATTTTTCTTCTCATTGTTTATACCCTTCCTTGATTAAAGTACTATAGGTCTGAATGCTCGAGTTCCCTCACTTGCCAATTTGTTTTTATCATATTTTTAAAATTATTTTATTGAAGTATAGTTGATTTACAATGTTGTGCTAATTTTTGCTGTACAGCTATATATAATGTATATACATATATGTTATTTTTCCTATCTTTTCCATTATGGTTTATTACAGGATATTGAATATAGTTCCCTGTGCTATACAGTAGGACCTTGTTGTTTCTATCATATTTTAAGAAAAGTTTCACCGATTGGTGTAAGAATGAGATCTTTCTCATTGAAAACGGGGTTGGCCTTTACTGGTGCCATATTTTCAATCCATTAGTTCATCAGAGTCCATGTTAAATATATATATATAAGTTTCTTCCTACATAAACTGCAAATATGAGCTTCTCTGGTTGATAGGCTAAATGAACAAAAGGCAGAATTGAATAAAAAAATACACTTTAAACAAAATCTTAAGTCTGTCAAGAAAAGCATAATTTGGTTATCTGTTTTATTTTTGTTTTATTTTATTTTTTGGTTATCCATTTTAAATATAGCAATGTGTACATGTCAATCCCAAACTCCCTATTTAAAATGGATAACCAGCAAGGATCTACTGTATAGCACAGGGAACTCTGCTTAATGTTATGTGGCAGCCTGGATGGGAGGGGAGTATGGGGGAGAATGGATACACATATACGTATGGCTGAGTCACTCTGTTGTGCACCTGAAACTATCACAACATTGTTAATTGGCTATATTGCAATATAAAATAAAAAGTTTAAAAGAAAATTAAAAAAGAGTGAAGTAAGAAAGAGAAAAACAAATACCATATGCTAACACACATATATGGAATCTAAAAAAATGGTACTGATGAACCTAGTGGCAGGGCAGGAATAAAGACGCAGACATAGAGAACAGACTTAAGGACATGGGGTGGGGGATGAGGGGAAGCTGGGATGGAGTGAGAGAGTGGCATTGACATATATACACTACCAAATGTAAAATAGATAGCTAGTGGGAAGCTGCTGCATAGCACAGGGAGATCAGCTTGATGTTCTGTGAAGACCTAGAGGGGTGGGATAGGGAGGTGGGAGGGAGACACAAGAGGGAGGAGATATGGGGATATATGTATATGTATAGCTGATTCACTTTGTTATACAGCAGAAACTAACACACCATTGTAAAGCAATTATACTCCAATATAGATATTTTTAAAAATGCTGTTAAGTGAAAAATACATGATATGGAACCATGTGAAAAGTATGCTTTTTGAGTAATAAAGAGAGGAAATTGAGAATATTAAAAAATAATAAAATAAAATAACGCTAATCACAACTGTAAAAAACGAATAGCATAATTAGCAATTTTTATTAATGTCTCAAATTTTGGCTTTATATTAAAGATTTTTTAAATTGTTAGTCTGCATCAACAATCACTAGCCTGGTTTCAGCTGCACCAATATGCTGAGAACCTGTGAATTTATGTGTCCAGCTCATATCTCTTTGTTGAGTATTAAATCCAACTATCTCTTAGATCCTTGCTCTGCAAAGTATTGTCCATGGACAGACAGCATGGCCAACTCCCAGGGACTTGTCAGACTGTAGAATCTCAGGCCCCAACCCAGACTTAGGGATGCAGAAACTGCATGTGAAGAGGACTCCCTGCTCATCTGTATGTACATTAAGCTTTGAGAAACTTTATACTAGATTTTACCATCTGGATTTTCCATCAACACTGCACATTCATGAAACACTACCTCCAATATATTTCACATCCCCTCCCTGCCCTACCCCCAACTAACTCTCCTGAAATTTCTATCCTAATAATTGGCTCCACCAATCCCCTCAGCTATCCAAACCAGTTATCTCAGTGACTTCCTCACCCTACATATCCAATCATTTAATCCTATTTAATCAACAGCTTAAATAGTCCTCAAAATCTTTCTTCCTCTCTTTATCACAGCATAGCAGTAATCCAGCCTCCAACCTTCATCATCCCTTAACTTGGCTGTCTCAACAGCTTCCAAATTGATTCCGTCATCCTTGTTCTAATATCTTTCACGTTATATTGAAATTGTTTTTCAAAAGCATAAATCTTATTTACACTCCCTTAATTAAAGGCTTTCACACAAAAGATATCTATTTTCACATAGGAATAAATAAAATTCCCATGAAAATATATGTTATTGACCAGGAGATCTGATAAATGAATTTAAATCAATTTATGCACTTATTCCTCTCTGCCCATCAGATAAAAATCAAACAACCCTCTGTCTCCTGGTACCTACCTATCTCTCCAACCACTTCACCCACAAATCACCGTTTCCTGAGTCTGAAGCATTAAGTCATTGTAAACACTGATACCTTTACATAGAATGCCTTCTCCCACCCTTTTAAATTGGAAATATCCTACTCAATCTTCAAGAGTCTGCTCAAATATTTCTGCCGTTGTCAATTATTTGACCTTCTCCAGATAAACTTTATCACTTTCTGCTTTTTATACTGTATGTTACTCTTCTCTTTATCATAGCACTTTGAAAACTGCAAGAGTTTCAATGTTTATTTCCCTTATTAAACCATGAACTCTTTGCAGGCAAGAACCATGTCTTATATCCCTAACTTACAGCCTGATGCTCAACAAAATGTTTAATAAATGAACTAAATAACATGAAAGGTGCAAAAGAATTGAGCAATCATAAAAATAAAAAGTTAAGAATATTAAATAGTATAAACACCTCTAAAATGTTCAGGGGCAAAGAAAATTGAATTAAATGACTGGTTAAAGAAGATATAAGATCAATCAATTATTTAGATATGCATATCGATTATTTTGATATGCAAAGATTGAATCTTAAAGTCCACAAACACAATTTGAAAATGTAGAATAGACTAGTGTAAAGGAGAAAGGGAACAAAATGGGAAAGACATCTATTTAGAGATGGAAAGAAGAAAAGGGAAAGGAACAGAAGCAACTTCAGTACTGCTTTGTATGCTGATCAAGATATAAGAAAAAGCAAGCAAGGGGCATGGCTAGTTAGCAACTGGAATGGCTCTGTGAGCAGGAAGCTCTGGATCATTATGTCTGTGGCACTCATAGAATGGATCATTAACACTCTATCAAGTATTGTGTGCCTATAACAGAGTCATTTTTATGTATTTTTTGACAAGTAATTCTATCTCTTATAGAACATAAGCATATTTCACTGGAAAATATGGGTTTTTAAATAGAAAACAATGTGCCAAGTTAAAAAGAAAATCACAATTTATACTCTGTGCTTCAAAAGTTATACGCCACAAAATGGAAGAAAAAGAAGTATTTGAATAGTATGGAATAATTCTAAGGCTCAACACATATTCCAAGAAATCCTCAATAATGTGCAGAAACTTATGCTTATGCATGATCTACTTAAGGGAATAATATCTTAAAGAGAAATAAGTCAGAAAGTCAAAATATAGTAACCCTATTCAGTCTTTATGCCCTGTGTAATTTGGAAATTGAAGTAGGTTTATGGATAAAAAGTATGTGAATAAAATATAGTTATATTCATATTACAAAATGTAAACCTGCTATAAAAATGGTTACTGATTTCCTTCTCCCTTCTAAAATTTCTAAATGTTAAGAAATGTTAAAAAGGAGATGAAATGCAGAGAAATGCTTATGATTTTGCAAACAGGTGGTAAAAAATATGAAGCCAGTCCTCATATAGCTGCAAAATATGTCAAATCAGCATTCTCTATTGTTCACTTGGCACAAGTGAAAATCTGGATTGTAAAATTCTCACATGTAAGGTCACTACTAGGGATACTACTGAACTACTATCATCTGTTT
This sequence comes from Neophocaena asiaeorientalis asiaeorientalis, assembly GCF_003031525.2. Taxonomy (NCBI): domain Eukaryota; kingdom Metazoa; phylum Chordata; class Mammalia; order Artiodactyla; family Phocoenidae; genus Neophocaena; species Neophocaena asiaeorientalis. Next base: position 4,880,039 of record NW_020185328.1, read on the forward strand.
AAGGTTTAAGAAACATAGACAAGTCTATGGGGAGGCATTTTTAAGACAGAATACCATACACTAATACTTGGTATATGAGTCTCATTAGAAGAAACATACTTTTATAATTTAAAAATTATAATAGTATATGATGTGTGGTTATATTTACTCATAGAGTAATAGAGTAATCCTATCAATTATATAAGTAAGATAAAACAACCAGGGCTCTTCCTAAATGTAATCATTATACTGTATTGACAAAAACTAAAGATAATTTTTGTTCAAAGAAGAAAACTGAAACCACATAAGAACACTAACTAAAGCAAATGTAGTTAGAGTCATTGAAATTGTCAAGTCATTGGGGTTAACACCCCATACCCTAGGAAAGGATGACAAATATTTTAACGTTCAAAAGAATCATACAAAAATGATTGAAAATTTTACACACTTTCCTGGGAAAGAAGACATTGACACAGGAAGAAAACCAACAGAAGGAAAGAGGCTCTTCACATAGTACTCTTAAAACAACCATATTTTGGCCTTAAAAATTTAAGGCAACCAAAATTGCCTTAAATTTTTCTATTGCATGCTTGTTTTCTCTGTTGTTTACATGGAGCTTTCACCACCCTAAAAGGTTTTCCTATTAATTACTAGGATAATCAGCTCTTTGAGAAGTAGGAGAGAGAAAAATAGTAGCCTGAGGCTGCTTTGAAATTAGACCTTTCCTGGGCTTTAATCCCCTGAGCAGAACAGGTAGCTTACTTTAGTTTACCATAGTTATTGAAAGACCCACCATGAGAACCGTCCCTCAACTTAAAGCAGTGGTTTTTAAATTATGTTTCATAAAATTCAAACTCTCAGTGGAGTTACTTTAAGAGCCATTGGTTATAAGGAAGATGTGGCAGTAGGATAAATCTGAGGCCGAGAAAGCAAGAAGGCCAAGCAGAGAGGTGTCCTCTGTATTTAACCCTACTTTATTCAGGAGCTATTCCACTTGTAATTGTATTGGATATTGAAATTCAGCTTAAGATTTTGCTTAAAAATGAAACGTATTTCTGCCTTAAACATTGTCATCAGAATTACCTCCTTAAAATTGACCCCCCCCCCAAAATGACAAGTTAGGGGGCAGGAAAACATATTCATATTGTCACTAGCTTCACAGTTACTGAGCAGCAAACTGGGAAAGACTTAAATATGAGAGTGTCACAAAGTATTGCCAAATTTTATAGATAGAAAGGGCTGAAAAATGTCTCCTATGAAATCTTTTCATTTAGGTGAGAAACACTGAGGTCCAGAGAGGTTCTGGGATTTATACCAAGTTACATGAGTCAGAGATCCTGCAGGGTACGGAAATAACCAGGAAAGGGCAGACAAGATCTGAATGTAGAAGGTCTGAGCCTAATACAAGGACATTCAATGGAATGAACTGACCCATAATGTCATGTTTTCCACCACTGGAATGTTCAATTAGAGAAAGGGAAACATTGTTCATGAAGTATCTACCATGAGGTAAGCACTTTACATGTACTTGAAAAAAAAGAAAAAAAAATCAACCCCCTTGCTCAATGAGGTACATACTATTTTCTCCAATTTTACATATAAGAAAACAGACAAATTGATAAAGTAACTTACCCAAACTCAGAGAGCTAAAACGGTAGCAAAGCTGGAAAATAAACTCAGGTTTGTCTGACTACAAAACACTTGTGTGTCTACATTAACAAGAAGCGTCCTACGAGCAAAAGACTATTATCTCTTAAATATGTTTTTATAACTGATTCAATTATTTTAAGATAGCTGGGTTTGATAACTCTAAAATGGCTAACATCTAGATTCTGTGGGTATGGGCTAATCTGGGGCAAGCCAGCATAACAATTCTAAATAATTGAGATGCAAATGAAGAAGACTAGAAGCTTGGGAATGGAGAGAGCAGGAACCACAGAGAACTTAGTGCACAGACTAGAGTGGGAAACTGAAAGGAACATTTGCCAAGTTTGAAATTATACTTGATCTGTCCTTGCTTATAGTTTCTCTGACCTTGCAATGGCAGAGAGAAAGCTAGCAATAAAGCACTTCAGGTAATTCTTCAGCTTTTCTGTACTCCCCTTAGCATTAATGAGTCATTTCTAGACTCTAAGGTACATGTTGTAAAATAGGACACCAGGACTCAAGTTCATAGTTGACTTTCATCAGTTTTCTTCAGTTTCATTAACACTTAGAATGGAGAGGCCATTTCACACACATAAAGTGTTTTCACAAAATGTTATTATTCACATAGTAATATTTAACATCTGTATATTTTCTTTTAAAAAAGCATCTTGATTATTTCATATTCATCTTCATTAAATAAATTTTAGCAAAAGCAGAAACTATGAAACTGGCCACATGGACTAGAGTCTTGGCTTAAACATTTCCCAACTGTGTGGTCTTGAATAGTACACCTAAACACTCTCAGACTCAATTTTATCATTTATAAAATGGGACTAGTAATAGAACCTTCCTTATAGGTTTGTTACAAGTATTAAAAGCTTTAATAACTTAAAGTATTTAGAACAGAGCCTGATATAGAAATTGCTATATAAATGTTAGCTATTATTATTATTATTTAAAAAGATATTCTTAAGACATATTTGAGTTTCCAGAACTAAAAATATAATATAAAGTTTCAACAGTTAAATTTCTACCCACAGAATCAAAATTCTTTTGCAATGCACTAGATAAGTTCAAATAATAATGGGAAGAACATTTCTAAAAGCCCAAAATTAAACTTCAGGCTTTGCCACTATTATCAATTAATATATTTACTTAACTTAAGCGACTATGATATCTGTTAATATATGTATGGAATATGCCTGGCATAATAAAAGGGACTGCACTATTTCAGTAATCACGTATTTTATTGAAGAGCCTTTGGGCTATTTTAATATTCAAATCAGTTGAATATTTAGCAGTAATAATGTAAGATTAATATTTATACAGGCACTTGCTCCTTTAACAGCAGACATTACAGTCAAGCTATTACCCTGCAATAATGGAAAGATTTTTTAAAGCACTGTCAAAAGGGAGACTTTTACAGGTTAGAATTTTATTCTGATACTATGTATTACCATAAATGATGCCATTTCTTAACGTATGAAACATTAATCATCAACTTTCACACTATTTCACTTTCAAGTAAATTCATACACCTTGAATTTTAAACACATTAACAGAGGCAATCATCTTATGCTCATTTGTCCAGTTTTAATCATTTAATTGATTTTAGGAAATGCAGCAAATTTTTGAGACATCAACAGTATAAGACATCCAACTGGGTTTATGAACAAGACTGTTTTTGCCTTCCTTTTTATACTCTTCTCATCTTTTGCCATGTGTATATCACCTAGTAAAAGCACAGATTTACACGATTTCCTTTTTAAATAAATAAATTATATTTCATAATATTAATATAATACTCCAGGCAGTGCTTTTCAGAGGGATTATCACATGTCCCTGAAGAGGATAAAACCACTTGGACTCAGACTTTAAAATACCTCCTAAGGTGTGCTATAATCACATAGTAACACTGGCCTGCCATGATCTATTGCTTAATTTTTATAGTTTTACTTTAAACAAGATAAGCAACAAAGCAATCTCCTTTTGTTGAAGAATGCAAATCCCAATTACTGCATGTGTTTCAGGAAGGTGGGAAAAAAAAACTGAAAAATATTATTTTCTTTCTTCCTTTCATATAATGAAAATAGCACAGCAGCCATGCAGCAGAGGCAGACTTGAATACAGACAGAGTGAAATAACAGGATTTTTTTGTTTTTTGTTTTTTGCTTTTTATATACAATTAGCTTCAGAATGCTCTTATTTGAAAACATTTGGCCAGTTACAATATATGGTACTCCTAGACAAAAGCACTCAGGTGCGTTACTTCCTTGTATCACTGTTTTATTTTTTTGGCCCTTGGAAAACACCAGAAGGGGTTCTATTGTACATGTAGGTTTGATCACCTACTGTGGAGTATAAATTGTATCTCCTTTTAGATGAGCAGGAAAGGAAAGGGAAGAGTGCTTTTGAGTATTTACTTCCTGGCTTGTCACTAATTAACTCAGTGGTCCATTTTGGGAAAATCAAAACCTTTACATATCTCTGTTTCTCTCTTCTGGTAAACATATTCCATTTCCTTCTCATCCACAAAACCTTACTTTGTGATATGTTATTGAACAGAATCAAATAAAGGAGGTAAGAAGTGTTTCTTGTCCATAAGGAACTGGAATATTAGTGGACAATTGCTGCTACCTCCCTGAGTCCAAGGCCTATTAATAGGCTTTTTCTGGACCATAGTGGGAATGACAGTAAGAAATCATAGAGAATTGATGATAGTCTGTAAATGATTTTCATATTACCAGGACTGAGAATTACATCTTCCCCATGATCTCACTGGATTAAGCAGCATTTCCCCTTGTTCATAGATAGAGACAAGGTTCAAGAAGCTTGACTGTGTGTCTAATACATCATGGAATTCAGATACAAAAGCCAATTTTTTAGAACTTATGTCTAGAGTTATTTCTGAACACCATGACTTAGAAGTGAGCATGGCTGGGGGTGGGGTAAAGAAGCCAGTGGCACCATTGGGAATGCGTACTCAGAAAGAAAATATTTAAAGGGTTGACATATTCCATAAAAATGAAAATCGCTGCCATAATTGAGAAGGTCTATGAACCAGACCCTGTGCTTGACACATTATTATTTCATTAATCTTCACAAAAAGTCCATATAAGCTTAGGTCCTTTTACAACCTCTTATTTACTTATGAGGAAACAGATACCAGAAAGTTAAAATAATTTGTGAAAGCTCATGTAGCCCTTGCTTGGTAGAATTAGGATAGCTTTACCTTTCTCCTATCCCTCAGGAGAGTTCTTCCTACGGCCCCATTCACTGTTTTACAATAGTTTCACAAATCACAGGTAGACAGATTTAGGAGTAACTTTATATATAAGGAACTGCATCATAGTTGAAAATTTTTAAGGTAAATGATTCAAAAGTTGTTCTCTCAGATACTATAAATGTTTGATTCTTTCAAATACCATGAAAATAATTCACAATTTCTAAAACAGTTCCCCCCCCATTCTAAAATGTACTTGTACTGACTTAGTGAGCCCTGATGGAATACTGTTAAAAGAGAAATGTTTACAGCAATTTGTCTTCCTAGTCTGACTACTTAGATATTCCATATAAATTATTTATTTATATAGAAATGAATTTAGTCTTAAAATGCAAAACCTCTACAAAAAAGTATGAAGCATCCCAATAAGCATTTAACATTTCTGAATGTCACAAATATTCATATGGCTCTGTGTCCTCCAAGACTATGGTAGCAAAAACTATGTACATCTACTGAGTCACAATTAAAAGCTATATTAAATTTCACAGATGGAAAATTAAACATTTACATTTATTTAAAAATTGTGTCCTATTATGCTATTATATTAGGATGTTCAAAACAAACAAACAAAAATATATATATATATTTCTAAACTGTTTCTCTCAGCTTTAAAACTAGTTATAAGAAGATAAAAATTAAGGATATTGTAAATAAGGCCAAATAATTGCAAATAACCAACACATTAATTCTCTTTTTTGCTTATTAAAAAGGCAGAGTATCATAAAGTACATATTAATTTAAAGCTTACAGCACCAAAGTAGAGTAAAACCAGAGCTTTTTAAAATGGACGACGTAAACCTTGTATTTTTTTACTTACCAGGAAAATCACTACTTTTTCAGACACACATCAGATCCACTTAATGGAGCAAAGCTGACGGTGACCCTTGGAGTTTGTGTTCTTGCCTATGACAATGTTTTGCCACTCCAACATGAATTTGTATCTGGATATTTATTTTAAATCTATAGATTTTTAAAAATTTACTTATTTATTTTATTTATTTAGTTTGGGCTGGTTTGGGTCTTCCTTGCTGTGTGCGTGCTTTGTGTAGTTGCGGCGAGCGGAGGCTACTCTTTGTTGCGGTGCGCAGGCTTCTCATTGAGTTGGCTTCTCTTGTTGAGGAGCACGGGCCCTAGGCATGCGGGCTTCCGTAGTTGTGGCTCACGGGCTTTGTTGCTCCGCGGCATGTGGGAATTTCCCGGACCAGGGCTTGAACCCTTGTCCCCTGCATTGGCAGGCATGGATTCTTAACCACTGTGCCACCAGGGAAGCCCCAAATCTATAGATTTTTTTTTTTTATCACCTCTGATAAGCATAAAATCCAGGAAACAAACAATGAGACTGACTTGAGTACAAAACATTTGAATGAAACATAGGGATAGATATTTAATAGAAATTCAAAATATAGTTTAAGACTACCTGAACGTATTTTCATCATGTGTGGCACACATATTACTTAATTTTTATATAATACTATGCAATATGTAACAATGTAACACAAAGTGTAATTCTAGTTTGTAGTATTTACCAGGTCATTTATTTTCATTTGCTTCCTGAACCATCTATAATTAACAAAGTGATGGTTTTGGTGTTTGATTACCACTCAAAGTTGTTGCCACCTGCTGGTGGTATTCCCTTATTATAAAAGAGCTAAAGTTTCTTTTGCTAAGCATATTTTCTAGCATAGTAATTCTTTACCATTTTCTAAATACTAGGTTTGCCCACATCAGACCTTAGCAGAGGTGCCACATAACTGGTAAGTAGTATATCAAGGTTTAAAAGGTAGAAAGTATGAATCTAACTGAAGCTGTATGTAAATCACCATGCTACAGTGGCTTCCCTCTTAGAAAAACCTTTAAATAAGTCTGTTACATCCATACCATCAAACGTTCTGCAGTGGCAAATAAGGATAAGCTAGTTCTACACACACAAAGATCAATAACCATGATGCAGCATTAAGATTTAAAAAAAACAGTTTGCAAAACATTATATACATAAATAACATGATTATATTTATTTAATAACAAATTATAGATTAATATGCTTAAGCTGAGATTGGAGCTGGGTCTATTCCCATGGGAAGTTCATATTCCTTCCACTAAACCATGATGCTTCAACAAAAAGTAGTTTTCAAGGTCAAGAGAACTATTCAGCATGTTAGGAGACTCAGCTGTGGCATTGTGTTCTGCCTTCTGCCAGTGAATATACAAGCTCAATCAATTTTTTTTTAAATGTCTCATATAATATCTCCATCTGAAAATGATTTCTGTTCAAAACACATTGGGGTACAAAGATTAAAAAGATCACCTCTGTCTTCAAAAGCTTGTAATCTTTTTAAAATAATCACTTCATTAGTGAGCACTGATGATAATTAAAGTAAAGCTTGCAAATATCTTTGTGTTCCAGGAAACATTAGAAAAATACAGGAAAGATGTTATTATAGATACTCCATGAGTCAACATATTTTAATAAAATAAAGAGATTCCAATGTAACACCAAAGAGAAGGCACTGAATACCAGACACTGCTAGATTCTTGAGGGATGCAACACTCAGGTCCTTGAGTGGAGGATAAGGAGAACACTCACATCTAACTATCAGGTGAGTCAGAACATGACACATTCTTTAATATGACTATAGGCAAAATAAATCGGGAGTACATGAAAGGGAAATTTTCCCTAAGAATGAAGGCAGTAGAATCTGACCTAGACCTTGAAAAATTATTGGGATCTTATCAGGTAACAATGTAGGGAATGGCCATCCCAGGCAAACAGAACATAATGAGTCAAGGCGTGAAGGTGGAATAGATTGTGAAAAGTTCAGAAAACATCATTATGCAATGTGATTATAGTTTAGTATGTGTAAGATACTAAACTAAGATACGTCTAGTATATGTAGATGATAACAGTGATTGATGTTGAAGGAACGTGAATATTATGCTAAGGAGGATAACTTCTTTCCTGTAAATATGGAGAAGTCATTCAGGCTTCTGATCAGGGAAGGGACATGTACCTTCTTCATTTCAGAGAGAACAACATGTAAGCAAGATAAAGGATGGATTAATGGATGTGGAATGGCTATTGTAGATATCCAGACACAACTTCATGCTAGCAATAATGGGAAAATAAGCAAGAGAAACTAAGAGATTTATAAAACTATAAAATGAAGTATTACATTTCTTCAGGCATCTAATTTTCCAACATTAATCTATTTTTCATTTAACAGAAAGAACCCTGTGAATGTTGAGGGGAAAAAAAAAGAATCCTTTGTCTTCCTGGATACCAGTTCAATATTGTGATCAAGAGGACAAAATGGATTTTGGATTTTCTACTATGCAGAATCCCTGAAGGATATAAAGCATAATAGAGAAACTCTCAGCAACTTGATAAAAGGAATGAATATGATATCAAGGAATAAATACTCAAGGACTATCTTTCTGTATTAAGTACAAAATACCAAGAGCATGTCAAGAATGTGGAGAGGAGATCTTCAGATTCACAGAAATATGGAATTCTTTTACGATCAGAGGAATCTAAAGACTTATTCAGTTTTTACTTATACTAATAATTGTTGGTAACTCTGGCAAAATATTTAAGAAGAGAATCTGCTGAAATAAAATGCTGGTTGTAAGCATTTAACTCAGAAACGTATTTCCTATATATCCTTAGGTAAAGAAAAAAGTATCCAATACACAGAGCTGTGAAACATAATTGCTAGACATATAAGCAGCTAAGGAATAAGATATTAAGATGTATACAAAATCTTCAATAATTTCATTTCCTGAAAAATTAACTACTTAAACCACATATTTTTACACTTAACAATTTATCTGTAGATTCTCTATTACATGTTATAACTGTCAATCCCAAAATATATTTGGAACTCCTTGATGGCAAAGGCTTTGTCAAAGTCTTCCCCTGAATCCTGCATAGTGGCTCATAAAGTGCTGGAGGATAATAATGCAAGCCAGATAAACACTTTTTGCATTAGAGAGAAGAAAATTCTCAGGTGAATCTGCAATATACTAGAGCATTACAGTAGCCTAGAATTACATAGAATGAACCATTATACAGAATCATTCCCTAGGAGGACTGCATTCACAGAGCACTGAGCCAGCACTTAAGCATCACTTACATAAAAACACCTTCTTGAATGAATTGGCAACAATAGACCTTGAGTATAAAATGGAACTGGAATAGATGCTGATTATTATGAATCTGTTAGCCTGCTAACCCTCCGCAGTTAAACTGGTAAGTGCAGTAAGAGCACTGACAAAAAAATCAGAGAACAAGTCCGTCAACTCTGAACCTTCTTAAAAGGGAAGAAATTGTGTGTGTGTGTGTGTGTGTGTGTGTGTGTGTGTGTGTGTGTGTGTGTGAGTGAGAGAGAGAGAGAAAGAGAGAGAGAGTGTGCATGCATACGCATGCAAGAAAGAAGACTAATGACTATTACAAGATTCTTGTAATGAAGTATGTGACTAAGTACATGAAGATTATGATGAATTTAAAAGAAAACTCCAATTGAAGTTATGAAAAACAGCACCTTAAATTTGGTTAAATACTGAATCCAACTCAAATAACATCTTGTAACTATTTCCAGGACATCATTTTCAGAATCTTCAACATTCCTTAAGGTAAACCCAATCAAAGCAGTCTTATCCCCTTTCTGGTTACCAGTTTAATAATCTGGTTTCTGTTTAGGTTCTTCCACATGTCAATGTGTTTCAAGCAGTCAATGGCACTTCAGAGTTCTAACTGAAATTTGTTTCAAAAGGGGCGTTTGCCTGAGAATACCAATTTCCTTACAGACAAAGTAGCTACTTTTTTAATCAAAAAGTTAAATTAAGCATAAAATAATTGAAAATAAACAATATGTATATCAGTTTAGTTTTGGCCATCAATTCTTTTTTTTCTACTTGTTTGTAGTAGACTGGCAAGCAAGAAATTCTACCACTTGCTTGTAATAGGTTGAATTCTAATCCTATAATCACAATCATTTGTCCTTATTTACTTTTTATATCCCTTTAGATACTCTTCCAGCATGTTTTGCAGGGATTTAGATTGCTTCTTCATGTATTTAATACTCAGTTAATATGTACCTGTTGCATTTTGTTGTCAATTACAAATATTGAGGATTTTATGCTTTCTTCCTTTTACATGATTTCTAACCCATGTCTTCTATTTCTTCTGCAGTTCTCTTTTTGTCTTACAAAGTTGTATACTCTATTAAAACAGGATGTTTTTCTTCTTTAATTATTTGAATTTTCAAAGACTGAGGATTAAAACATGGATAGCAAGGCACCCTGATGTTCCAAATTGAGATGCTAAATCACCTATGTGCTATTGCTTCCAAGAGAATAATCAAATAATGGTTGATGTTAAAAAGACTGGGAGAGGGGATTTTTTTTTTTTTTTTTTTTTTTTTTTTTTTTTTT
>NW_020185328.1:4890413-4899513 GCF_003031525.2 Neophocaena asiaeorientalis asiaeorientalis
TTTTTTTTTTTTTTTTTTGAGAAATGCTCTCAGGTCTCTGGGGTACATCTTTTCAACTCATGTCAGGTAAAAGGACCTTCAACACTCATAGTGCATGGGGCCTTTGAGGAAAGGTATTACATCTACCATGTTCCTCAAATAGCAGGAGGTGGTGAGGTACCCAGGTAAGGAATTTCTAACACTTCCTGAGGTTGTCAGAGCAAAGGGGCATGAGTATTTCACTTAGACCATTACTAGACCATGATGGAGAGAAAGCCAGCCTGGGATGACTTAGAGGCATTCTACCTTAAGAAACTGTTTCTTGGGTCATTGTGAACCAAGAACAACTATAGAATGAGGGGTAAAGTCAAAAGAATTCAGCCAGAGAATGCACATCCTGCATAAAAGGGAGTGTACCTGGATATCCTCAGTGCAGATATGTCCAAGGAAAATATTCAGGAAAGTATTAGTTGGGGACATCTGCCAAGCACAGAAAACACTGATATCAGAACACAATAGCACAAGTCAAAAAGCAATTTCTTTGCTTCATATCTCTTCTCAGCCCATCGTTGCCCTCATCAACTCTGGAATGTTCAGAAATCACATAAGCACAAGATTAGGAAATAGAGAAATCAAAGTCACCTGACAATCTTCACACTCTCCTTCCTACAACAGACTATAAGTTTAAGACATGCCAAAGCTGAGGGAATAAGATTTGGAATTTTGTCTATTACATTTGCCTAGAAGTAGTAGACATATGAACTCCTAACATACATATGATTTCTGATTAAATGTGACCAGGACACTTTTTTCTTTAAATCATCTTGGGAATTCAAAGGATCTAGCCTAAGTATCACCCAACATGCCTGCTCCGTATAGTAGATTCAAACATGAGAAACACAGATGGAGATAAAACTGCTTTTAAAAGCTGCACTCGGGGCTTCCCTGGTGGCACAGTGGTTGAGAGTCCGCCTGCCAATGCAGGGGACACGGATTCGAGCCCTGGTCTGGGAGGATCCCACATGCCACAGAGTGGCTGGGCACATGTGCCACAATTACTGAGGTCCAGGCACCTAGAGCCCATGCTCCGCAACAAGAGAGGACACCGCAGTGGGAAGCTCGCGCACCGCAACTAAGAGTGGCCCCTGCTCGCTGCAGCTAGAGAAAGCCCGATGCAGTAACGAAGACCCAAAGCAGCCAAAAGCTGCACTCTGCAGAGTTTCAATTTTCAAAGCATACCCAGTCATGTACACATGAATCTGCACTCATTTCTCTCTTGGGAAATCTACCAGACCATATATCCCTTACGACCAGTATCAACTGTCTAGTCCACTCCGTTACCTAATGTTGTTTAGGCCCCAAATGTTCTTAGTCTGCAGTCTACAGGTGAGCACAGCTGCCCTGAATTCACTCCTGAACTCTCTTTACAACTTTTTTTTTCTGTAATTAGTAATCTCTGGATTATCTCATATTCCCCTTTTTCCTCTTCTGGCCTTTCCAATACATTTGTATATCATTTCTTTTATCAAATCTTCTCTGTTTGAAATAACTAACATTGCTTTAAGCTTCCCTGACTGGGCCCTGACTGACATACTCACCAACTCTCGCTTACATATCATATTTGACTATATTAATATAAATATAAATGTTGGAGGATAAAGTTGAAATAAAAGTACAAAGTATTCTTATATAGTATTCATAAATAATTTTAAATGACGAGAATTAATGTCAAATATCAATTTAACTCATGTAAAATAAGGTAAGTCAAGTTGAATACAGAATTCCCCAAAATAAATTTGTATGCTATAGCAAAAAGGTAGCATAGTTGTGTTGACACTGCTAAGAACCATGCTATTAGGTATTTGCAATTACCTGATACTTGAGGATTTTTACCTTTTCAATGTTATTCTGACCTTATTCAGCAAAAGATAACTTGCATTAGACTTCTGCAACTTTAAAATCTCCTACTCTTTTCATAATCGATGCAAGAAAATTATTCCAAGTCTCAAGGGGTCAAAAGTAAGATATATTAATGACCACTTGAATGTACATCCTAGTAGCAGAAAGATGAAAATATTATATGAGAAAATCTTTAACATTACATCAAATAATCTATTTAAAACTAGAAAACAAACAAGTTTGATAAGTCAGTGTCTATCTTCATATTTACTTGGAGGGCATCCAAATACACCACATTTCATAAGTTTCTCTCTTACCAATGACAGGTCAAATTCAATATCCAGTATGGGAGATCTTGAAGATAATAGTGTAGGAGAGATTAGAAGGAAATATATGTAATTTTCATAGACCTATATACATAACTATATGACATAGTATCTTATAATGACAACATGAGTCCAGATGTATTTTGAAGGAGTAAGAGGAAATATGACTTTATCAGATGTTGTGAATTCCTTTGGTAAATGAATGAAACTTGTTCAAATCTAAAAAAAGATGCATGAGAAGAAAGAAAAGCATCAATGGAAAATATAATAATCTAAAAGGGCAAAGAGATTAAAAGTGTCTTAAAAGAGGAAGATTAATGAAAAAAAACCTGTATTTCTGATTGTCAAACAAGTCATCCACCAGAAAGTTCATTCCCACATATATAATTACTAGACCTAGACCTAAGGAATATAAATGTCCTATAATGAACAAAGGGTAAAATTTGAGAGTGAATAAATATTGAAACTGTAGGAAAATTAATTTGACACTTAAAGAATAAAATAATGAAAATTAAATATTTTGAAGATGCATCAAGAGGAATAAAGCCAAGAGAACAAAGAAAGAACTGAGAAAAGTAAGTGTATAAGTTTATAATTTTAAGATAGTTTTCTTAAGGAAAAATATATAAGGAACAAGAAACTGACTTTAGAAAGAGATAATTCTTCAATTCAGAGACATTGAGCTTAGATCACTGCAATCCTTCAAAATAATAAATAAATTATAGGTTCTAGATTATAGCCATATAAATGACCTGAAGCAACAGGAATCTACTTTAGAATAGATTAAATCAGGTAAATGATTCAATTTAGTTATCAGTAAATGAAAGAATCTTTAGTTGCTTAAAACTTGAGCATTAAAGAAAAAAAAAATCAAAAGAGAATAGGATATAATCATTTTTCCAATGGTAAGTAAAAGTAGTTTTATACAACTTTTATGGAGTTCTATGTATATTATGCTTTATTTCATCAGCATAAACATAGTTAAATATAACAGACATTAGAAAAAGGACATAATTCAAAATAAGGAAATTTCCCAGAAAGAAACTTGAGGTATAAAAAATGAATCCTAATAAAATGCTCAGAAGGTGTACAATGAGAAACAAAGAAAAATATTACAGGCAAAAATATTGGAATGCTGTTACAGACTAGCTGGGATGTGGTCTATAACCTATAAACATCTAACCCCTTCTGATATCTATCATTTTTAAATAGGTAGAATGGTACACAGATTGTATAAAAAGATTAAATGCTCTCCCACACTTACCAACAAAAAAGCTCAGATTACTTTAATCTGACCATTCTTGTACTCCTGGCCTCTGCCCAAGTTCATTTAAAAAAATAGTTTGGTTGTTTTCTATTTTTTTTCCATACCAGTATTCTGTTCTTTGCCTTTCAAATACCTACCAATCATTTTAGCAAGCATTTCAAACATACAGAGGAAGAATAAGATTTAATATTAATGAGATACCCAAAGTTAAATCCCTAGAAAACAATTTCAATATTTATCTCTAAGTATCTCTTGTAACTAAATCAAAACGAGGAGCAGAAATAGAGTCAAAATCTAAGGAAAGGTCATTCAATTCTAATAAGTAATTATGCTAGGTGATCCTATTTGCTAAAATTGTAGCTAATCCATGATTTTTAAATAACACATAGATAAATAATTAAAGAAATATACACATTTTAATATAAAACAATGATAGCTTGATATCCTGCACAATTCAGATACCAGTAAAAATAAATTTCATAAATGATCAGTAATACACTAAAGCTCAAAAAAAAAAAAAAAAAAGCTTTTAGGCTTTTCCCCAACTGCAGTGGTAATTCTACATCTTCAAAGTAAAAATATATTCAGAAGGCTAGTTCTTTTGCCTTTACCATACACTTGAACCATCATAAAAAATTAAATCAAACAACTAAACAACCTTAAATATACAAAAAAGAACATCAGAATAGCCATTCTCCCAGTATAATCCTTATACCACCTGCCCAAAATCATATAGGCTGCTTTTTCACTCTAATAGTGTATTATTAGAAATAAGCAAGAAAATGGTAGGTTGTGCAATTTTATTGATGAAATATATAGGATAATGATATAGAAAATAATTTGGGGGCCCACTTTAGATAGAGTGGTTGTTTAGATTTATCTGACATTTAAACTGAGAATGGGATATGAAAGTGAACCAGCCTCAGGATGAACGTGAAGACGTTTATTCAAGGCTGAGGAAATATGGCTGGGCCAAAAAGTTTGTTCGGATGTTTCTGTAAGGTGTTACGGAAAGATATGAACAAACTTTTTGGCCAACCCATAGTAAATGCAAAAATATTTTTACATGACCACAAGTGGTAGCATAGATTATTGATCAGAAACTGAATTTTTCCATGGTTTAAAATGAAATGAACCAACCATGTAAAGTTGTAGAACAGAAAGTTGTCTGCATACAGTTTTGATGTGGATGTGGGGCACCACAGCACAGAGCAGGTAGCCTCAAGCTCATTCCTCTCTGTTCCCATGATCATTGTGCACATGGCTAACATGTATCACCTTAACCAGGAAGCAGGCTAAACAGGGACTTGTCAGTTCCCTACTAAAAGATGAACTTTTTGGGGTAAGAACCATCTCTTAGTCATCTTTGTATTCCAATTCTTAGCATATTACAGGGCATTAATAAAAACTGAAATGTTGTTGCATTACACCTTATTGCACTCCATAAATTAAGCTAAAGTCCAGAATGGTTGAACCTTTCATAAGAGCAAGTCTGAATGGCTAAAGCAATATATATATATATCAGCCTTTGGCTAATGTGGAGGAAAGTGCTTATATGTTTTGCTTCTATATTTGGTAGAAAGGCTTTTTGTTGATTTGTAGATAGTTGAGCATTTTTGCATTGTTGTAGAAAAAAAATGGCTGCCAATCTATGATACAAATAAATTTCATTTACATTATAATATTTGATTCTGTTTTTAGGACACTTCTTTTTAGGACAAAGTAGTATTTTTCTATTTTAAAAAGGGAAAGGTCAAAATATCTAAGAAAATCATAAATGTTTCCCAAATTAATTAACATATTATGTAAAGTTAAATTTAGTT
Organism: Neophocaena asiaeorientalis asiaeorientalis; assembly: GCF_003031525.2. Classification (NCBI taxonomy): domain Eukaryota; kingdom Metazoa; phylum Chordata; class Mammalia; order Artiodactyla; family Phocoenidae; genus Neophocaena; species Neophocaena asiaeorientalis. The sequence continues at coordinate 4,895,708 of NW_020185328.1, forward strand.
ATAATAATGTTAAAATTATATTGGGAAAATAAATTTAAATCTTTAATAAACTAAATGCTTTATAAGTGAATTAGTTGATACACATAATGCACTCATTGATATTGAAAGGTATTTCTACAATAAAAATCAATAATAATCTTAAATTAAATTGTTTTTAAATCTCAGGTTGGGAACAACAATTGTCACAAAATTGTGTGGCCCATACCATTTCAAATAAAGGTGTGAATATTATTTTTGGTCTGACTGAAAATTTCACTGAAAGTAAGTTGCTGGATCTATAAGCTGACTTACTCCAATTCCTTAAAGAACTAGATTACTCTCTAAAATGTTTTGTCCACTTCAGTTCTAAGTGACTTGGGAAAAAAAATGATTTTTTATTCTTATCCATGGGTAACTATTCCAGATATTCCACTTGTGCAATGACAGCAATTGTGTATTATCAGACGAGGTATTCTGCCTCTAAAAGAGCTCTCAGTAATCTGCATCTTGGTATTCATGTCCTTGTAAAGCTCCTACCCTCACTGAATAAAGCTGTGTTACCAACTGTCTATTAGAGAAAGAACTACATGTGACTTTGGAGGCTGGGAGACAAAAGACATTCTGGCTTCTATCTTGTGTTCTCCAGAATTCTTTACTCTGGGTTAAGCTAATGTAATGAGGACACTCCAGGAGCAGTATGAAGAGGCTCATATAGTGAAGAACAGAAGTCTCTACCAGTTCACCAGCCATCTAAGTAAGCCATCTTGGAATCAGATCCTTCGGTCAAATCAAGCCTTCAGATCTCACTTTAAATAATTATAACCTATGATATTTAAAATTTGTTCAAATTGAAAAAACAGACTGTCTTCATTTGACATGAAACTATTTTTCCTAGTTAAAAAAGGAAATAGAAAAAATCTACTTTTCTTTTTTGATAGCTGGCTCATAGACCTGAGGAGCTTGCTCACTGATTCTCATCTCATGTTTTGGAGTTGGTCTCTCCCTAATCCCTGAATAGGCTAAGCTTCTACCCTATTAAACTATCCACTATCCTTAAAATCTCACAGGCACTTTCCACTTTTTGCCTTTGTGTGTGACATTCCCTATGCATTTTTTTAAATTATTAATTTATTTTTATTTTTGGCTGTGTTGGGTCTTCTTTGCTGCGCACAGGCTTTCTCTAGTTGTGGCGAGTGGGGGCTACTCTTCATTGCGGTGCGCAGGCTTCTCATCGCGGTGGCTTCTCTTGTTGCAGAGCACAGGCTCTAGGCACACAGGCTTCAGTAGCTGTAGCACACAGGCACAGTAGTTGTGGCTCACAGGCTCTAAAGCGCAGGCTCAGTAGTTGTGGCACACAGGCTTAGTTGCTCCGTGGTATGTGGGATCTTCCCAGACCAGGGCTCGAACCCGTGTCTCCTGCATTGGCAGACAGATTCTTAACCATTGTGCCACCAGGGAAGCCCCCTTATGCATTTTAAGTCCAACCCTTATCTGAATGGCTAATGGTGACTCATTCATCATTAAATTTTATAGAACACATAATTAGTGTTTAATGTATAGCAAGAATAGTGAAAGGAAGTCTGATATCACAAATTTTGATGAAGCATCTTACATTTGTCCATCATGAAAATATACAGAACAATCAAAATTCCTGTCATGAGAGGACAACTTGATATGAAAGGGATACATTTGTACTTAATCTGGATTTCTACAATATAAAAACCTTTGTTTTAAGCATTACATTTCAAGCAAAGTAAGAAATACTTCTTTTGGACTGAACATGATGATGCTATGAACCCTGGAAACAATCCAGCTCATTCATGGTTTGGAGCAAAATAAAATATTGTCAGTGACTATGTCCACAAAATTATTGACATTTCTATCATGATGTATTATTTTTTATAGCACTGAAGAACATTGCCTATTTTCTAGGTCCCCTTTGAAAATAACAAGGGCCAGTGACATGCTTGAAATGTGAAAAGTTTCTTTCCAAGGAAAACTTAGCTTGGAAGAAAAGTCTTGGTAACTCAGAGCACAGAAGGAGCACCTGTGAGGCTTGGCAGTATCCATGGTTTTGCTGCCTTGGTGAAGAAAGGAGCCCCACACCACAGTGGGACTCACTGCTTTCAAAGTTGGCATATACTGACAGTAAAAACACTGCCAGCAAGCCTGAGAGGATTTTTGTCTACTGTCCTAAAAGTTGTCAACTTTATCAGAGCCAGGGTCTTGAATCACTGCCTTTTTAAGAAATCTGCCAAGAAGATGAAAAGAGAATACAAAGTTCATTTCCACTACATAGAAATTTGCCAACTTTTCAGAGCACATGTTCCAAAGCCCTTGTTTGAACTTTGAGTAAAAAGTTCAAGAGAAAGCAAGCTCGCCCTCAGAACAATTTTATAGAGCTTCTTAGTGGCTTGACTTACTTGGCAGGTATTTCTGGTTGTAAGAATGAATAAACTTTTTCGTGTATGGGCCTGTGATGCCATTCTTGGTAGTAATGATAAACTACAAATTATTTTGTTCAACTTCCTAATTTGGAGAGAAATTTGGAGGTTGACAGCTACATGAACCAAATGCTATAAAAAGCACTTCTTCAGGGTTGATAGTGACAAAACGTTGCCAAATTCTTCCAGGAAAATATCTTTCGACCTCTGGAATCACAACAGAACTCTTATCGGTTCTGCTGAAATGTCTTTAAAATTAAGCACAGACTAAATTAATTCTGATATTGACTTAAAAAACATTAAAGAAGCAGTCCTGGGCCTTCCCTTGTGGCGCAATGGTTGAGAGTCCGCCTGCCGGTGTAGGGGACACGGGTTCGTGCCCCGGTCTGGGAAGATCCCACATGCCGCAGAGTGGCTGGGTCCGTGAGCCATGGCTGCTGAGCCTGCGCGTCCAGAGCCTGTGCTCTGCAACGGGAGAGGCCACAACAGTGAGAGGCCACGTACCGAAAAAAAAAAAAAAAAGAAAGAAAAAAGAAGCAGTCCTGGTCAAATCTGACCCCAAAAACTTGTGCACATGAATTCAAATGAAGGATTTTGGAAAACTCTGGTGTTATAGAAAATAGCTAACCCCTCATGAACAGAGCTGAATATGGGGACCCTGTTTCTTTTTGGTATCATTGGCGAGATTTGCAACATTTCCAATCAAAAGGAGGACAACCTCAATTAATGTCAAAGATAATATGTACATAACTGTGTTTCATACACACACACAAAATATACAAATTCAAATTCTTATTCAAGCAGTTGTCTTATCAAGAAAACTAATTTTGAACAGAGTTAAAGTTTATTTAATTTGCATGAGTTCTATTTCTTGTTCTTTCTTATTTATAGAACCGGCCCATTAACTTTTGTGAATAGCTTAACTTGGTATATGAATAAGATACATGCTAATGCACTACATAAACTTTATGAACAATTTTGCATTTATGTTATATCTGCATTTTTCCAGTATGGGGCCTCCATAGATTTCATCAGATTCTCAAAGGATTTGGTAACCACACTAATTAAGAACCATGCATTTCACCTCATAGGCAGAGCTTGCTTTGACTTTCCTAGACCGAGTCAACATTGCCACCCTCTGTATTCCCACTACACTCTGTTCCTACTTTGTGCTGATCAAGTTTTATTGTAGTTTTTGTTTTATTTCATTTCACTAGATTGTGATATTATTCAGGACAGGAAGTATATATTCAGTACACACATTAATTAGTATGGCCTTACAAATGATAGGTGCTGACAAAATGTTTCATGAGTGAATGAATGCAAATAAACACACTCTTTCTTTTCTTTTATTTATTTGATTTCCCCCCCCCCACCCCCCCG
>NW_020185328.1:4899690-4958584 GCF_003031525.2 Neophocaena asiaeorientalis asiaeorientalis
GGTTATATGTGGGAAATAGGTCCTTCTTCTTCATTGTTAGTAAAGGGAATTGACCTGTAACTGGTGAAGGCCAATCATACATGAACAAATTAGATGTGATAGTTTAGGATTTTTTTCCCTAATACCAAGTAAGCTGTCAACTGTAAATTATAAAAAACAATATACTTTACAGTATATTAAAATAAGAATCAATAGCTTATACATAGGAAACATAGTAAGCTCATTTCAATTAAATTAAAAACCTATATAGCATGGAGATTTCAAAAAAATCACCTTCCAATTTTTCTCATCCCATAAATTGTGCTTGGTTCTAGATATAATTCACCTGATCCATTCTTTAAGCATAATTGTCAGGAACCACAGTAAGGTAATTAACATTAAACGCAAAGGCCACATATCACCAGCAAAATCCTCTCTCTAATTAGCTAAATTATACAACTTAAAGAAAAATGAGAAATGTTGAATTATTTAGATTACTGCACTTGTTTCTAATCTCTTTTTGCCCTTTAGAGACTTGTCTTACATATCTAATAACATACTAGTTTCATTATTATATTTACAATAGAACTTCAGTATCAGAAGATTTTAATTATCTCTAAAATTTAACATGAACTTTTTTCTATTTTAGTTTTATTTAAGGTTTCTTATATGGTATGCATATTAGAACCTCAACTAAATGTTTGTTGAACCTAATTTAATACTCCAAATATTCAGAATGAAACCATCTCTTCTGATAGAAAGCATTGTTCGAGCAATTAGAAGAGTATAAAGCCATAAGGTAAGATGATAAAATCTAAACCTGCTGAAGTTAATTAGCTCTGGGGAATAAGTTTTTAAATAATAGGAACATTAGCTAAAGAACATTACAGCAAAATATCTCCTGCATAAAAAATAGGACATGTGGCAAAAATAAAATTGTAAAGAAAATGTCTTTTCTAACCTAGTGCAAAGTAAGTCATCAGAGTTTTTTCATATTAAACCAGAAAACCTTCAGTGTGCAGGGAAGCTATTTAGGAAATTCTCTGCAGCTGAGCAAATGAATGATGCATTTGACTCTGAATATTCACATCTATAGCTATTTCATGGCATTTTGCATCTGTTTGTGTTTTCTTTCTTTCTTTTATTTTGGCTTTTTTGAACCTTTTCTGAACTTTCAGTCTTAGGCCACAGATTCTTAGGAACAGTTTATTATTCAACTAGCCTGGCTCAGTTCTACAAGCTAAGGTGAATGATTTCAAGCAACTAATTTTTTTTTTTAACATCTTTATTGGAGTATAATTGCTTTACAGTGTTGTGTTAGTTTCTGCTGTAAAGCAACTAATTTTTGAAAATGAATTTTATTTTTGAAAATTGCTCCCAAACACATCTAATTTATATCTACAAATATCATGGTACCCTATTTAGCAGTAAATACCTATTTAACTGTTTTGATGATAGATTTATTTTGTAAAGTTAGTCTTCTAGTATTTGCCATGTCAAGCTAGTATTCACCATAAACACACAATATTTCATTGTTAATTTGCTGTGGGTTTTACCCAATGTTTAACTTTCCATCTATGCCACCTATACAATTAAAATACCACCTTTGAATACATCATCTTTCCTTATTTGTACATCAAATAAAAACTTTCTTCTTAATATCCATATTTTAAAAAAGAGTTCTTTCTCTGCATTAGTAGGTTGGAATTCTAATGTAAGCTTTGAGAAGTTATGATTTTCAATGTTAGAAGAGGGCAGAAACCACTAATTACCACTAGATATCAAAGAAATCGTACTTCATTTTCAAATACATTCAATTTATGAAGGCTATAGTACTCAAGTAATAATATTAACACATATGGTACTTCTCATCTTCAGAGTCTTTTTCTGAATATTAAGTAATTGCAAGATTACACATTGAATAGGTGACATGAGAACCACATACTTTTTTTCTTTTTTTAAAAAAAAATGATTTTTTTGTGGTAAACAGTGTACACATTCATTGCAGATACATAATACCACGACTTTGTATCTCTACTAGTCATTGTAAATATCTGCTCAAGTTCACTAATACAAGAATAGTAAATGAAGGTTAAAGATGAAGCTTACGTTATCTTTGTCCTTAATGATGTACAGGCCTTTTGAACAAGGCATTTACAGTTTCAATTAATACAGCTAAATCTTTACCCTGTACTGGCATCTCTGTCTTCTCCACTGTGATTCTCAGTTGACCCTGTTTAAATTCTCTGCTGTTTAAATGTCTTTCCCTTGATTCTTTGGAGATAAAAATGTAACTTTTTTAAACTTTACTAACAAAATGGTGGAAAATGAAATATGCCTGAATATTCAGATACACAGATTATGCCTTGATTTCAACATTTAGAAATATCAAACGCTATTTGTTGACAATTTTATGTGAAAAAAGGGTGCTATTCTATTCTCAAGTATAGTAAATGCTTATAGCAAATAATGTTAACAGTTTTAAAAAATCAATAAGGATGTTTCAGGAAGATATAAAATATCATTTGGTCAAAATATTTTTGTAAAATAAAATACACATTATATATGCTATATGTACAACCCAATTATTTAGCCCTATGGAAAGCATAAGAAACAAAAAGTTCTATAACTAGAAATATGACTTCTAATACCAGTTCTGAAAATAGCTGTTATCATGATTAAATTAATTTTCCTGGTTTCCAGTTTCATCATTACTAAAATTCTGGAGTTAATCCCATGATTTTATGATTTGAATGTGTATTTTTTTCTTCTCAATTTATTTCCTATTTATTATTCTTACCACATTGGTAAGTCAGTAAGCTCTTTGAGCGATATGAGTATGTATTATGTGGGATTTGAGTTCCCAAAGGAGAAATTATGTATAATGGGTCAGTAATACTTCTTGATGTTCTGATTTTAGCTAATGATCTACTCTTCTTAAGGAGTTAATCAAACCTTTCTTTTTTTTCTTTGTGAGGGTCTTGCTTGGTTCAGGGTAGAGGCTGAGTGAAGAGAGAGAGATCTTAATTTTGCACATGCCCGAGACAGAATGAGAAATTTATTTACTATTCATTTATTTACTTATTGAATTTTTTTCTGGCAGTTCAAGGAGCGTTACTTTGTTAATGACCACAAAGAAGATCAAAGGGAGATTCTTGGCTGGGCCTGGATAAGAATATGAGAACAGTTTTTCTTCTTCAAAAACCTCTTGGTGTTAGCATTGTCAGTGTTTTTCCAGATTCTGTGGTGGAAATTGAAATTAGAATAATCTATCTAGTAAGTGAAGTCCTTGCTGGAATTAGAGTCCTTGCTGGAAATATAACTTTAGAAGTTTATCAAAGCGATAAGAATATCATTATCTTCTCACTGTTATTATTTTAAGAAATACTATTTTCACTGATCTATGTCCTTTGATTACATTTAAAATGTAGAACAGTATCTATGAATTCATTTTTATTGAATTAGTTCCTTTTCATTACACATAACAGTGCTTTAAATAAGAATTAATAGGATGTAAAAGTTAACTTTTGAAGTCTCTTTGAGCCCTATTTTCTCTACTTGCTTGCCAATATGTTGAATTAGTCACCAATTTCTATTTACTCTGCTTCTGAACTGTTGTTCTGATTCCACACGGGTAAATTACACAGTCCTCCCATGTATACTGGTCATTCAGTTACATACTTTGTCAAGACTCCCTGTTCTTGAGACAGAGCCAGTCCTCTCTGCTTCCTGCTCACATAGCTCTTGATACACTGTTTCTACCACAGCAGTATTCACCCTCTTTAAAGCCACCAACCTCCCACACACACCTCCAGTGCTGAAAGTTCCTGAAAGGGGCGGCACTGCCTTATTAGTATTCTAAGTATCGGTATTATTGCTGGTACATAAAATTATTCTGGAGATGAAGGATGAATAGATGGATAATATAATGAATTGCAAAAGTTGCTTACCATAGTCTAAATTTTAGCAAAAAGGAATTCCTTGTTAAATTCATGGCTATAATATTCAGATTGTGCCTTATTGGAATACAACTAAATTCAGCTTTAATTTTTTTAAGCATTTTAAATAAATGTTTTCTACACCTTAGACTGGCATGGATAGCACTCTGTACTAGTCCAGGTAACTGGATTCTACAGAAACATTCAAATGCTCACATCTATCATAGTTTCACAGTTTCCTTAGGCCATAATTTCAAGTAACAGCTTCACAACTCACTTAGCTAAGGATCTGGCCAAAGATAAAAGAAAGATTTTTCCATTCTTCACTCCCTAGCCACTAGGTATGATTGAAAGCCTGCTGGACCTAAGAAACATGAGGTATCTTCCTCAGCTCTGCACAGCTCAAGAGAAGACACCCTCCGAACACTGCCCTAACATTCACTGTATCAATCGGCTTGGTGTGCCGTAACAATACCAAAAAATAGACTAGGTGGCTTAAACAACAGAAATTTATCTTCTCACAGTTCTGGAGACTGGAAGTCCAAGATCAAGGTGCCAGTTGGGTCAGCATCTAGTAAGGGCTCTCTCCTTGGGTCACAGATAGTTGCCTTGTTACAGTGTCCTCACACGGCAGAGACAGAGAGCTCTAGTATCTCTTTCTCTTCTTATAAGGGCACCAGCCCTATCGAATTAGGGCCTCTCTCTTACAACCTCATTTAACCTCAATTATCTCCTAAAGGTCCTATCATCCAAATGCAGTCATATTGGGGATCTTTGGGTTGGGGATTGGGGTTTGGGGCTTCAACATAAAATTGGGGGGACACGGTTCAGTCTATAACACACACACACACACACACACACACACACACCCTTTGGTTTTCTCCCACATTTCTTTTCCTGATAGTTCTTGACTTAATTGGACACATCTGAACACACTGTACCTAACAAGACACACATTTAAGTTTCACAGGATACATTCACCTTTGGGGTTCCAGATCTGGGCATTCCCTTCACACGCCATCTCACCATCCCCAATATAAGATGAATCTTTGCATGTAATATGACTCAGTCTGGTAATTTGCAAAGAAATGACAGAACCATCACAAATGGAGCTCACAAATTTTGCACATATACACTACCAAACGTAAGGTAGATAGTTAGTGGGAAGCAGCCATAGCACAGGGAGATCAGCTTGGTGCTTTGTGACCGCCTGGAGGGGTGGGATGGGAGGGAGGGAGACGCAAGAGGGAAGAGATATGGGAACATATGTATATGTATAACTGATTCACTTTGTTATAAAGCAGAAACTATCACACCATTATAAAGCAATTATACTCCAATAAAGATGTAAAAAAAAAAAAAGTGCCAAAAGAAGAAGAACTTGGCAAAGAGTATCACGGGAAAGACTTCCTTTATAACCTCTAACATTAGAACTCAAAGCATGCTTCGATTAGATTCTATGATGTCTGGCATGCTATCTGGTTATCAGCAAGTTGAAGCGTTCCGGGCTGCTGATCCTGTCAAAGGTTTCTGAGAATTCAAGTGGTCTCTAAATAAGCATAACAGTAAAGTTTGTAATATAGTAAGGAGTTAGAAGGAAAATTTAAATAGTGGTTTTGTGGATGTCTAGTTTGTTCCATATGTTGCTTTTAAATAACAAATACTATGCTTCATGTTATTATTACAATATTATCTTGGTGAGCTAGGCATCTGCTACAGCTGTTCTTTTAAGTTTTGTGTTGTTAGGTAGGCAAATATTTCATTTATGCAAGGTAAGATTTACACTGTAGTGCCATTGCCTATCTATTGCCCTGGAAAAAATCTATATGTATTTTAAATTACACATATAACTGTTTTGTGTTTTGGTGCCTAATTCCTCTCCTTGAAATGCATGAAAAGAATTAAAATGTCAAAGTGTTTCCTTTAATTCCTTTAATGCACTTCTGTGGGGGGAATTAACCTCCACGCTCTAAAATGATTGTATGTGGAATATTAAAAATGGAACATCTCATTTCCTTTTTATTTCTGTTGTGGGGATTGTAAACACCAGAGGTATCTAATGAAGACCTTACTTTTACAACATCACAAAATGAAAAAGGCACATTGGAAATACAACTAGAAGCTTGTCTTTCAGATTGGTCCCCAGACCTACTGAACACGTTGATTTTTTTCCCCCATTTTTTCTTGTTGCTTTTCTCTTACTTCAAACTTCTAGTGAATTTAATGTGACAAGGTGTCAACAAAGCAGCTGCAGAGAGGCTAGCATCTAGATACAACTTGAGGCTGCTTTATTAGAGTCCTTGATTTTCTAGTTTTAAGCCTGGGGGTAAGGATTCTGTGCATCTAAAGTCACTAAATTCTATCTATAATGTAAGTTCACAAAAAATGGTCTAATCACCACTAACACTGAAGACCCTCCATCTTTTTTTAGACCCCTTCTCCTGTAGACTCACAGACCATTCATTCTTTGGGAGGCAGGGGGGTAAAAGTGTTTTTGGCCTCAACTGGCCCAGTTGTTGCTTATTAGATCCAGACACTCTTTCAAATGAAATCTGATTTACTCATTCCACTTTAGAAATAATAGCTGTTTTAAGTTTAAAATTATTCCTTTTTTAGTATTGTTGACTTTATCCAATATATAATTATAAGCACATGGACAATCTTGCCAACAATTTTTCTGATAGTCATACACAATTTTTAATATATAGTTTGAGTAATAATATATACAAGCAACAAAGTGGAACAGAGTAATTTCCTCCCTTTTAAATTTTCAGCTTTAGTCTATTGCAGATTGAACTATCCATGAATATTCATTCAACAAACATGTTTTAATAATTGTGAAATCAAGTACTTCCAATAAATTTGTATGCATGCATGTTAAATCTTAATCATATTTTTACTAATGGATATTTTACAAACATAAAACAAATAGCAAAAGTCACATCTGGAAAAAAAAAGAAAACATTTCTGCTTGACCTGCCGTCTTTCTTTCACACATAACACCAGTGTCCCTTCCATGACAGGGCCTGAAGCATTTCAGGCTTCAACATGATTTAGACAGAAACTCAAGCTTTAAAGGATCCATCTTGCAGTCCTCTGACAAAGTAATTGGTTGGAAAAATTATAATAAAATTTTCATAGAGTTCATATTCATGAAGTGACAAAAATTGCTTTTAGGAAATTACAATATTAATAATTTACACTCATGTCAATAGCATTTCCAAAATAACTCAAGCTCTCTACCTTGAAAATTATGAATCTACTTTGATTTTTCTCCCCCACACAGACAAATACGCAGAGACACACTGAGATCTAGATATAGATTATTCATTTAAGAAGATAGCTCCTTGTTTAATTAGAGACTTATCATTTTAACTAGCTGTACTATTGCTCTGAAATAGTTTTCTAGGGTTTGCAGAATTAAAGATGGTAAAAATTGATGAACCTTAGCTGTAATTCCCCCAGAAGGGTACAGATGTTTATTATATTTCAGATGCAAAACACAATTAGCCTCTAACCTAACCATGTTAATCTCCTTGAGTTAAGCTTATGTGTTTCTGCTTGTCTAGAAACTTTTAATGAAAGATCTATGTCTTTTACAGCCGATTTTAATAACCTCTTTATTTGCGTCTCTGCCCTTGTTTAGAGGAGGAGTTAATACAATAAGCTCCCAGATTGCAGAACACTCTTTTAAAATTGAGAATAAATAAAATTCTGCAACGGTTCAATTGCAACAGCACTCAGCAGATGGACATCAACAATAAACATAATACAAGTTCCAAAAGTTTCCATGTAATTAAATAAGACGGATACATTAGTGTCATCCATTAGGTTCCATTCTGTAAACTCCAGACTCCTGGCCATTAAGCAGGGCCATTTTGACAAGACTGAATTTGAAAAATTGATTTACTTTATGGATAAATAGTCCTTTAAAGGTGATTTGTTTCCTTTTCAGCAACAAAACTGTTGCAACTTACCCTAACATTTTCTGTAGCACATTCTCAAATGCTCACCTACACCCAAACTATATTTTCTGCTGAGCAAAGGTTTTGGTTGGTTAAATTCACCCTGTCCTAAAATGGGAAGTAAATGGTCACTTGTGGATTTCCTCACTCTGGGCTAGAATCTATGACATAGCTACTCCATACCTCCAATGAAATGTCTGATAACTATTGTGGGCACTCTAGTTTTATCTTGTTAGAAGGATTTATGTCAGATAAAAAAGAATAAAGAAAGAAAAGGAAAAGAAAATCAACATCCTCCATTTCCCCACTGAACTAAAGAGGTAAAAGTTGTTTTCTGTGGTCCACAATTATCTACAATATGCAAATACACTAACCTGATTAATCTCTCACTGTATTGTTGGTCTAGCACAATGTCATCTGTTTTGTTACCAGCAGTGTGCAATTACTTCCTCAAAATGTAATTGAGAAATTGTGCCCTGAAATTACATTTAAAATGGATTTATTTTGTATTTTTAATGCAAATTTTTCCAGAAATACCACACATAGAATTTTGAAACATAGAATCATTATAATATCTTCTGACAAATAGCGTCATTTTTTTTTCAGTTAATTCACAGGGAGATGCCCATAGACAGAGGTTGTGCCTAATTCAGTACCCTACACTTAGCATGGTATCTAACACATGAAAATGAAGACAATCCATAAAGATTTATTGAATGAAGACTGAATACATGATTGAATGAGCAGACTTTTACTCACACACCAATATATGCCTAGAACAAGATGGAAGAATAACTCTTACAAACATAATTTTCATAAAAAGTTCAGAGAAATTTCAGCCTCATCCAAGTAACTTATCTAAAATTATTTGTATTATTGGTCTAAATTTTCTTACCTCATGGAGATTCTTAATGTTTTACAGTCAATAAAATCACATTCTATAAGGAAGAGCTACATGACTCTGCCACTGAATTGTGACAATGTCTATCCTATTTTGTTCCTTTCTCAGATTATTTCACTGTGTTCCTTTCTCAGATTATTTCACTAATCTTACAATGGACTCCTTGCCTGCAGTCCACACTTAGCTAAATCCCTAACCTCAGGCTATTTCCCACTTTGCTACTGGAGATAATTTTCTGCAACAAGATGTCATCCTTGCCTTTCCCTAATGACAGTTTTCAAACAGCTAGCATACCATTGTTTCAGAAATAAAGTTCAAGCTACACAGCGTGTCATTCAAGATCTTTCCTGAGTGGGTCCCAACTTTAACTTCTTGAACCACAACTCCAAACCAAATGTACTTACTGTTTGCATATAAGTGTATTCTTAAGAATCACAAATTTACCTTTCTCTCAGCCTTAGTTTATTTTGTTTCCTCTGCCTACAAAATGTTTCTCAGTTTCCACTTCGCTGTATTCAATTGTCAAACCAAGCTCCAATATTACCCATTCTTTGAAGACTTCCAGAATCCTTCAGGCAGAATTAATCACTCCCTATTCTGTGATACCACACTATTTAATATGTATTTCTGTGACGGCACTGACCACGTTCAATATTAGTATTTATTAGGTGCTTTAACTTGTCCTACATGCATTTATATTTCTCCCTCTTCTGAGAGGAAAAAAACTCTCCTTATTCATCTTTAAATGCCTAGCTTCTAGAATAGTGTGAAGATGAAGAATAGTTCAATAAATATAAACAGAGCATGAAATAAAGTGGTTACAAAGGACTTTGGGGACACACACACTTTGCCTAGTGACTAGACTGATGAACTCCCTGCAGACATGTGCAGTATCTTATAGTCTTTCGTTGTCATTGTCAAAGAAGGAGAGCTCTGCACATGTCTCAGTGCTGGAAAATAGCTTTCTTTTTGTTTTGTTTTGTTCTGTTTTTTTCATAAAAACATTTTATTACCATAATTGTTATTTTACTTATCATTTTATCTGAAAGAACAAGCAGGCAACATAGACAAGAAAATTCACAAAGAGTAATAACAAAATAGTATTCTTGACAGATTTTCAATATATTTGTAGACAAAACAAAGTGACAGCAATGTTGCCTTAAAAACATAGAAAGACAGAGAAAGCTCCTGAAAGGACTCGAGTCCAGCGACAGGTGAGTCCCATGGCACTGGGACTATGTGGTCCTATACTCTCAGCCTTGCACAGTGCCTGGTGTCTACACCAAGCCTCTGGGTTTGGGGGAAGCCTGTGGTGTCTCTGAAGTAATGCCTTGTTGGCTGTGGCCTTGGGGGTGTGCCCTGGCCCCCTGACTGGAGCCAATCCCTACGGTAGAGTTGGTTCCCTAAACTCACACCTGGTGTCTTAGATATTATTTTGTATTTTTTGTTTTTAAGTTCAGAAGCCTGAGCTATCATTTAATTTTTTTCATGGTGGCAAATAGCTTTCTGATGTAAAGTAAATGCGGACTAAGTGCTCCTCTAAATACCTGGGGCAGGAGCCAGTTTGTCAACTGAGCTGACCGTGGTGGTCTCTGCCTGTCAGACCTCAAGTGGGTATGTTTTACCAAGATAGCTGGCATTGAAGAGGAAATCAGGGTCTGCCCAGCAGTCTTATTAACCAATTTTAAAAGGGTGGCCATTTTCAGAGAGAATTTATCTCCAACTCTATTCTTTCTTTATTCATAAGGACACACATTAGTACATAAGCTGAGTGAAACAAAATCAATGACACTAAAAAGTGAGAAGAAAGGCATAGAAGGAAGCTCTTCCTATATGTTGCAGTTTTAAAGATACATTTATTTTGGAAATCTTTAGTAGATCAGGATGCAGTATTTATTCTGAAACAAATAAGCTCTATTGAGTTCCAAATTATTCATGAATCTGGATCATTAAAAGAAACATTTTATATGATAAATTTATAAGTTTTGAAGCTAAATATTCTCTCTGAGTAATCTATTATTTCCTTGGCTCATAGGCACTGTGTTTCATCTATATATATTGACTTGTTTTAGGTCATATTTGGTAAATGACAGAGGCTGAATCCAAACCTGAGTCTCACATATTCTAAAACTACTTTTATTTCTAGCAGACTATGAATCTAGGGTGTGGTTTCTATTATAAATGTAACTATGTAGACTTAAAAATGTAGATGAAATATTTCAGCAGCTCATAAAACCATATGACATGCCATCCTAAAATTAGCGTCCAGGGGGTAGCCCACCATGTACATATGTGCACATCTGAAATGTGACTATTAGCCCTCAATGCAGTAACCAGCTACAAAGCCAAGATTTCAGTGTTGATTACACTTGGCCACATCCTTCTCCTAAGACTTATGACCACAGAATCTCCCTCCAAGATTCATTCTGACATGTGTTAGGTTTAATGTAGTTTTTGACAGCTACCATCTTGTAAAATAATGCTCAGTGATAAGATGGCTTTACAGCCTGAATTTCAGCTTAAAGAACAATTCAAAAGGTGCATTTATAAATTTTCCTGTATTGGGGCAAAAAGAAATATCTAAAAGTAAAAAGAAAAAAATTCCTTCTTTCTTGCATTTGTTTTACTCAAAATTGTGCTATCCAGGAGGACAAGGCTTAAGTCAGCCACAGAGAAATGATGGGTAATTAAGTCTGTGTCATTTATTTTGAAGAAAGAAGAGGCCTTTAGCACAACTTGTATTGCCTTTCCAGTCTCTCAGAAAGAACATTTTCACTTTGCCTTTTTCTCTTCAGTTATTAAAAATAAGCCCTCCAAAAACAGAAACCAGACACAGTTACCTAAAGGAAAGAAACCCTCTAATCCTCTCTCCAGCCATGTAGAGGAGCTGAGGCTCCTTTACCTATGCAGCTTTGTTAGTGCCCCAATAACTGCAGTAAGATAAACTCTGACTGAACAAGCAATATGTTGATAGTGTCTGTGCAAAAGCTCCTGTGGCTCGGTCAGCTGGAATCAAACCAGAGCACAGTGGCCCTGAGCACCACAGTTTCCATTATGCTGGCCCCATTCTTTCATTAGCAGTGCCCAAATACAGTCATTCCTGTCAGTTTATGATGCATTTAGTTTAACTTTCTGCCTAGAATGGGCTTTTACTGGGAACTGTGTTTCTAAAGGATATGCTTTACAAAAAAAGCAAAATGTACACTGTATTCCTTAATCATCTGGGATGAGAATCATCATTATGACTTTTATTATTGTCACTAACCCTAATTGTTCTTTTGACCCTACAAAGTATTTTTATATTTTTCATCCTGTATTATTCCTACAATAATCTTATAAGATAGAGAAGGTCTCTTTTCTTGTTTCCTTTCAATAAATGAGCAAACTAAGAAACAGAAAGTGCACATTACTCAGTCTAGGGTCATGACATTTACTTGCAGCATCTGAATTTTACATTATCATTAACTTCAGGTCCTAGTTATCATTATTATGGTTGTTATTATTAGACTGTGTATATAACTGTAGATCAAATATCAAACATCCCGAGGAAAAGAAATTCTAAGCATCCTAAGATATAGGTGTACATATATACATATGTATTATATATTTTTTCACATCATACACAGTGAAAACAAGCATACAAATAAGTATAATCATAGGAGGCTGCCAACTATTTTTTCACTTTTTTTATGGGACTTCATACTTACATTTTGTGCACTTGTTCTATTACTTTCTCAGGATAAATTGTAAGACGTGTAACTTCTGGGTCAAAGAGAGGGCAAAGTTTTAAGGACTCTACTAAGCCTGTCGACCCAGTTAAATCACCCAGTTCCTCCTTAAAATTTTATATTTTCTTGGAGATCATTCCTCTACCGCACCCATAATTTAGTGAGTGGCCATAAATGGGGTGACGGATTTGTTTCATCAGAATAAGGTGGCTTACCTAAATATTTCTTTCCCACAGATTTTGACATGACACACTGGCACTGCTCATCATGTACCCAAACTTCAGACAAACAACATCAATCTGCAGAGACTGCTTTGGGAGTCTCCTTCTCCATTTTCCTGCCCAGAACTGTCCCCCAAAGTAGAAGAAAAATGTTGAATTGCAGTAATGGAAGTTAGGAAGACTCTGATTACGGTTCAGGATTGGCTGAATTAAAAAATAAAACAGAGGGTTTCCTTGGTGGCGCAGTGGTTGAGAGTCCGCCCGCCGATGCAAGGGGACAGGGGTTCGTGCCCAGGTCTGGGAAGATCCCACATGCCATGGAGCGGCTGGGGCTGTGAGCCATGGCCACTGAGCCTGCGGGTCTGGAGCCTGTCCTCCACACGGGAGAGGCCACAACACTGAGAGGCCCACATACCGCAAAAAAATAAAATAAAATAATAAATAAATAAATAAAACAGAGCATGAGGCACACTTTTAGTAAACGGTTAAATCAAGGGATGTTCATCTTAATATTTATATAAGTGAAAAATCATGAGAAATAATTCTCATTTTGTGCCTGGCAATGCTCTGTTTTATCTAAATTACTGCATGTAATAGTCACAGCACCCCCATGAAGTGCTATTTCTGTCATTTTGCCCATAAGCAAAATTAGGCTTAGAGAGGTTAAGCGACTTCCCAAATGACACCAAGCTGAAAAGTGGTAGAACCGGGATACAAACCAAGGCAGCCTGACACCAGAGTCCACACATTTCACTAACTTGCAATTGGAAACATTTTTTTTTTAAATTCTCCTTCACTTAAAATAAAAGTATTCCTTTAAGTGTTAGAATATGTAGAAAAATATCCTTAATAATAAACATAGCTAATGTTTATAAGGCATTTACTATTTGCCACAAATTTTTATAATACTTTGTGAATCGCTTTCAAAGCATTACTTATACCAACTTCACAAATAAGAAGACTTAGGTACAGGGGGTAACTTTTCTCAAGGCCTCTCAGACAATGAGTGGTAGGGATGGGATCAAAATCCAGGCAGCCTGGCCTAGATCCAAGGGATTAACTACTAAACTGCTTCTCATTAACATTCATTTCAATTTAAACATTTTCCACCAGCAAAATAATTGTGTAAAGTGAGGTCTAAATATATGGAATTAGTCCAATACCCATAGAGGCTTGCAAATGAGATCAAATCTTAACTTTTAGTGTAACAAGAGAAAGAACAAATAATGATTGAATGTATGGATCAAGTTTTCTCACTTCAAAATTTGTATGTTGAAGTCCTAATCCCCAACGTGACCGTATTTGGAGACAGGGACTTTAAGTAGGTAATTAAGGTTAAATGAGGTTATATAGGTGGGGACCCTAATCCAATAGGACTGGTGGCCTTATAAGAAGAGAGAGAGAGAGACATCAGGGATGTGCATACACAAAAGAAAGGCATGTGAGGACACAGTGAGATGATGTCTGTCTGTAAGCTGAGAAGAGGCCTCAGGAGAAACGATTCCTGCTGGCACCTTGATCTTGGACTTCCAGTTCCCGGAACTGGGAGAAAATATGTTTCCGTCATTTAAATACCCAGTCTTTTTTCAGTCTTTTTTATGGGAGCCCTAGCTGACTAAGACATTCACCAAACTCTAGTAAAAATTTTGGTAACTAAAGAACAGTGTGGGAGAGAAGGTCTGAAAAAGAATTTTAAAACAAGATAGAATGCTAGGGAAACATTTCCAGAGCAGGAGAGAATACATTTTAGGCCCTCGACACCCATTGGAAAATTTTCCATAAATTCCCTATATAATCACACACGCATTCATTTACCCTACATTTATTTCATGCTAGATGTACTGCACCTGGTTAAAGCAGTGAAGAACTATCTTTCTAGTTGTAGCAACATTTGGTGACAAATTAGCAAGTTCTGCAAACATGGGAAGGATCAACTTGATTTGTAAACCAAATTATATACCTTTTAATTTTAAGATCCCAACTTAACTCATGAATCTTTCATGCTTGGTAATATTCTGTACATTAGAGGTTTAAATTTTGTTGTGCTGTAACAGTGTCTGTATATGTTCAATTTCCGTTACTCTTAATGACTGTTCTGCGCAAACTGGTTTGTAAAAAGTTCACTGTGTGAAATGCACTTTGATTTTATGTAAAGATGAGATTCATCATCATACCTCAAGCTCCAAACAGAAGATAAAATGAATATTTTAACACCATAACCATTTCTTACTACAGGAAAAAACTGACTAAATGTCTACTCTAATTTTAAGAAGTACAACTTATTCAATTTATAAAATTTTGAAGATAAGGTACTATAATTTACAGGCAATTTACTTGCTCCAAATCCTGCTTGAACTGTAGCTTTACACTGAGTGATTTTCCTAATCTATGCTCTAGTTTGTCAATTTTGTTGCCCACTCCAACAAGAAACACAGTCAGTGATGCATAATAATATCAGGTTTGTGGATTTGAATAGACATGACATTCTGGGAAAGAAAAAAACCCAACTGATCTTAGAATATAGTATTTGAATTACGGTGTCTAACAGATTTATCCTACTTAAGGCATGGGAATAAATGGCTGATATCTATTTTTAAATTTGGTTGAACTGGGTATAATGCCCATTGTTATTGAAGACTGTATTCATTATAAAATATTTGATGGACACTTTCCAGCTGTAAGGTAACAAAGTATTGTTCCTTTATATCTTATGCATAGGCTTTAGCATTAAGCTGTGAAATGTTTACTGACAAGTTTTTCTTTAGCACCATACTGCTCAGTAAAACTACTACAAGAGAGGATCATCTCTTTTTAATAATCTCACAAAATACAATTAGTCCTTCATTGACTATTGTTCAGTACACTCTATCATGTCGATGGATACATGGATGGGTAAGAAAATGAAGAAATGGATAGTTCATGAAGTTTAGCATGTGTACTTCTACTTTAATGCTTTAAAAAGGTTGCATAAGACACCACAACTTCCTGAAGTAAATACCACTTTATATAATCAGAAGTTATTTTAATAGAAGAGTACCTATGTAAGCAGACTGAAAATATTTTATCTGAGTTAATAACTATTGATAATTATCATTAGCAATTACACAATAATTTTATTAAATGATTCCTGTCTCCAAATACCAGCTTGGTATTATCTTTGAGGAATCTGTTAGATACAAGCATATATTGGTATCAAAATACTTAACTAAATTTAACATAACATGTTTATTGTCAATATTATATAAACTTAATAGGAAGAAAATCTAAAGAGATATTAAATGAATAATATATTAATTAGTCAACTAAAACCTAGAAAAATTATTCTTTTCCTTAGATAAACCATCATGTTTTATGATTAATATCTTGGCTAATAAAGGAATCTTTGGATTTCAATTAACAACTAAATAAATATGCTAAAATAATTTCCTTTTATTATATATCTTTTGAATCAATGTAAATGTCTAAACTATTCATGTTTGTTATAAGAAAGTATCTTAAGATAATTTATAACATATTGTGTATCCATGTCAGAAGTCTACTTCTATTACCTGCCAGATGAATACCCTCCTCTCTCCACCTCTACCTCGCCACACACACTATCTTTCTGTCTTCTTTTCTTTTCTCTCTTTATTCAATACTCCTTCCAAGTACTTCCTACCGAGATAACACTCTTTAGTACAAAAAGAATGGTATCCTTTTAAATGAATTTGTTTTGTATCTATAATTGAGTTCTATTGTGTGAACACTGAAACTGCTCTAGAAAGGACATTGAATACTCCACTGATACTACTTACTAGAATACCTGTGGCACGCCAATGATATAGTCCTTTCAGAATTGCATGATATATTACTTGGCAGTCTCTCAATGTAATTCTCCTTCATTATGGCATATCAAAACTCAGAAGATAATATCAAATATATCTTTATTTTTTTGTTCTATTAAAATAGATTGTATTAATTTTTCATATGGCCACATATGACTCCTGTTAGTAATGTGATGATTTATTCATATCATAATCTATAGCCCAGGATAATTTTAAGATTATTTTAATTCCATGGAATATTAAAATTTATTTAGCTTTTAAAACATATGTTGCAAAATTCCATAAACTTTGCAAAGCTGGTTCTCAAATTACTAATTTTTTTTATAGTGTACAAAGAAAAGTAGATAGGTTGCATTAATTAAATTTGCTTCCAGCTTTCCAGAGGTCACCAATAACTTTTTAAATTACAGCTTAATGCTTCTTTCTTACACTTGCAAAATTGAAATTTCTCTCCTAATGGCTGTTTCTTTTACTTGTTCTCTTTTTTCCCAAAAGAGACATAGGATTCTCATTTGAAGTTATGTCAATATTAGATATCAGTGGTAACTTGTTCAAGAACGTTTTCATGTTTAATATTGTAATTTCCTATGTTTCAATTTTATTGCTTTGTTTATCAGAAGTTTTGGACATAATAAAAAAAGAGAGTTGCATTTATGAAGTAATAAAAACATCTAAATATTTAGAGAAAAATAATAAAAATATGAGTATTTTATATTAAGTTCTACAGCAGTACAACATAAAAGCTCAGACTAATGCTATGTATGTGAACACTGGTATTAGTAACCCCTGACCTCACTACAAAATCAAGGACCCATCCAACTAAACTTTTAATTGCTTAACTTTATTATTTGTCATGTACTAAGGATATTAAGCAATCTTAAAAATTAAGATCTCTCAAAAAGCAAGTTATATTTCCTTACAATGAAGATCTACAGTGTAAAAGTTTATGACATCTCCAACTTGTGAAATGCTTCCTTTCATTTTATATAAACTTGTACACCCAGGCAACTTCTAAGAACCAGAAGCTCAAAACCCAACTAATTACTGCTTGACATTTCATTTATGTAGCCTCACAACAGTAAGTAGAACATTGTTTTTGTTAACAACTAGAGAGACCCAGAACTTCAAAGTTCTTTGAATAAGAGAGAAAGAGTACTCCCTTATGATGCTACAACTTTTCTTCTAAAGTTTCTATCAAAAATAGATACACCTGTCCTTGTATATATATTCCAATCCAACAACATAGTAGTTTTAATGTCAATACCACTAGAAACAACTAGTCCAAATTAACTCAGTACATAATATACTTTCCTTTCAGCAATCATATTTTAGCTGTCAATAATCTAAGACTATAAATGAATGTAGTCCAGGCAAAAACAAAAAAAAACTGCATTAGCAGTTGTTTTGGCCTACTTCTCCACATCTCCATTAGAGAATGTTGTACACACATGCCTCCTGATTCCTGATAAAGTATTCTTCTTCTTCCTCAACTCAAGACAAAACCTTACTGCCCTCTTGATTCTCCTCTCTCTCTCATACCACTTTTGTACTATGTCTGATTAGTCTCCTATTCCTTTTGAATCTACCACTGAATTATCTTTCCAAAAGGTTTTTTTTTCCTATTTTCACAATCACTTCCCTAGTTAGAAACTTTAATGTTCTCTCTACAACCAGTGTTTTAAAGGTTCTCCTTGACATCAATGTCTTCAGTCCTTAATTGACTCTCCCAATCCTCCTCTGTGCTACAAGCTTTCTGAAATAAATTTAAATATCATGCTTTCTTGTTTACAAAACTTTTGATGGCTCCTGTGTATTTTAGAATAAAGTCCAAACTCCTCAGCCTGTCTTATATTCTTGTCAGTTCCTTCCAAGAACATTTAGAGAAAAACCCTTTTTTATATGAATATATTCTGCTTTCATTAACTTCATTTACTTAGCATTGAAATAGACTTCCTTCTGTCCTTATAAGCAAATTTCTATTTCTTTCCTAGAATCCAGCTCTAATACAATCCCCTTATAGTGTAAGACACCCCAACATGCCAGTCTGAGTTTATTATATCTTTTGGAATCACACTGTATTTTTTTTTTTTTTTTGGATATCCTTCAAATATACCTTTAACATATTGCATTGTAAGTAGAATAAATTGTCTCCACACCAGGATATTTGGGAACCAGAGCAGTCTTAATCATACTTAATTTCCAATACCTAGAAGAGTGACCAAAACATGGAAGATTAAATAAGAAACAGTTTCTCATGCCAACATACAGCTCTTAAAATATTTATGCGAATAAAATAGTGTTTAAAAATGATACAATACGAAATTTACAAATAAAGTTTATTTGCACACAGACCAGCATCAATCACTTGGGAAAACAATTTCACAAACAAAATGCTACAGAAATAAAACCAATCCTTCCCACAGAATAAAAACTAAGAAAAAGTAATGGGTTTAATCTAGTCTCTAAAAGCCCCGGATTTGGGCCCTCTGGGTCCGAGAGTCTTCACTTGGTGTTTTCCACTTCACACTCCTTTATCCATCTTGTTCTCAAATGCATGAATCTGTCCCCTAGTTTATGGAAAAGATAATTCCCTTTCATCATTGCTAATTAATAGCAATATTGTTATTGCTAACAGCATGACTCGCCAGTGCACTCTTATTCAAATATCGTTAAATAATTGGTGGAGGAATATGCCTAAATTCTTCCTCCACATACAGACAATAATCAGAATATGTCCACCTTGTATTTTGTAGTCCTTGGTGAAGAGAAAACATTTATGTACTTCATTTGTAAATTTTGGTCAGCTTGCTGTCCAGGCTAGGTTTCCCAAGGAGCAGACTTCTAGATGGAGACTTGAAAGCAGGACATTTATTAGGGGATGATCCTGGAATTAAACTCTTAGGGGTAGGAAGCAGGACTGAGCAGAGGGAGAATCTGAGCAGTGATACAGTCCAAAGAAAGACTTCAGCCAACTCTATGGGGTACTCTGAAGATATGACAGGCCTGCATAGTTATTCCCATTTGGGTCAAGGGCACCAGGCCTTTATATGCCCTGTGATGATCAGTCATTGGATGCAGACTTCCTTAGAAAGATATATGACCTTGAGCAAGGCAGGGTTTTTTTTGTTGTTGTTGTTGTTTTGTTTTGTTTTGTTTTTATTTTCACAGCATTTCCAAGAGTTAGAGGAGTAACTTTCATTCCTGAAAATGATCTGGGTGGTACATCAACCACAGTTACTAAATTTTTATTTGTTTTCATTCTGTACCTATTTTTCTATTATCTATGTATCTATCTTAATGTATTAAGGTGAGATAAGAAAAAGTCTAAAACTAAAAAATTAGCAATAGTACAAGGAATTTGTAATTATAATTATATAAAGGGAGATACAATGTGATACATTAATTTAAAATAATATTTAAATCTTTAACCAAACAGCACACTCATATCATGTCCAGTGCCACAGACATACCTTCATTCTTAAACTACCACAAAATAAATTGGTTCATAGCCAAAGTTTTTTAAAAAATGGGTGAAAAAAACTGAAGCTTTTCTATGTAATAACTCAGAAAGAGATGTCCTTAATTTTCATTAAAGGGCCACTGCAATAAAATAAAATAGTTTCTTTTTCATTTTACAAAATAAGAAGTGACATGAAAAAGCAAAATGGAACCCCATAGGCTATCTATAGATTTTATATGATACTGAACCACAAAAGAGACAAACTAATATCACAACAAAATGACAAATTTGATAATGGAATATAGAACTTTAAAACGATGAGGCTGAAATGTGGAAGATTAGACACAAGAGGAAGCATATTAAGAAAATGTCACATTTCTTCAATTCTAAGATGTTCTTTTTTTTTTTTTTTTTTTTTTTTTTTTTAATCCCCTGCATCGGCAGGCAGACTCTCAACCACTACGCCACCAGAGAAGCCCCTAAGATGTTCTTTTTCACATTTTATTAGCCCTGAAATCAGGATTGAGTTTAGAATTAATAGAAGGTCACTTAATTGGATTTTTTTTCTTTCATAGGGAAATGTAAAATAATATTTCTTATAATAGAGGACATCTTAGATTTGATGAAATATGGTATGAGTTCCAAAATTGATAAAGGTGAAAATAATAGACTGAATACATCTGATAAATTTATGAATGACTACGCTTTATACCCCTAAAGTTTATTTGTTGGTTAGCTGATTGTAACTCAAGGTATAGTTTACCATCTAAGAATTGCTATGAAATAATTGTTAGGTTTTCAGGATGCCTTAGATAAATTTATATAGTTTAACTATACTACTATAAATATTATTCTTTACCATCAATTTTATGTGCAAATGTATCACATATATTGTCAGGAAAGGAAAAAAGTATGTCTCCGTCCACTACTGCTCCAGTTCTAGAAGGCATTCTCTGTCATTCTTCCCACTGGGTCTTGACAGTGAAAAGGAATATCTCCTACTCTCTTACCCCCATGGTACTGAAAGAGCACCAGCTTTTATTTTTTGAGAATGGTATGGTGAACTCCCATAATACGTATTCAAAATTGTGAATAAGAATAGATGTTATATATTTTTATTCCACTCTATATTTTCAAACAGGTCTTTGTTATTGCATGGTATTTACAAAAGATACAGTATCATTCTTATATTGTACAACTCAAAAAATAATGCATTCTCCATTTCTGGACTTTCTATAATATATTTTATTATGAATTGACTTTATGACTTCAAACAAGTCTCTTTTCATCTGCTTTTTTTTCCTGAATTCTCACTCTCACACCCCTATACTACCCCTCCCCACCCACACTTGTAACCACTAGTTTGTTCTCTATATCTGTGAGTCTGCTTCTTTTTGTTATATTCACTAGTTTGTTGCATTTTTTAGATTCCACATAAAAGTGATATCTTACAGTATTTGTCTTTCTCTGACTTATTACACTTAGCATAATGCCCTCCAAGTGCATCTGTGTTTTTGCAAATGCAAAATTTTGTCCTTGTTTTATGACTGATGAGTATTCCATTGCATATATGTATTCCACAGCTTCTTTATCCATTCATCTATTGATGGACACTTAGGTTGCTTCCATATCCTGACAATTGTAAATGATGCTGCTGTGAACACTGGGGTGCATGTATCTTTTCCAATTAGTGTTTTTGTTGTTTTTGGATATATATACCCAGGAGTGGAATTGCTGGGTCATATGGTAGTTCTACTTTTAGTTTTTTGAGAAACCTCCATACTGTTTTCCACAATGGCTGCACCAATTTACATTCTCACCAACAGTGCAAGAGGGTTCCCTTTTCTCCACATCCTCACAAACATTTGTTATTTGTGTTCTTCTTGATAATAGCCATTCTGACAGGTGTGAGGTGATATCTCATTGTGGTTTTGATTTGCATTTTCCTGATGATTAGCAATGTTGAGCATCTTTTCACATGTCTGTTGACCATCTGCATTTCCTCTTTGGAAAAATGTTTATGCAGTTCTTCTGCCCATTTTAAAATCAGGTTGTTTGTCTTTTTGATGTTGAGTTGTAAGAGCTGTTTAAATATGTTGGCTATTAATCCCTTATCGGCCATATCGTTTGCAAATACTTTCTCCCATTCAGTGAGCTGTCTTTTCATTTTGTCAATGGTTTCCTTTGCTGTGCAAAAGCTTTTAAGTTTAATCAGGTCTCATTTGTTTATTTTTGCTTTTATTTCCTTTACTTTAGGAGACAGATCCAAAAAAAGTATTGCTGCAATTTATGTTGAAGAGTGTTCTGCCTATGTTTTCCTCTAGGAGTTTTATAGTATCTGACCTTACATTTAGGTCTTTAATCCATTTTTAGTTTATTTTTGGATATGGTCTTAGAGAATGTTCTAATTTTATTCTTTTACATTCTTTTTTTTCTTCTTCTTAATGTTTCTAATTTAAATAGGTGGGGATTCTTTTCAGAGTCAGACACATATAGTACATATTTTACCTGACATGTTTTTTTAATAAATTTATTTTATTTATTTATTTTTGGCTGTGTTGGGTCTTCATTGCTGCGTGCATGTTTTCTCTAGTTTTGGTGAGTGAGGGCTACTCTTCGTTGCAGTGTGTGTGCTTCTCATTGTGGTGGCTTCTCTTGTTGCGGAGCACTGGTTCTAGACACGTGGGCTTCAGTAGTTGCAGCACGTGGGCTCAGTAGTTGTGGCTTTCAGGTTCAGTAGCTGTGGTGCACGGGCTTAGTTGCTCCGCAGCATGTGGGATCTTCCCGGACCAGGGCATGAACCTGTGTCCCCTGCTTTGGCAGGCGGATTCTTAACTACTGTGCCGCCAGGGAAGCCTTTACCTGACATTTCTAAATTCAAATTTAAGAACATAAATATGGACAATGATTGAACTTAAAATATTGCAGCTTTAATTAATTTTATTCTCAACAAATGTGACATTTGAACCATGGAATGAAATGAGTTAACATTTTTCCCTGTAAATTACTTTTAAACAATTTTAGATATTTTTGAAACATCACAATATTTCAAGCTACCAAATATACATAGAGAGAAGCTTAGCAAACATTTTCTTCATGCAAATTAGAGTCCCATCATATTATAATTAAAATAGAAAAATTATCTAGATAGCAAAGTAGTGGTATAGCTTTGATGAATTTTTCAAGGAAGTTTGCTTTTTCTGTGTTATATCGAAAAGCATGCTTACCTATAGTGTTACAGAAAATAGGCAGGCCAGTTTGATGAGGGAGACTACTTTTACTCTATATTCCAATTTACAAAAAAAGCTTAAGACAACTGTCCTGTAAACATTACACAATGTGATGATTAGGATTACAGAAGATTGTATACTGGAATTAAAACAATTAATATGTAAAAAATGGCTCCTCTCTCTGTTTCAAAATAAGAAAGACTCTGAGTTTTCAGCCACTTTAAAAAAAAAATCATTTCAGCAGTGTCAAGCTGTGAAGCATCTATAGCTCATCTGCATATCCTAATCTTCACCCAAATGTTTATAGTGCTGACCATCTGGATGAATGAATGCTACAGATGACTGCCCAGGTCCTTTCAACAGAAGCTAAAGTTATGTCTACTGCTATGGAAAAATATATTTTGGTTGATCCTTAGGAAGTCTATTTGTCAACATACTGGAAAGTGGAAATGTGCCTGAGTATGTTCTGTACAGAATTTCTCTTCTATGTATTAACTTATGTTTCTATAAACTTTATAAACAAGATTGCCAGTTCCTGATTACTGGTAATGAGGTTAAAAAAACTAAGATTGGAGTCAGAGTATAGTACTTGGATTTGAGTCAGGATTTAACAATTTTCCTGTTTTTTATTTGTTTGTTGTGTGTGTGTGTGTGTGTGTGTGTCTGTAAACTCCAGCTCTTTGATCTCCAGGGTGTTCATCTTTAATAGAGACACTAACACATAGTTACCAAATTGTTATAAAAACTGAATCAAAGAACATAAGGAAAACAAAGCAAAAGTTGTTTGTTTATAAAGACTAATAACAATGAAAAATATTTGTAAGACTGATCAAGGAAATGGAGAAGACCAACCTGAAACCATAAAGTCCTAGAAGAAAACATAGGGGAAAATGTCCTTGACATTGGTTTTGGCAAAGTTTGTTTTTTTGATATGACACAAAAGCACAAGCAACAACAGCAAAAATCAACAAGTGAAATTACATCACAGGAAAAACTACAATAGAAAGAAAGGATCAGCAAAATGAAGTGGCAACCTACAGAACAGGAGAAAATACTTTCAAACTGTAAATTAGATAAGGGGTTAATATCCAAAATATATAAAGAACTCAAACAACTCAATAGCAAACAAAAGAAAACAAAACAGAACAGGCAGAGGACCTGAATAGACATGATTCCAAAGAAGACAGAGATGGCCAACAGGTACATGAAAAGATGCTGAGCATCACTAACCTTCTGGAAAATGTAAATCCAAACCAAACTGAGGTATCACCTCACACCTGTTAGAATGGCTAATATCATAAAGACAGGAGATAACAAGTGTTGGAGAGAATGTGGAGAAAAGAGTCCTTGTGCACTGTTGGTACAGCCACTATAGAAAACAATATGGAGGTTCCTTGAGAAGTTAAAAATAGAAATATCACATGATCCAGTAATCTTACTTCTGGGTATATATCTAAAGGAAATTAAATTACTCTCTCAAAGAGATATATTTACCCCCATGTTCACTGCAACATTCCTTACAATAGCAAAGACATGGAAACAACTTAAGTATCCACTGATGGATGAATAAATGAATAAAATGTAGCATACATACATACAGACACACACACACAAGGGAATATTATTCAGCCATAAAAAGAAGGAAATCCTGCCGTTTGCAGCAACATGGATTGTCACTGAGGGTATTATGCTAAGTGAAATAAGTTAAAGAAAGACTATCTGTATGATCTCACTCACACCTGGAATGGAAAAAAAGCCAAACTCATAGAAACAGAGTAGAATTGCAGTTGCCAGGGTCTGGGGGTGTAGGAAATTCAGAGATATTGTTCAAGGATGTACAAACTTCCAGTTAGAAGATTAATATGTTCTGAGGATCTAATGCAGTGTGGCAACTATAGTTGACAATACTTTACAGTTGACCCTTGAACAACTCAGGGGTTAGGAACACTGACTTCCCACGCAGTAGAATATCTGAATAGCACTTTATAGTAGGTCCTCCATGTCTGAGGTTCTGCATCTGTGATTCAACTAATTGAGGACCGTGTAGTACTGTGTAGTATACATTTATTGAAAAATAATCCATATATGCATGGACTCGCACAGTTCAAACCTGTGTTGTTCAAGGGTCAACTGTATTATATACCTGAAAGTCACTAAGAGATTAGAGCTTAAATATTCTCACCAGAAAAAAAAAAAAAAGTAATTATGTGAAGTGATGGATGTGCTAATGAACCTTATTGTGGTAATCATTTTACAATATATGTGTGTGTGTGTATCAAATCATCACTTTGTATACTTTAAACTTACATAAAATCATATGTTATTTGTATCTCAATAAAGCTGGGGGAAAAGAGAAAATAGAGAAGGCCAAATAAATGTCCAGTGAAAGGAAGAACATAAATACATAAAATAAACTGTACTTAAAATAATAAACAACTGTTAGAACTAACTTATGCAAATAAATATAAAAATTTAGATTAATTAGACAACATTCTAGACAAAATAAGTTATCAAAATTGACTTACAAAAAAGAAAACTTGGCTAGCCCTATAACGGTCAAATAATATAAATATGATGAAGAAACTCAAACAGACTTCTGAAAAGCAAAAGAATTTTACTGGTAATCAGGAAAATACAAACTAAAAAGTTATTACTCCACAGATATTAATATCTTATAATTTCAAATAATAATAAGGACTTGAGGTGATGGAAACACTGATAATGGTAAGAGTGTAAGTTTGTGCAACCAATTTGGAGAGGATATTCCATTAATACTTAGTAACATGAAACATGTACATATTATCCAAGGCAGCAATTTTACTTGTAGATAACTTCCCTAGAGGAAATTCTTGCACATGAGTACAAGGGGACATGAGACAGAATGTCTTGTTGCAGAATTGTAAATAAGAGTAAAATGCTACAACCCTAATATTCTTTCAGTCAGAGAATAAACAACCTATTGTTTATTCATTCAATGTAACACTGTACAGCAAAATACATTTCCATATTAACATGGGCAAATCTCAAAAATAGCAAGTTGACTAAAAAAGTAAGTTGAGAAAATATGCATACCTCATCATGCTGTTTCTCTACATTTTAAACATCAAACACATCCACACATACTGTTTTATATATGATTCACATCAACTTCTAGATAGTTACTTTTGTATATATCTTTATCTATAGGATATAAAGCAAGTAAAACAAATACTAGCATTTGTTAAATCTTGGACTACGTGTCTGGCATATTACGACAACTATTTTGTTTGTTCAAATGGTTATGTAATTTAAAAGAAAAGCAATCTGTATAAGAAAAATATAAGAATAGCCATAAGAATCATTCATTCATAAATACTTAATATGAACTAGGAGAAAGTAAGTCATAAGATGAAGCCTACCCCTAGTATACAGTTGTAGTCTCTAAATTTAATTTCCTTCTAGAAAGAACTAAGATTCCTTTGATGAATGGCTTATTCCGAGGTCTAGTTCAAAAAATGTACAAGATAATCCTACCACGTCACTTTGTATGAGAAAGCAGGGTAACTACAACAGAGTATAGGGACCATGTGATACAAAGGCAGGACCCTTCTAGTTATATTATATACAAGAGTAAGTTAGATGGTGAACAACAGCCATTGGTACACATTTTTTTAATTATGTGTATCTTATTTATTAAAGCTTCTGAGAATAGCTGGCTTCATTTCTTACTCTTCCTCTATCCAAATCCCTGAATAATGTTCCAAACATGTAAGGAATTAACGAACCTAATTTGACTCACACTAAATTATGTCTCTCAATCTAGATCATGTTAGTAATTTTGAACTCCCTTTACCTTGTTTTTTTTTGTTTGCTTCATTTTTCAATTGGTTAAAAACATATTTATTGGGCCCAGGCATATACTCAGTATGTTTTTGCTAAAACTCCATGAATAAAAAAAGTATCATTCTCAAGAAAGGCAGCTGACTCTTCACCCGTAACCCATCACATCAACAATAAAGACAAAGCAGACGTATCTTTCAGCTCAGAAGAGAAGCTTCACATCATGACCTAAATTCTTTCCAAACTATTACAATTGCCACCATGGTAGCCTCTTTATTACACCAGTGAAAGCTTAAATGTGAAAAATGATCTATACATTTTAAAAGCTTTACCCTGTGTGACTGGATCATTTAGTTTCAAAATAAGCTCATTCAAGCACACTTGGCCTAAATCCCCACCTGTCTTCATAGTCAGAAACTATCTTTAAATTTTACTGAAGGTTAAAGTCTAAACTGAATGTCCAGACTCAAAAGAGTGGGTCAAAAGAGAGAAAACAGTTTCCACTTATTCCCGAGTTCTGCCTTTGAAAATCTAGTTTGTCTGAGGTTCATCCTCTCATCTTCATGAGTAAAAATTCATCCCCCTTCAGGGTACAATCCATACCAGTGTAGCTCATAAGCACTGACTGAAACAGTGGCTTCAGTAGGATGGGTTTAACTAACATATTCACAGTTACTGTACATTGTCATTGTGACTATCCAACCTATTCTAAGTCAATAAATTTAGAATTTAGAGTTACCTTTATTCTCATTCCAGTGACAATGTGTATTTTACCCAAGCCTATAATCCTGGTAAACAGGGAAGGATAGAGAAATCCCCCCACCCTTTTGTGTTTTGGAAAA
Organism: Neophocaena asiaeorientalis asiaeorientalis; assembly: GCF_003031525.2. Classification (NCBI taxonomy): domain Eukaryota; kingdom Metazoa; phylum Chordata; class Mammalia; order Artiodactyla; family Phocoenidae; genus Neophocaena; species Neophocaena asiaeorientalis. The sequence continues at coordinate 4,927,598 of NW_020185328.1, forward strand.
GGGCTTAACATAAAGAAACATCCTTCCCTACATGGCTTAGATAAGGCTCATGGCTGCTCCCTTGTTGCCTATGGCAAGGCCAGACAGACCTCAAACTCTCATTCTTTGTCTCATAAATGATGAGCTGAACTGTTTTGTCTCCACTGATCAATCAGAATAAAATGCTTGAAAACCAAACTTTCCCCTAGACAGTTGGACTTTGGCCTGCCCTCAACCCTAGTCAGCATAAAACTCCAGAGAACAGGCTGACCCCAGGGTAAAACATTCACTGATCTGCTGTCCAGTCACACCATCCTCCTTCATCCCACTTCCCTACACCTGCTTCTTTCTAGCTTTGTTGATTCCTTCCTAATAAAGAACAGCCCTTTTGTCATTAACTTTTGAGATGCCTGCAGAGCTCACGGTTGGAGCGTATAAACAAGTCCCTGTCCCCCTATTGCAATAGTGCCTTTCACTCTTCTTGCAGTAGTCCTGAGTAAATTCTCTCTTTGCCTAAGTCTCAATTTGATTTTTATTTGACCCTGTGGAAGAAACTGCTGGTTTTAGAACTGTTCTTTTTCAAATCAAGCACAAAGAAGTGGAAGTAAAATTACTATAACAAAGTTCTGTCTCCTCCTTTTCTATAAAGAACTTTGAATTCTTAACTTTGAAATATAATCTACGTTTCCTAGGATCCCTTGCAACCTCTTAATGTAGTCATAACAAAGCATGGCCAATGGTAGGTAAGCAGAACTGGTATTCAATTTTCAGAAACTTCCAAAAACTATGAATAAAGGGAAGTGTGTGCTTTTTTCATACCCTTTTCACCTTTCTGTTACTGAACCATGAATATGATGCCTGCAATTGGAGCAGCCACATCGTCAATGAGATATCAGTAGTGTGTTGAGGAAGGTGGGCCAACACAGAATGAGCCACTGTTTGGGGGAGTGGCATGGGCGGGGGAACAGGTTTTATCACTTGCAGCCAAATCTAATGTTACTTGAAGCACAACACTTAAACTCCTTTTCTCCACATAAAACCTCTACTAGGGCTTCCCTGGTGGCTCAGTGGTTGAGAGTCTGCTTGCTGATGCAAGTGACATGGGTTCGTGCCCCGGTCTGGGAAGATCTCACATGTCGCAGAGCGGCTGGGTCCGTGAGCCATGGCCGCTGAGCCTGCACGTCCGGAGTCTGTGCTCCGCAATGGGAGAGGCCACAACAGTGAGAGGCCCGCGTAATGCAAAAAAAAAAAAAAAAAAGCCTCTACTAAAAACGTTAGAAAAAAAATATTCAAACCTTGCCACCTCAGGGTAAATCTCCCTTACCGAATAATTATTTTTAGAACTGTTCTTTTTCAAATCAAGCACAAAGAAGTGGAAGTAAAATTACTATAAACAAACAATGGAGAGTCCCTAGAGATTAGAATAAATCATCTATTGATTTCTCTGTTTCTGCCGACTTTCTGTATTACAGTGTAGTAAATAATTAGAAATCACAACACAGTGGGTATGTGGAACAACTAATGACTACTCTGCAGAAAAGATGCATATTCCTTCTTTATTAGCTTGGAACTAACAATGTCTTGGTTCAAAAGAGTATAATTTTGACATCCCTGTCCATTAGACAGCCTGTCTTTTCATCCATGATCAACTGTGAGTACTAATTTATTACTCCTTAATTTAACCCAAAGAGTTGTCCAAGTCACAGCAAAAGTCAGATGTAGCAGAGATGTTGAAGGTAGTTTATTGGTTTGCAAACATCAAAACCAGAAAAGGTATCTGTAGCATTGCAACATCTCAGTGAGTTCACTTTGCCATAAGGCCACAAAATGACTGAAAATAACCTGAACATCACTGATTTCTTTCAACCTTTTACCTTTGAGCTAAAAGTCCCATTAAAATTTATACATGGTTCTTTAGAAAGCACATGCACACAAAAATACACACGCACACACATATAAAAACATAACCTTGAAAACTAGATATTCTACTGATCTATTTTGCCTTTGGATATGTGTTTACAAGTTCCACTGATATCAGTTGAAAGAATATGTACTTATTTTAAGTGTGAAAATTCACCAACTGTCACTATAAATTGAAATAAAAAGTATATAGTTATCTATATAATTTATTATCACATGCACTCAAGCACTTATATAATAATACTAATTTTATTTTATTTCCCTTTCAAGACAGAACTCTTGTTTTTGAATAAACCATTGGTTCAAATCATAAATAAGGCTATGGTAATGCATAAAAAATTAGAATAAGTAAATGATACTAATTACTTAGATCACAAACATATGAGCATATTTAATAGATATATGTCAAAGGTTATCTTTAACCATATATATATAATATGTATATATATATATTCCCAAATTAAATTAGTGTCATATGTAATATTCACATGTCTATGACTAAAATAATATAAATTCAAGTTAAAAATGACAATTTCAGCATTATTAATACTCATTAAGTTAATTTAAGAATGTATCTCCTAAGTGATTTTTGAGTGATGTAGTTGCTTGATAATCAGATTTTACTTTTTTTACTTTCATAAGCAACTCTAAAACATCACATCAATTCAAAATTACAGTATATCTCACCTAATTAGTATACCAGTGGGAAAAGAAATATACCAATTAAGTCATTGTCCCAGTTATCAAAAGCCATAGGAAAATATTACCCTAGTTGGTAATCATTTTTTTCTTGCATTTTTAAAATAAAAAGAAGTATCAGATTTAGGGATAAATCAGTCCTACTTATAAATCTTAGTACAAGAGCAAAGAAAGTATTAACTACAGAGAAGTCTATATTTTTTCTTAAGAATTGTATAACTAAAATAATGCCAGCCATTATAATACATTATGTGTTTTCACATATTTCATATTCAGTATTCAGTCAATACAAATATAGGTAAGATGAGCAATGTGTGAATTATTTAAATAATCAAAATTTGGGCCAATTAATTTACTTTTGGATTTAGAGCAATTAAGGAACAAAATAAAGATCTAAATAAACCTCTACAATCTTCCATCTATATAAAAGAGAATCACAAACTCTGTTTTGAATATCCATGTATTAAAAAGTGATCTACGATAAGTTTCAAAATGAAGTTGTTTTATTCATTTTAATTATATCCCTCTCTATATCTATTCATATATCTGTATCCATCTACCTATCTAAAACTTTGAGCTAATAAAATATTGGAGATTATTCAATGAGAAACTTAGGTTTTTTAATTCCATTTCACCTGTTAGATGTCTTAATACTATACAAGATTGTATTTGCCTATTTGAAGAAATATATCCCAACAATTACTATGGCTTCTTTCCCCAAATAGAGAAGTTAGTTCACTTGAGTCAATAACCCTCCAACTATTTATTTAGCAGTCTATTATTGAGTGCTTCTTTTTTGATAATGTATACAATCTATTACATTCATATGTTGGTGCTGTTATTATGGTCTTGTGTAACTGAGATTCGATGTTATAAACACATCCCTTTGATACCCTTCTAGAGTTTACATTAGGTGTTTTTTTTTAAATTTAAATAAAATATTTAATATCATGATACACTGAAAGTAATCTATTTCTATAACATTTTAGTATTTTGAATGTATTAACCATTTATGTACAAACATCTAGATAGTTTCTTATTGAGATACTCATCTAGAAGTATGTCTTCAAAAGTTATTGCATTGATTAAACATTTTTTCAGACTCTTAGATACTACACAGGATTCATTAATGTATGCATTTATAAAACATACTTTTCTAGGTACTGTGGATAATAAAAAAAACCTTAATATGTGGCCTGCTTACAACAATTTCATTTTTAAATATGGAGGCTACATATTTAAATGCTTTTAAAGTACAATGAATTAAGCGTTAAGCACTACTCTGAGATAATAAATCAAGTGTTATGAAAATGAAGAAGGACCATGTGATGGTTAAGAGTTGAGATTCGAGAGTTGTACCCCTAAGAGTTATTTTCTGATCTGGCCACATACCAGCTATAGGTTGCAATTTCCTCATTTGCGAAATGAGAATACCAATAAGAGAAACCATCTCATAGCGTTGATCAAAAAGGGCAGAAATATAAAAGAGCAGGTTCAAAGAAAATTAGTAGTTTCATGAGGCAGTGATATCATATAAATGAAAAGATGCAATGCACTATGAATAGGTTCTAGGTATTCAAATACTTCCAGTAGTACTGTTCAGAAATATAAGCCTTGGGCTCAGTTTAGAAGTGACCTGGAGGTCTCTCCTAGAAGTCATAAAAAGAGGGCAGAGTCTTAAATTTAGGACATGCTGGAAAAAACAAAACAATACTGTAACATGCCTTCCTCAAGCCTAGCCCTTCCTGAAGGCAGAAAATAAGGTTGTCTTTATAATAGAATAAGAGGAGCTTGATGAGGTTTCCCCACCTCTACACACCATTCAAGTATCTCATCCATTGAATCCAAGATTCTATAATTACTCTATAAAATTTTAAATCTGAAAGGTGCCTCAGAAGCTATATAGTCCCAAACCGCATAAAACTTTGTTACAGCTCTCTGTAACTTCTCTTCATTGCACTTACCCCATTTTAAGTTTATGTATCTGTATATATACCTGATTAATCTGTCTCTCCCTACTAGAATATGAGCATCATGAGAGTAAGTATTGCATTCTTTTTTTCTCACCATTGTTTCCCAAGAAACAAATACAGTGCAAGGCACATGGGAGGTGGATACTAACTGAATGATTGAACAAATCAATGAGTGTATTTCAAGTCAGGAAACTGAGCCCAAGGGAGTTGTTTTGGTACTTTGCCCTAGTTAACACAGACAGAATTTGGATCTAGAAGCAGCTCTACTATTCTCCTGCTTTCTCCTACTCTCAGTACATTGCCACCAGTTAATCATATCCTCTCCCTGACACGTCTTTAGCAATGACAAGTACTTCCTCAAAAGACCATATTACATGCCTCTGAAATCTTAAAGTGAATGAGTGTATCAACCTGTTTTGTCTGTCTTAAAACAGACTCAGAGAAGTTTAGAATTTGGAGATTTTAGCAAAGGGTATAGTAGTGTAAATTGTGAAAAACAGTATTAAACACCAGCTTGGTCCATCTTACAATTTTGCTTAGAACTACATTCAGGCTATCACCTTGTTATGATGGAAATAAAATATGTGAGCTCATTTTCCAACTAAATGTTAAAGAATGAGATTCCGCATGCGTTCTCCATTATTCCAGGGCAAGAGTTTTTAAGCAAAAAGGACTAGAATAGAAATGAAGAGAGGGGGAGCAGGAAAAGGGAAGGGAAAGAGATACTTCCCCTTGGAAACTGACAGCTTTTACCATGAACAGTGTTCAGTAACTATTTGATAATTCTTAAGAAGATGACAATAAAGAATGATATTAAAATAAGAAGGGATAATAATGTTATTGTAACTCAAAAATCATTTTTATGAATATGTTAACTTATTATGTTAACTTAACAAGAAGTTACTTATGATTTCTGTGCCCACAGAAGAACCCACATTCCATCTATAGATACTTGTTATTCTCTTCAACCACAATTCCGTCTTGCACACAGAAACCACTGCATTATCTGAGGACACACAAAAAGAAAAAATGTCAAAAAAGAAAACCTTCAGTTTGTTATCCTAGTGTTTCTACCACAACACAGAAGCAGGTATTTTGTTTTCTCAACAATACTTCTTCCTGGGTTATTCATTGAAAGGAAAGAACACTAATAATGTACATAACAAGATTTTATGCTTACAAAACAAAAACAAAATGAAAAACTAATGGATCATATCAAAGACTATTTTAATCTTCTTTAGATCCTTCTTGCTACATTGTCATATAAAAATATCTCTTAATTAAATATTTTCTTAAGCAATTTTTGCATCCATTTCAAGTGTAATTTCCTTCATTCAAAGCCAATAGAAATAGTATCCAAAAATCAAGCTATAATCTAAAGATTTAACTGTACACCTCAATATTAGAATATGGAATTATGGACCGTATGTGTAACTATTGGTGTATAAATGATCATTCGCTTCATTATAGCAATTGATTTTTCCAAAACACAAAGAAATGCTCTGAATTTCTTTTTAACAAGTGAATTTAAATCAATTAAATTATCAATAGACCATGACTTTAAAATCTTAAATCAATATTTCTGTATTATAGAGAAAAGTTGAATATGCTAATTCTCCTAATGATATCTACTTATAATTAAAATATTTAGTATGAATTTATAATAAAGGAAGAAAAGTTTATAAAGTGATAGAGTCTATGCTTGTTTTTAAAAACTAAATTAAAAAAATTAGATATCCGGGACTTCCCTGGTGGTCCAGTGGTTAAGACTCCATGCTTCCAATGCAAGGGGCATGGATTCAATCCCTGGTCAGGGAACTAAGATCCAACGTGCCACTCTTTGCAGCCAAAAAAAAAATTAGATATCCAAAAGGAACTATCAGAATCAGATTAGGTAAAGAAAAATATTCTCTGATTTTATTTTAGTAGTAGTGGGAATTTGTGATTTGTCTGCCAGCAAATGTTCCCTCCCTTCTTATTAGAATTATTTTTAAGGGGAGGGGGATCTTTCAATGATTTACATATTTTTTAAGTAGACTTTATTTTCTAGAGCAGTTTTAGGTTCACAGAAAAATTGAGAGGAAACTATGGAGTTCCCTAACAGTCTGTCCCTACACATGCATAGCCCAAAGTTCATAATTTACATTAAGGTTCACTCTTGGTGTTATACATTCTAAGGGTTTTGACACATGTATATGACATGTATCTACCATTTTAGTATCATGCAGAATAGTTTCCCTAAAAATGCTCTGTGTTCTGTCTATTCATCCCTCCCTCCTCCCAGTCCCTGGAAACCACTGATCTTTTCACCATCTCCATAGTTTTGCCTTTTCCAGAATGTAATATAGCTGGAATCATAAACTATGTAGACTTTTCAGCATTATTTTAACTGTCCATTCAGAAATTCACCCATCCTAGTTTTCAGCTTGGGGCGTAGAAAGAAATGACTTCTACCTTCAGCCCAAAAGATGGCTCCTGAGGTTTTAAGCCAAGTGAGCCCATCACATGCCCCAGCCACAGATTCACAGGTATTCACATTTCTATTTATCAACATGGCTCCCTCCTCAGGGCTTCACTTAAATCTTATCTTATTATTGAGACTTTCTCTGGACATTCCATCCAAAACTGTAAAAACCACTCTTCATAACCCTTCAGCTCTTTTCTAAATCATTTTCCATTGTAATTATCATGAATTAAGATAATATATGTCTTACATGTATATTAAGTTTTTGTCTATTTTCCTATACTAGAAAGTGAGTACTATGAGGGCTAAGATTTTTGTCTAGTTTAGTCATACCTATATCCAATATTATTGCCTGGAATTTTTTGCTTAATAATGATGTATTCATGAAAGGAATAAAATATTTACAAAAAAAAGTTTAAAACAAATCTAATACTTTCGATGGCATCACAGTTTAAAAACACGTTCTAAATTAATGACCAATTAATTATGCATATATTGAAAGAAATTTATATTGAATTGTTTGAACAGGAAAAGAAAAAAAAACTGATCATGTGTTAGCTAAAATATCTGTTAAAACTTCACATATTGATAGGATCATAAAGTGAAAATACAGCCATGTTAAAATGATGGGATGGGGATATATGTATAGGTGAAGCACTTTGTTATAAAGCAGAACCTAACACACCATTGTAAAACAGTTATACTCCAATAAAGATGTTAAAAAATAAATAAATAGGGCTTCCCTGGTGGCGCAGTGGTTGAGAGTCTGCCTGCTGATACAGGGGACACGGGTTCGTGTCCCAGTCTGGGAAGATCCCACATGCCGTGGAGCAGCTAGGCCCGTGAGCCATGGCCACTGAGCCTGTGTGTCCAGAGTCTGTGCTCCACAATGGGAGAGGCCACAACAGTGAGAGGCCCGTGTACCGCAAAAAAAAAAAATTAAAATAAAAATTAAAAAAAAATAAAATGTTATACTGGGACGAAGTAAGAGAGTATCACTGAAATATATATACTATCAAATGTAAAATAGGTAGCTAGTGGGAGACTGTTGCCTAGCACAGGGAGATCAGCTCTGTGCTGTGTGACGACCTAGAGGGGTGGGATAGGGAGGATGGGAGGGAGGCTCAAGAGGGAAGGGATATGAGGATATATGTATACATATAACTGAATCACTTTGTTGTACAGCAGAAACTAATACAACATTGTAAAGCAACTATACTCCAATAAAGATGTATTAAAAAAAAGGATGGGAAACAATTATGAAAGTAAGAATTAAATTTAGTGAAAACAATACAAGTGGTTTAGGGTCAAGAACTTTGGTGGAGTTTTCAGACAGATTTACAGGCAAAATGAAAAAGTAAATACTACCCAAAGCAATCTACAGATTCAATGCAATCCCTATCAAATTACCAATGGCATTTTTCACAGAACTAGAACAAAAAATTTTGCAATTTGTATGGAAACCCAAAAGACCCCAAATAGCCAAAGCAAACTTGAGAAAGAAAAATGGAGCTGGAGGAATCAGGCTCCCTGACTTCAGACTATACTACAAAGCTACATTTATCAAGATAGTATGGTACTGGCACAAAAACAGAAATATAGATCAATGGAACAGTATAGAAATCCCAGAGATAAACCCACACACCTATGGTCACTTAATCTATGACAAAGGAGGCAAAAATATACAATGGAGAAAAGACAGCCTCTTCAAGAAGTGGTGCTGGGAAAACTGGACCGCTACATGTGAAAGAATAGAATTAGAACACTCCCTAACACCATACAAAATAATAAACTCAAAATAGATTAAAGACCTAAATGTAAGACTGGACACTATAAAACTCAGAGGAAAACATAGGCAGAGCACTCTCTGACATAAATCATAGCAACATCTTTTTTGACCCACCTCCTATAGTAATGAAAATTAGAAGAAAAATAAATAAATGGGACCTAATTAAACTTAAAAGCTTTTGCATAGCAAAGGAAACCATAAACAAGATGAAAAGACAACCCCCAGAATGAGAGAAAATATCTGCAAACGAAGCAACTGACAAAGGATTAATCTCCAAAATATACAAGCAGCTCATACAGCTCAATATCAAAAAAACAAAGAACCCAATACAAAAATGGGTGGAAGACCTAAACAGACATTTCTCCAAAGAAGACATTCAGATGGCCAACAAACACATGAAAAGATACTCAACATCACTAATTATTAGAGAAATGCAGATCACAACTACAATGAGGTATCACCTCACACTGATCAGAATGGCCATTATCAAAAAATCTAGGAACAATAAATGCTGGAGAGGGTGTGGAGAAAAGGGAACCCACATGCACTAATGGTGGGATGTAAATTGATAGAGCCACTGTGGAAAACAGTATGGAGTTTCCTTAAAAAACTAAAACTAGAACTACCATATGACCTAGCAATCTCACTACTGGGCATATACCCAGAGAAAACCATAATTCAAAAAAACACATGCACCCCAATGTTCATAGCAGCACTATTTACAATAGCCAGGACATGAAAGCAATCTAAATGTCCACCACACAAGAATGGATAAAGAAAATGTGGTACATATATACAACGGAATATTACTCAGCCATAAAAAGGAATGAAATTGGGTCATTTGTAGAAACAGGATGGACCTAGAGAGCGTCATACAGAGTGAAGTCAGAAAGAGGAAAACAAATATTGTATACTAATGCATATATGTGGAATCTAGAAAAATGGTATAGATGATCTTATTTGCAAAGCAGAAATAGAGACACAGATGTAGAGAACAAATGTATGGATACCAAGGGGGAAAGGGGTGGGGTGGGAGGAGTTTGGAGACTGGGATTGACATATATACATTATTGATACTATGTATAAAATAGACAGCAGATGGGAATATACTGTATAGCATAGGGAACTCTACTTAATGTACTTTGGTAACCTAAATTGGAGAGAAGTCCAATAGGGAGGGGATATCTGTATGTGTATGGCTGATTCATTTTGTTGTGCAGTGGAGGCTAATGCAACATTGTAAAGCAACCATACTCCAGTAAAAATTAGTACTAAATAAATAAATAAATAAATAGTGGCATTAAAATTAATACCAATATCCCCTCCCCCCCAAAAAAGTAAGACACCTGTGGGTTGAGCAGATTTTCAGAGTTCAGGTTTTCATAAAGTTGGATTTAGGAAGATGCTTGTCCCAAGAGGTAAAAAGAACAAGAGATTATGTTAGATTATTTTATATTAGCAAGACTGCTTTAATAAAGATGATACATTTCATTAAATAAAATGAATTTGATGCATAATTATAAATATATGCATATGTTTATATATAGACAGTAGACAATTAAAATGATTAGCATTTGTTATAATATTTTCAGGGAAGATTTAATCTTATATAAAAAGTCTGCATTATTTGTAGTTTCAACCTTGAGAGTCTTTTAAGCAATTTTCCTGAGTATTAACTTTGGTCTAGGTATGTGGTAGAATATTTCTTATCATAACCAGTTATTAAAAGACTGCTTACTTTGTAGTTTCAGTTTTGAAGAAGTTTTAAATAATTTTCTTTTATTACCCTCAGTTGCTGTTTTCAGACCAGGTATTATGCTGCACATTTCTCTGTTCTCTTAACCAATTATTTTCTGAGCTATACCACCTTTTGCTTTCTTTCATATTTCCTATTATCTAACACTACTGAATGCTTTACAAATAATACAATCAGGAACTAAAAGAAACTACAAATACTAATATTGCTCCTTCAAATTTTATATTTCCCAACAAACTAGATTCCTACAAATAAGAATTTAGACCAGGGCCCTGCACGTCCAACACTGAATGCTTACAAGAGTAACAGCAGTCATGTCTCATAAACCACGTACTAAAACAGTATGCAATTCTCATCTATATGACATTTATGGTCATTTTAATATTAAAATAGAAATATTTGAGTGACCAGTTACGAGTTATGTCACTGAATCATACACAATTATTGCCAACACTACCTATTAACACACTCTCTCCAAGAGGTAGATGATATGATTTCTTTGGATGAACACAAGACAGCCTATACTAGACTAGCCTCTCCTGGATTTATAAGGGCATAGATGACATTCCATTTGCTTTTTACAATATTTGTTGTTTAGCTATTGCTTTGTTTTCTGAAGCTTTCTATTAAGACTAAAAATGTAAGACTAAAAATACAAGACTAAAAATGAGAGAGAAAAAGAGACCGCAATTCTTTCCTAGATTATACTTGTTGTGTAGAACACTGAATGTCCAACTTTATTCATAACTTGAACAAACATTTTGTTTACCACCTGAACTCAGATAACCTGTCAGACTTGCTGCTATCACTCCTTGTGCTGCAAAAATGTTTTACTGAGCAGGTAGCACTGTAACTTCAGACTACTTGGTTTCCTTTATAATTAGTGTTGTTCAGGCCAATTTGATAATTTATTGAATCTTGAATTTGTTGACAGGCCTATTTCAAGTTATGTGAGCCATTTTTGGTATAAGATGATATTATGTTTATTTATTTATTTATTTTTAGGTATATGATCCATTTTGAGTTAATTTTTTTAACATCTTCATTAAAGTATAATTGTTTTACAATGGTGTGTTAGTTTCTGCTTTATAACAAAGTGAATCAGTTATACATATACATATGTTCCCATATCTCTTCCCTCTTGCATCTCCCTCCCTCCCACCCTCCCTATCCCACCCCTCTAGGTGGTCACAAAGCACTGAGCTGATCTCCCTGTGCTATGTGGCTGCTTCCCACTAGCTATCAGTTTTACATTTGGTAGTGTATATATGCCCATACCACTCTCTCACTTCGTTCCAGCTTACCCTTCCCCCTCCCCGCGTCCTCAAGTCCATTGTCTAGTAGGTCTGTGTCTTTATTCCCATCCTGCCCCTAGGTTCTTCATAACCTTTTTTGTTTGTTTGTTTTAGCTTCAATATATGTGTTAGCATACGGTATTTGTCTTTCTCTTTCTGACTTACTTCACTCTGTATAACAGACTCTAGGTCCATCCACCTCACTACAAATAACTCAATTTCATTTCTTTTTATGGCTGAGTAATATTCCATTGTATATATGTGTCACATCTTCTTTATCCATTCATCTGTCGATGGACACTTAGGTTGCTTGATATTATATTTATTATGAACACATTTTTATTTTTTTTAACTTCTTTTTTCTAATCTTTATCAGTCATCCTGTTGTCTGGCTGGCTTGCCAAAATTCTTACAGAACACAAGTTCATGCACTAAGCAAAATGGGTGGCTTGTGCACAAAAATCCCAAGATCTCCAATGAGTTTGGGGGGAAGTTTTTACAGGCAAAATTTGGGGTGAGGGCTGCATGTGTGTGACTTTCTTCTGACTGGTTGGTGATGAGGTAAGTGTGTTCCAGGAATCTTGTGTTCAGCCTGAAGTTACCATCTTCCACCTGGGTGGGGGCCTTAGTTCCTGTAGAAAAACTCAAAGACAGATTGTTATGTATATTCCTTTAGCAGGAACCAGGACCCTGCCTCATTGCTGCACTATTGTTTCTGGACTGCTCCTTCTTTGTTTCTGCATTCCCTTACTTCCCTAATTAGAAAGTGTTTGAATCTGCTCTTTGGAACTCAGGGAAGGTCTAGAAGGCTTGAAGCCTTTTTCCTACAAACAAGAAACTGGGGACATAAAAAGGCTTTTGTATGCAGGAGGGCCCCACAGGGTCCTGCTCTGTTTCCATCCAACCTAAAATAACATTGTAACTTTTACTTCGATTCATGTTTAACACCTTTTAAAGATAGTTTAAAAAATTTTGTGACAACACAAACAAGATGTCATTTAGTACAGTAAATTACAGTGTGATAAAAAACACATGGTTAGGATTTAGGAAATATGGGTTGTAGTTATTTCATTATATTTCAATTATATGACTAGCTCTGTGATTGTTCATAAGACTCACTAGATAGCATTCATTTGTGAAATGAATGGCTAGGATAGATCCTAAGGGTCTCAACATACTATGACTCTACAGATAAAATATTTTGTCTTCACCTAGTATATCAAAAGTCATATGCACAGTGCAGGTGTTATATTCAAAAAATTTAATGAGAATTAGAATGTTGTTAAGAAATGACACTAGAATGTTAATCCATCAGAACCACATTTGCAGAAACAACCATTACAAACCTACAAGAGCATTTTTGCTTAATATGGAAGTGATACCTGCTATGGAAGAATAGACAAAATGACTGACTGAAGAGAAATAGTGAATATCTATCTTCAAAATACTAGGTGTTCCTCAAGTTCCTAAGAAGTTTGTGTCAAGTGGGTTATAAGTCCACCCAGTTTGGAAAAATCATTTCACTGACTTTGTAGACTCAGCTTTCTCCTGTAGAATGAGATTAGTGTAGCCTGAAACCTTCCTTAACGGCTAATTAAATTAATTTGGGAAATACTGTTGGTAATCAACATAGATGAAATCAGGGAGCAGGAAAGTGACTTGTTAGTGTGGTCCGTAGACCAGCAGCAAGGACATCACCTGTGAACTTGTTAGAAGCACAAATTCTCAGATCTCACCCCAGACCTACTGAAATCAGAAACTCTGGGGGAGTGAAGTGACAATCACCAAGACCTACAGTGATCCTAATACATGCTAAACTTTAAGAATTACTGATTTAGGCTATCAGTGAGCTAACATTATGAATGATGAAGAAGGCAGCTACTTAGATGGTGTATTTCAGGTACATTGGACCTGATTAATCTCAATTTTATAGATTAGAAAACAAAGTTTAGGTAATTTATGGTTAATTAGCAGGTAAGAAGTGAACCATGTGAATCCAGATCTGCCTTAAACAGGAGTTCAGTTGTGTTACTGCCATTCCACCCATTAAAAAATAAGAACAAGAATATTAGAATAATACATTGTTGGTTCAACACCCTAAATCTTAGCTTAGAGTTTAACTCCAGTTTTAAATATGCTGACCTCAAGGAAATTTAAAGTTCCTTTTTAAAAAACTGAAACATACAATTATCATTTAAGAATATAAAACAATATATAATGTAGCTCTAAAAGTGTTTACAGTCATGCTTGTCAAACTTTAATGAATCACCTGAAAACCTTTTAAAATGTAAATGTTGAATCATTAGGCCTGGGGTGAGGCCTAGATTCTGCATTTCTAACAAGCTCCTAGAGGATGCCCGTGCTTGTGTAGAAAGCTTATGGAAATGCAGATGGCCTACTCAGGAGTCAGATTGGAACTACCAACTACCATTTATAACAGTGTGGTTTAAGCAAGTTAGAAAAAAATTTTGGGCCCCATCTGTAAAATACAGATAGGAATATCCCCTATCTTTTAAGTAAAACAATGTTTATCTTTTAATATATATAAAATACTTAGTCTGACACACAATAAGCTAATAATAATTTTTAGCTTTTAATATTTAGATCAAGACATTACCTGTCACTACAAAATGTATGTCATTTTCAAGCATGACTTCATGTGATTAATTCATATAAGTAACATATAAATATTGCATTTGAAGCAGCAAATCCAACAGAAAAAAGAATGAATAATTATTAAATTTGTAGAATAATAAAGTTTTATTCCTTATGAAATACTGTTTGAGTCCTTAGCTCAAATTACATATTTTTAGTTCTTGTGTCCATCTCCATCAATGATATCTCAATAACTTCTACATAAGCCTTTCTTTTTTCCCCGATAATCTTTTCTTTCTTTTCTTTAATTCCATCTCATTAGTTATAGTCTATGTCCACTTGGGGCACTTTAAATAATTTCTTGCCCTGAAGACAGAAGATTGAATTATGGACTATTAAATATATGTATCTAATTAGTCCAGTGATTAATTTCAAATTTAGTTGAGGTAAGAAATCCTAAATCATACTTAACTTCAGGGATTTGTGGTTGAAGAGTCTCCTAATTTCTTAAATAGAAAATGATTACTAATATATTTTATAAGCCTTTTAACCATGTAAGTGGTCAAACTGGAAATTAAAGTCAGAAGTTAGGGATTTGCCAGATGACCAACAGTTTACCATTAGATTTTTAACCTCTATCAAAAATTGGATAAAACTCTAAAATCATTCCTGACTATTCCAAATAACTAACTCACATTTTCACATTAAGATAATAGAAGTGTATTTCTTTCTTTAAATATATGTACAATCAGGAATCCCTAGAGATTTATTCACTCCCTCAGGATGTTGCCATTTAGAGTTCCTTAGGTATGTAATCATCATTATATAAATGGAATAATCTAAGGCAAAAGTTTATCAAAGAGTAATTATATACCTGGTTGTCTGGAGTCAGAGAGGAACAAAAGAGGAAGAAATCTAAAATATTCCAGCTTCAGAGAAGTATTCTTTTTTTTTCCTTTTAAAAAATAAGAGCTTCTACCATAGATATAAAGGATAACATAGTAAGGGTTTATTTTGTAATTAATATGTATGGAAATTTACACAGTTAATTTACATTCAAATTTACAGGAATTACCTCTAACCTACATATTGACAGAAGAAACTAATTTTATGAGTCCAAAAAACCTAAGTGCCTAATTTTTTTCTCCATTGCCTTTAATTAAAATACCTCCAGAATCATCTACCTGATAATGTGGATAATTTTTTTTTAACAGGAAGCAAGTTTGATCACTGAACACATTTGCTAAGCTTGCCTAATGACAACTTTAGATTCATGAAAATTAAATGAGCACATTCTCAGCAGGCAATAGGCCCACTCACTTGCTTGCCTTCTCTCTGGGTAAACCAGAGAGCTGTGGGACTTTGGGTAAGTCGTTTAAGACACCGGCCCTAGTTTTCTCATCTAAAAAATAAGGGACTGAGCTAATCTCTAAGGTGCATCAAGATCATATTCCATGAAATGCTATAGTATCCCTGAAAACATTTTAGGGATTCTCTTGCAGATAATTTTAATAGCTTTCAGTGTCCAAAAAGATACAATTCCCAACTGTGAAGCTTTCTGGAAAAACATATATCATCACCTGCCTGTGATACATGAAAATATTTAATATTTATTGGACAATCTTTCTTCCCTGAAAATTGTAAAAGATGGTTTCAAACAATTTTTTTCCTTCTAGAAATCTAGAGAACTTTCACTTAGGGACAGGCACAAAGCTACATACAGCCTGCCCCAGTAAGAGAATATGCCACACTTCTATGTTTAAAATTATATTCTCTCAGATATACTAAGGCATCTATTGTCATGCATATTACACATCCATGATGATGGTGAGGATAATTATGATACCACAGATTTCCTACTTACCAGGTTCTGGCTTCCTTTTTCCTTACTCATCTGTCCTTTCTTCCCTCCCTCCCTTTTCTCCCTCTTCCCTTCCTTCCTTCCTTCCTTCCTTCCTTCTTTCCTTCCTCCCTTCCTTCCTTCCTTTGTGCAAGACTCTGAACTTGATACCTTCAAGGACATACAACTCCACAGGAAAAAATAGAAATTAATAAATAATTATAGTAATGGACAATACATTTGGATATTACAGTTGTATGCAAGTCTCATGGGAGTACAAAGTAGGGAGAAATGGATTTTGCTTGGGTAGAAAGTAGGGAGGACTCCAGAGGCTTTATCACAGTTTAACTATCTTAGTTCTAAAGAAAAAGCAGACTGATTATATTAGTTGGCTGGGGCTGCCATAACAAAATACCATAGACTGGATAGCCTAAACAGCAGTAATTTAATTTCTCACAGTTCTAGAGGCTGGGACATCCAAGATCACTGTGCTGTCAAGGTAGGTTTTATGCTGAGGCCTCTTCTCTTGGCTTCTAAGTAGCTGCTCTTGTCCTGTGCTCCTGTGACCTTTTGTGTGCCAGGGGAGAGAGAGGGAGGCAGAGGTGGGGGGTGGGGGTTCTCTCCTGTCTCTTATTATAAGGATATTAATCCTATTGGATCAGGGCCCCACCTTTATGACCTCATTTAACCTTAATTACCTCCTTATAGGCCCCATATTCAAATATAGTCACATTGGAGATTATGGCCTCAACATATGAATGTTGGGAGGCCATACACATTCAATCCATAACACCAATGAAGAAGGTGAACTTTGTATCATTCCAAGTGAGTGATGGAGGTTGAGGGTTCTATGTCCCAGGCAATACACACAGTTCACTACAACTAGGGTATAGGTCTGGAAGTGTCAGAAAAAAAACAGGAAGGGTAGAGACTAGCCTGAAATATCCTCCTCAGCAGGTTAGAGGGCATCCTGCACATAAATGAAGCATGAAACAGCTTTTATGATCCTTGGATGGCTACAAGAAAATTTTAGCTAGTCCATATTCTCTCTCTACCATTCAATGAAAAGATTTCTGACTTGTGCTCCACTTCTTATTAACAACACACTGTGAGGTGCAGATTCAAATGGGGAAGATTTTTAGTTGAAGCAGAAATATATCTATTTATTGTATATTGAGGGGTTTTTTTTTCTGAAAGAAACATGCCTAAATCTATGTTGTCATATAATTTTAATTTACCTAGAAGAGTTTTACTTAATACAAAGGACACAATCAACAAGTGAAATGCAGTTATGCTTTTTCTCATTCCCAATCCATAATGAACACATTAGAGATGAGCTCTTTCTCTGTGTTGTACTATAAAATATACAGTTTCCACAAATTCTTATTACTGGTGAACCTTTAATTTTTCTTTGTATATTTTGAAAACCTTGTACCTACTACAAAAGTTCCTTAAAAATGAGAGGCTCGAGATACAGGAAGATGGCGGAAGAGTAAGACGCGGAGATCGCCTTCCTAAAATGTTAAATCAAAAAGTAAAACATTTTAGGAATATGAATGTAAAAATTTCACATTATATATTTTCTTCCCTTAGCAAACTTTTGCAACTGGCTTCTGACGCTTTAGAGCTTTGGGAAAGAAAATATGTGCAAGTCATATTAACACTCACCAGTTACAAATGTGTAAAGACAAGTTATTCTGTGGCCATTATGTATTTGTGATGTCAGGGATTTATTTTTCCAAATGCAAACTATATTTACATATCAAAACCTAATGAGATATGAGAACATTCTAACACTGCACTATTCCGTAATGTGTTTTCTACCTAAAAAGATGTTTGTAAAATATTGAGGCTCATTAAGGCCATTACTTATAAATTAGCATTTTACTAAAACCACAGCTTGGTTACATCAAATTTATAAATCTTGTCAGTAAATATTCTCAGTTTGGTGTTCTGATTTCCTAATGAGCTCTTTGCAATAGAAAAGGTTAGACAATTAGCATGCTGGTGTTCAACCAGCATACATTTTAACTTTTCTGTGAAGATGAACATCTAGCTTCAAAATAGAAAGGAAATCATAGAAGTGATAAATTCATCTCATAAAGAATTGAACAATTTAACAAATTTTGTTGCTTACAAGTCACTAACAATAAAGCATTAAGGTATAAAAGTTTTTACTTATTTCTTCCCTTTTTCTTACAATTTAATGATTAATTGTGTCACTTATCACTCAAATAAGAGAGCATAGTCTCATATAGTTTAAAATAGTATATCTGATATGCTGCTACTTAAACAAGGAAAAACTGACTTAAAAAAATCTCAAAAATGAATCCATTACAAATTATGGAAAGGGTTATGGAGGAAAGTATCAGACAATTATAAGAGAAAATAATGACAGAAAACTTATTTATGTTTGGTAGGAGATTGTGCAGAAAAAGTCTAAGATTCCAGTGACTAACAGGCATTAACCAGAGAAAGAGTGAAGAAGAGTATGCCAGGCAGAAGGAATAGCTTGTGCAAAGGCCCCAAGCTAAGTCAGAATTGAGGTTCCTGCTCTTTCTACCTCAGTGAAATATTCAATGAGCACAGATGCTTTATATAGCTTTCACAATGTAAATTGGCAGTGACTGGACTGATGAATTATGGAGCTCGATTTTCATTATGAAAATACGTTGTGACCCTCACCTACAACAACTGAAAGCCCCAGACAAAATTTATTAGGCTAGCATCACAATTATTTTGTCTAAGTGGTTGATTTGTTGTTTGTTTATCGGTAATAGGAATTTTAAGAAAAGAGAGGCCGATATGATGCTGCTTCGGTGGTGAGAAGGAAAGAAAGGTCATGATACTTGACCAAAAGCCAAATATACTCAAAGGTTAGACTCTCTCAGTGATAATTAAATTGTCTAGCTATACATTTTAGCTATGGAATACCTTTATTTCAGAGATTCCTGCAGAAAAAATAGTTTGCCATTGAAACTCTGAAAGCCATTAGCTGTTTTCTAATTCCATTTCCCCCATTAAAACATTGCTGTGGAGAATAATTTTTAATAACCCAAGTTTTTTTTTTTTTAACACAAATATATTTATTTAGCTTTGGCACTCAATCTTGGAGCTACTCCGTCTGACACAGGTAACTCAGCAGTCTAGTATAGAAAACAAGACTCCTCCCAAAACAACCTCAATGCTTCCCCCTAGCTGTATCCTCATCTTTCTTGTAAAATATCTATCTATGCTATGAGCATTTGATTGTCTGGTTTCAGTTAAGTGCCTAGCATGCACTCCAGACACTTAATCATTTGCTAATTTTAGCATCTGTTTCTTGGATGGCTATCTGCACCTCTCTTTCCCTCTTTTTCTTCTTGTCTTAACAAAACCAGAAAAGGTTTTCCCTCACCTTCACACACATATAACACACATATCTACTAGTTCAGTTTAAGCTACTGTACTAAATAATTAACTCCGGGAACTATTCTTCCTAATACTCACAGAATTTTCCCCCACTTTCACCACAAATCTGTTTCCATGAATGGCTCAAGTCATTCAAATTCACTTTACTCAGGTTCTCAGGAATTTTACATTTTTACAAACTACAATGGGCTACTAAAAAGACTTTGGAATTTCTCTTTTCTTTTCTGAGTATGCCTTAACAATTAAAAATTAATGGAACCAAACAAATCGTAAAGCCCAATTATTCAATAATAATGTCTTCATAAAAATCCCTATCTCATCAAAAGTAACTTTGAAAGGTACCAATGTTTTAAGAAAGCTAATGTTAGGAAAAATATCAATGTTAGCAGAAAATATAAATGTTTATAATCACATAGAGTGGACCAAAAAAAAAAGTGAATTGATAAAATAGCAAAATATTGGATTTATATGTCTTAAAATATCATAATTCACAAATGTAAACAGCTAGTGCATCATAACTCCTCAAATGTTATGTATGAATGTCATATAGCTTCATCTGGTGAGTTCCCTTTTTAATATAGTAAGTTGCAATATTCCCCAAACCACCAGAATATACAAAAAAAAAAGATTATTGTACCTGTGATGACATCTGAAAACTAAACTGTACAAATTAAAAATAATAAAGTTGTGTTATCCAAACATGAACATGAAATAACACATCTAATTTTTCTAGCTTGCCTTTTTGTATTATCTATATAAATCTCCATTAAAATTCACATTTTAGGATACATACACAGATTAATGGGGACTTGGATTAAAATACTGCATTTCAAATACTTAAATAATAATTAACATGTTTATTTTGCACTCAAACACAAATATTACTTTGAAAATCTAAAAGAAAATCTTTTATCCACTCCTAAGAGAATAAAGTCATATCTTTCTTACTTTATCACTGAGTTCCTGCTTGGTATATTTTTGAGCAAAATTATACAACTTGCAAGAGTGTATATCTTGTACTGTAGGAACCAAGATGTAGGAACACTTTTGCTAATTGATTAGTGTTTATATTAACTAATGAATCTCTTGTCTCCTACTTACCCCTTGTAATAAAAATCCCTGTTTAGATCAAGTTCTGTTCTTTTGTGAATGCCAGTTTAGCATACTGATTACATTTCTCAAAGTCAGGGCATCTCTCCTTCCCAGTGTGTCTTACGTTAGGTTTTTGTTTTTTATTAGAACTTACAAAGAAACTATTAGATATTTTATGCAATTGATATTTCAATTTTTCTTAAAAAAGTATTTAATAGTTTGTAAAACTTTGGAATCCACAAACTCCAGAACTGCTGCCATTTTGATAGCAAGCCTTAACCCCAGCCAATTTCAGGCTATGAATGCCTATTAAGGTTTATTTGTAAGGAAAACAGACTGCTCTTTTTTCTTTCCAAGCTAGGCATGAAAGTATGTCTTTTCAATTCTCCCTCTACCTCTTATCTCTGCCTCTTCCACTCCCACGTTTAATTTTAATAACCAAAATAATAGATTAGAAATGTCTTTTTCTTTAAGCTTTCATCCAAAGTATATGATTCTTAAAGTATGACTAAGCATCTTACTAAGACTTTCACAAGTCTTCAAACCCAGTTTGTAGGACTTTTCTTTTCTCTGTGAATCACATTTCTTTACACATCAAATACAAGTTTTAAATGATCAATTTTCCAGTTAAGGTTGAAAAAACACCAAAAAGTTAGAAATGATGTTTGATGTTTCAAGGTGAACCTGAACTTCATTTTATTTTAAATGTTCCTAAAAAGGCAAATGCTTCATTTTGTGCATTTATTTTTTGTTTTATGAAGACCCTAGACCTTGAGAAAACAGACATGCGAGCAGATAAGATAATAAAGCAAAGAATTATTTGCTCTGTATAAAAAAACCTCAACATAGAATTTAGCTATATGAATAACTGGTTGATTAACTGGACAATTCAGTGAAATTTGGTTAGACTCATTTAAAAGTTGGCTGTCAAGCTTTGTCCAAATGCGTTTTATTTTCGTATTAAATGAAGTCAAAATAAACGTAGCCTGATATAAAATTCCATATTAAAACACAGTTTTTTGTATAGATCAGAAACTCATAAACACAGTCACTGAAAAGCCTATTAATTACTCTTTCTGACATTTTCACAGTTTAATTCATTTAGAAAAATAACACATTCATGTGTAAAAAGAAAATTCAGATTTTCTTTTAAGTATGTCTCCAAGAAGTCCATAACACTGAGTAAATATTTTAAGGACTTTTTTATTTTAAATTTTCAGGAAAAATAAAATTTTATAAAGTCTTGCAAAGATTGTTTGGTTTTAATTTTTATTTCCTTTTAAAGTCCTACTGACTTTTGACAGGTGGCTATTTTATTCTATTTTATTCTATTTTATTATAACTTTATTGAGGTATAATTGACATATAAAATTGTAATAAATTTAAAGTGTACAATGTGATGGTTTGAAATATGTATACATTGTGAAAGGAATCCTACAAGTGAGTTAATTAAAGCATCCATTACCTGAGAAGTGGTGTTTTATAATGGTTAAAAGTGGACTTCAAAGGCTGGCTTTGAAACCATCACCACCACTGCCACCTACTAGCTAAGAGATATTTGGAAGTAATTTAACCTCACTCTGTCTCAGTAAGGTGGGCATTACAACAGGTCCTATCTTTTAGGGTTATTGTGAAGATTAACTGAGTAATATATAAGAAACAGCTTATATGTCTGACGCCCACACAAAGTATAAGTGTTAATTTTCATTATCAGACTGTCCAGATTACTTGATAATGTAGATTGTTAAAGGAAAAATCACCAGGCTTTTTCTACCCTGATTCTTTATCTTATTCGATGGCACAGGTCTCTGGGGCTTCCAGAGTCCAGTTTCACCCATCAGTTTCCCCTTTTAGACAAAGAGATCTTAAATGGTTTAACAGAAAAAGGAAGTCAACTGGGCCTTGACTTGAGTTCAAAATTTTTACCACTGAAGGGAAATTTTGAAGTTTTCTTTGGACCCTGAGCCTTCCTATGTCATGCTTTACAAAAGGCCTAGAAAGTGGGAAGAATCTTACCTGCTCCAGTTCAGAGAATACCAGGAGAATCAGACAATTTCACAAAGACCCAAGAATGCCTTGCCTGAAAGGTTTATGAAATTGAACAAGCTACTTTGCATATAATATTGGCTTAATGAGCTGACTTATTCTTAGGGGATGAATATCATACTCCCATGCTTGCAGAGAGATCTCTGAGATCATTAAGATGATCTTGAAAATGATCAAAGGAATTAAGAATGTGAGTAATTTGCTTAATACCCCCATATCTCTTTCTGTGTGCTCTTTGTGTTAGAAATGGGATCTGTTCTTAGTTTCATTTGGAGTAAAATTTGGCTCGTGGATTAAAAACTCTAATTATAGTCCTTCTCTTGGTTTCTGTCTGTATTGCAGGGTCAAATGTGACCTCCCAAGTTTCAAATGCTGCTGCACACCCACCGTCCTGCAAAATGGTAGAATAATTGATCTTTTAATAAGAACAGGAATGGAGAACATCTACCCTCAGAAAGCCTATGACCATGACAAATCAAACAACTGTGTAGACCTGGACTGATCATGTCTCCAGACCATAATGGTTTATCTTCCAGTTTAGGCTGAAGAATGACCAAAGTGAGGGAGAGAGAACTGAAACAACACAACTCCCTGTGCCTGTAGGAAACACTACTAGAACCAGCCATCCTCTCCTGGCCTGATGTTAAACAATACAGGAAATAGGCCCACTTTTCTGTCCCTCTGCTAAATAGTGTGATCAGTTTTTAAAAATATATAAAAGTGCTGTCTCTAGAAATACCTATTCCTTGGATATGAAACAGTTTGTTCACCAAGGATTACTTCAAGACACTTACAGTTCTGTGCCCACCAATCCAAAGCTACTAATGATGCAGCTCTACCCAATTCCAATCAATCATTCACTTTGCAAGACCTGTATTAAAATCACCAAGCCTAAAACCTTTAAATACCCTTTCTGATTTTCCAATTTGGGGTATCTACTAAGAATCTACTTACTAAACTAAACCTAATGACCTTAACTTTGCTTGATCAGCAAGTTTTTCTAGTAGCTTTTGGGAAATCTACAATAAATAATATCTAATAATACCAGGTAAATTGCAAGTAAACAGACTTACATCATACGTTCTATTCAGATTGTGGCTCATTATG
This sequence comes from Neophocaena asiaeorientalis asiaeorientalis, assembly GCF_003031525.2. Taxonomy (NCBI): domain Eukaryota; kingdom Metazoa; phylum Chordata; class Mammalia; order Artiodactyla; family Phocoenidae; genus Neophocaena; species Neophocaena asiaeorientalis. The sequence continues at coordinate 4,951,564 of NW_020185328.1, forward strand.
ACAAAAAATATTCCAAGTCACAGGATAATTTAGTTATCTTTTCTCTGTCAGTCTAACATGTAACCTTCTTTTAGGGCTACAAATTATTATTTTTTATTAGATTTTTACATTTTTATTTATTTATTTATTTTACTTTTGGCTGTGTTGGGTCTTCGTTTCTGTGCGAGGGCTTTCTCCAGTTGCGTTGAGTGGGGGCCACTCTTCATCGCGGTGCACGGGCCTCTCACTGTCGCGGCCTCTCTTGTTGCAGAGAACAAGTTCCAGACGCGCAGGCTCAGCAGTTGTGGCTCACGTACTTAGTTGCTCCGCGGCATGTGGGATCTTCCCAGACCAGGGCCTGAACCCGTGTCCCTGCATTGGCAGGCAGATTCTCAACCACTGCACCACCAGGGAAGCTTAGGGCTACAAATTTGTTATAGAACTTTACATTTTTGTTAAAATTCAGCTTCTGTGGGTGAAATGGTCTTTTCCCTTAAAAGTAGGCAACAAAACAAAATTTAAAAAAAATAAATAAATAAAACTAAGTAAAATAAAAACTTTTAACTTTGATTAAACTTACTAATATTTCACTTTGAAATTAGCAGTAATGTAAGATTTGGAATTTTAAATTTATTTATTTATTTTTGGCTGTGTTGGGTCTTCATTGCTGTGTGCAGGCTTTCTCTAGTTGTGGAGAGCAGGGGCTACTCTTTGTTGTGGTGTGCAGGCTTCTCATTGCTGTGGCTTCTCTTGATGTGGAGCACAGGTTCTAGGCGCATGGGCATCAGTAGTTGCAGCACGGGGGCTCAGTACTTGTGGCTCACAGACTGTAGAGCACAGGCTCAGTAGTTGTGGCACACGGGCTTAGTTGTTCCATGGCATGTGGGATCTTCCCGGACCAGGGCTGGAACCCAGGTCCCCTGCACTGGCAGGCAGATTCTCACTGTGCCACCAGGGAAGCCCAGATTTGGAATTTTAAATCTTATAATTATTCTCAGTTCTTTCAAATTCTTGTAAGTCATTTCAGTAAAGTTTATAGGATAATTTTTAAGAATTTGGGGCTATTTTGAATAATGAATTTAATACTATTTTTCTGTTCCTTATCATTTCTCACCCTGACAGATTTCAAAATTCCTTGGTAAGTGAAGAGGATTTTGTGTCAAAAAAATTTTTTTTTCCTAAGCTTATACAAATTAGTTGTATAATTTAGTGTATTTTATTACTTAAATATGGGTGAGATGTTGAAAAGAATACGTCCTGTTCACTAAGAATTGTAAAATTTTTTGTGACTGTAATTTTTTCTTCTTAAATAGAAAATGGAAAAAAGGGAAATTGTTTCAAGGAAATAAACATATTTGTAAACAGATAGTATCCTTAGGCCTGCTGATTTCCTAGCTGGATGATATAAAAACATCATAAAATAAATAAAACTCTTTTACACTCATGAATTTTCTTTTTTAGCAATACACAGTAAATGACTTATTCATTCACACTGGGCCTTGTAAGTAAACTCCGTGAAAACGTTTCTCCTCACAGGTCTAATATTTTACTTATTTTGCACAGTGATTTGACCCTTCATACACATTGTAACTTTGATTTCCTCACCAGTTTAATTCTTGCTAATGTAGCTATTAGCATCTAAACTATTTTATATCTGATAAAATGAAACTTAGATGTTACTTTTAAATATTATATATACAAATTTATTTTTGTCATGTACAAAAAGAATATAAAATATTTTCAACTGATAAACTTTAAGTGAAAATTCAAATATCTTTAGGTATAACACTTTATAGAATTAGATCTTAATTGGCAAATGTTTTTATATTTAATACTAAATGACCACTGAAATATGAATAAAGCAGCAATAGTGTTCTGGGCATTGCCAACACAGAAGAAAATCAAATTATTTTGTTTTTGGCATTATAGTATTTAAATTTCAGTCTTCTAAGGACTAAAATAACTCTTTAAAATGCACTTATATGTTCTTTCTGATTGATTCTCTATTTCTGAGGAAAACTTGGAAATGTGGTTGTCACCAAGAGCCCAAGAGTATAACTAAATCCAAATCAATACTTAATTTTAAAACATTCACAAGGAAAGTTTTAGAAATATAACGTAAATATTCCATACTAGTCCCTGCAGAGAAAACCACATACATGGATGTCCTTGTTTTATTTCATATTATCATAATCATCCCAAACCATTAACTCATTATATATCTGCTCATAAAAAAAGAGCAGCACAAGATACAGTTAACCATGTATTCATTCAGTATACTGCAGAGTTCAAAGTTTTGGCACTTTCTTTGTATATATTTAAACTTGACTGTAACCACATTCATTTTAAGTGCAATTTATTGATATGTTCCAGTTGTGGGAGTATGCCCTGCTTTCCATCATATACCCATATAAAGAGTTTTAAATTATTTGTTATTTAGAAATTATTTTGTGAGTCTTTCATGATATGAAACTTCATCTACTGAGGACAAAATGAGCTAAGACTTAAAGGACAAATATCTGCAGTTATATTCATACTGTATGCTTTTATTAGTCAGCTCAGGCTACCATAACAGCATACTACAGAGTATGTGGCTCCAACAACGGAATTTTATTTTCTCACAGTTCTAGTGTCCATGATCAAGGTGCCAGCAAATTCAGTTTCTGATGAGAACTCTCTTCTTGGCCACCTTCTTGCGGTACCCTCATATGTCCTTTCCTTTATGTACCTGCAGAGAGAGCTCTGGCGTCTCTCACTTTTTAATAAGGACAACAACATCATCAGACCAAGGCTCCACTCTCAGAAGATCTCACAAGATCTCATAATCTCATCCAATCCTAACTGCTTCTCAAAGTTCTCATCTCAACATACGGATTTGGGCTGGACACAGTTCATTCCATCACAATGCTCAAGCACAACTTATGCAGTTGAATCTGCCTTTCTCTCTTCTCTCTTATAAAACATCCTAAAGAATAACAATCAGTAGAAGGCATCTGTGTAGTTGAGCTTCAACAAAAACAATAAACAAAATAAAAACCCAAGGTTCATAAAAATGAAAATTTATTGCATAACAAAATATATACTGAAGAATTCTTCATCAGGAAAAATTTATCCAGCTGTAAAAGTTCTCTCAACATTTACCATAAAAACTTAACAAGAAGAAAACAAACACTTTTTAACTAATTGCTGAGTGATAAATTTTGAATATAATAACTATCAAATTAAGTTTAGCTCTTTAAAAATCTAAATTACTAAGTCTCTACTCCTACATTAGGATGAAGATTTGAACTAAATAAAATAAACTTAGGGAGATTGAATTTGCCAAGATTTCAGGACAATTTTGAGAATTTTTCATTTTCAGGAACTAATAAGAAAAGGAAAATATAGAATTTTTCTTTTAAAGTTCAAAGAGAAAGTGAGATGCTTAATTCATAATGATGAACCACATTGAGAGCTTTGTTTCAGATTCTTCCAGAAACAGCAAAAATGTTCCCTCAAACACATCAAAGAACTGGCACTGCTGACTACGGCACTTTTAAGTAAGGAGTTTGAAGGCATTCCTAATTTAGGCACATTAAAATAAATGCCTAAAGTCAAATTAGAAATGGCTACAATTTCTATAGTTTGTTTTCATTCTGTTTTTGCATTAATTGACTTATTGAGGTTTAACATAATGTTGATATTTTAAATATGTTACATCTTCACATATGTTTCAATATCCATCTACCCATCTATCCATCCATTCCTTAATCTCTTATCTAATCCTAAATTGCTGTGCTGACTTTGTGTCTCTAATAGGCAGAATTTGATCACTAGAGGACAGCAGTCAGGAGAAATGAGTTACTCTAGAGAAAACTAAAGACACACTTAGGTTTCTCAACAACTCTCAGTGAAGTGCTCCTTACAAAGAACCAAATAGCCGATTTAGGAAAGAAGCATACTTATAAAAAGTTTTATTAGTATGATGAAAAAAAATGTGTATTAAGTAATATGATGAGTTAAATGACATAGCTGGTATTTGAATCTCTCTCCTATCCAGACAATTCAATTATGCTCTAAAAAATTCAGAAGGCTTATGGTAAGAGGTCTCCATGGTCTTTATGAGTGTGACCTTCAAAATTAAAATGCTAAATTGAAAAAAGTGTCAATTTGCATAAATATTGCAGCCTTGCTATTTTACAAGCAACTCAGCTATAGGCAATATCCTATGCTATAACTGTGACTGCACCCAGAAAATGGGAGAAAAGAGCATTTAAGTTCAATGAACTACTCCACATTTGGAAGATACTAAAAACAGCCTAGGTCTGTAAACATGGTAGCTATATAACCCTCTGCTAATGAGGCTATAACTGAAAAGCTTTTAAAGTGAGGCTTTTGCTAGCTTAATCCTTACTGAAGCAAACTGAAGTGTCACATCTCATTATAGAACAAAGAAATAAAATATTGTTATGAAAATACATACATATACATATGTACGCATATTTTACATCTAAATTTTTAATAGTATTAATATATTTATGTTTACTTACATAGTACTTTTACCTGATTATTGCTCATTTTATTGCTGAAGCAATAACACAGAAAGTCAAGTGAATTCACATCTCAATAAATACCAGATATATTTAAGAGGCAAGCCACTTCAGCAGCAGACTTACTATATGAAATCATTTTTAAAAGAATTTTTTTTCTATGTTTGTTAAATGACAATTGCTTTCAATCAAAACAAAGTGAATGGATAAGGGGGAAAAAAGTGCATAACATAAGCAACAACCCTTTAACTCTTGTTCTTATTGTGCAATGTTCCCCACTACCTGCAACTCTGTTTTTATTTTAATATATACTATTTTGTTTTCCTAATAAAAGTCCTTTTCTTTAAACATACAACATCACACCATGTCTTTTTTATTTGCTACAAAGTGAAATGAAGTTGTCTAAAATAGCACTGTTGATCATGGACACTTGGCCGTTAAAGTGTTAAAACTCCATGAGCATGTTTCTCATTCTGAGCTATGCCCCATTGAATCTGAGTAAAGACAATGAATGAAGAAAATTAGAGATATGTAGCCTTCATTTCTCCTCGGGCCCAACTCTTCTTTCCTATTACAGTATGCTGATGGAGCATATTTACTTACTTAAAAAAATCATTAGTTAATATACAGTTTTATATTGTTTCCCTTTATGCTTTCTTTAGGGTGAAATCTTGCCCTGCTCATGGAGGAGATATCGGCATGCTTCATGACTTTCCTGCTCATTCATAGATAACAGTCAGTCATTGGGTCACCATCTCAATTTGCTAAGAATGTCAAGTCCAAAACATTAATCAAGACTTTCAACTTGATTTAGTGTTAAGTCACCACTTCCCTTGACTCAGACTTACTTTGGGCTGGACTTTCTGCAGTGAGACAGGGGAGAGTGGTTAGTTTCTCCCTAGTTTTCAGGCTTATAGTCTTCCTCCTTCCTCTGCTCTCCCTGCTACCCCTTGAGAACCTTTGTCTGACCTAGCCCTGGTAGGGAGGCAGAGTGTGGAAAGGAGTGATAATGAAACAGGAGCACTCGAAGGAGAATATTTTTAGTTCGTTTACCCTCTCTAGATCTAGCAGATGATTACAAGTCAACAGGGAATGGTGCTATAAAGATGAAATTGTAAGTTGACTTTGTTTAAAGTTAGATCAGGAATCTTTAAAAAGTGATACATTTGTTTTATTTTTCCTTTTTTAAATATTTGAATTTTATTTTATTTTATGTTTTTATACAGTAGGTTTTTATTAGTTAGATACACTTGATTTTAGGTTACAAATGTATGTGTGTTTTCATAGAGAGCTAAAGACTTTGAGACTCCTAACTATGTTCCAAGAATTGGTATTTGGGTCCCACCCTTCTCCCTTGCTTCCTTTCTTCTTTCCTTCCTTTCTATAAACCACATCCATATGCCTCTCTTTTGGGTTTTCTGGATTTGGTTCCTTCCAGGGAGAACATACACTTTTGAATACAGAGTCATTATAAATTTTGTTTTTATTCCCATGGTAGGCTGAATAATGGCTCCCTCAAAGATGTCTGTGTCCTAAACTCCAGAACCCAAGAATATGTTACCTCATGTGGCAAAGGTGACTTTGCAGGCTTGACTAAGTTAAGAATCTTGGGATCGGGAGATTATCTTGTATCATATGATTGCTCCCAATACAATTAAAAGGGTCCTTATAAGAAGGAGGCAGGAAGGTCAGAGTCAAAGAAAGAGATGTAACTATGGAAGCAGAGGCCAGAGTGACACCATCCCTGGCTTTGAAGGTGGAAGAGGACCACAACCCAAGGTGTAAGGGTAACCAGTAGAAGGTGGAAAAGGCAAATGCTAGTAGGCCCTACCCTTGAGCCTCCTGAAGGAACACAGCCTTGCAGACAACTTCATTTTAGCTCCCTGAGACTTATTATGGACTTCTGACTTCTAAAACTGTAAAATAATAAATTCGTGTTGTTTCAAGCTACTACTTTTGTGGTAATATGGTACAGCAACAGAAGGATATTAATAATCTCTTTCTTCCAATCTCTTGTGCAATTTTCGCATATGCAACTCACTTGACATAATCTTTTAGGAGCCTTGAATTTCTGTTTCTTAAATCATTCCATTTAATTTTATAAAAATGAAAACACTTTTTCTTTTTTGCCCTTGTATCTAAATTGCTTAACAGAGTGATAAATTTTCTAATTACCAAAACAAATTGTCATTGGTAAACAAACACAACTCTTTGTAAGCATATAACTCAATAAGTGGAAAGAAAAAATTCTAGACTTATTACAGAAAGTAGCCTATTAGCCTGGGGTTTTGTTCAGCCTTGAACTCAGTATATTTTAAAAAAGAAATGAAGACAGACTCCCATTTGTACAAAGAATAGTTTAAATGGAGTTTTTTTAATAAGACTTTTTAGTATAAATGAATAATAATAAGGGACAAAATTGTATCTCTCTCCTTCTCTCTCTTTCTATATATATACATATATATATTGTATATATATATATAATATATATATATATATATATGGCAGTGTGC